>NC_056739.1:620532119-620897119 GCF_019279795.1 Protopterus annectens
ATAGAGCTCAAAGTTGAAACGGGTTCAAAGTGCAATGTTATGTCAGCAGAAACATTTGATAGAGTATGTGCTGGTGAAAAGCTTGATCTGGCAAAGTGTGCAAAGCTTGTTGCTTATGGTGACAAACAAATTCAAACTGAAGGTCGGGTAGTGCTCTCATATTACTCTGCTGGCAACAGCTATGACTTGCAATTTTACATCCTCAAGAGGCATGTCCAGTCATTATTAGGCCTCAGAGACGGTTTGAAAATGGGACTACTTTCATTTAATAAGGAAGTCCACCATGTTAGCCTAAAAGACCATGCTGATGTTTTCGAGGACAAACTAGGCAAACTCCTAGTTGTGTACTCCATGAAGTTAGATCCAGAGGTCAGCCCAGTTGTCAGACCAGCCCAGAAAGTTCCAGTAGCTATGCAGAAGAGAGTCAAAGCCAAGTCAAATAAAATGATACAGCAAGGTGTAATTTGTCCAGTTGATAAACAAACTGAATGGGTATTCTCCAAGGTCGTAGCTCATAAGAAAAGTTCAGATGATATCAGAATATGTATTGATCCATGAGATTTGAACAAGGCACTGAAAATACCCCATCATCCAATGCATACAATCGAAGTCACTGCTCTTATGTCAAATGCCACAGTTTTTTCTGTCTTGGATGCAGAAAGTTCATTTTGGCAAACTTTGCTTAATCAAAAAGCATTGCTAACCACTTCCAGTACTTGTTTTGGCAGGTACAGATTTTTGAGAATGCCATTTGGGATAAATTCTGCCAGTGAAGTCTTCTAGCATGCAATGGAGCAAATTTTTTTCTGGGTATCCATGTGCTATTATAGTAGATGATATTCTAGTTGGAGGTAATGGTGAGGCTGAGCATGACAGAAACCTCAAGAAAGTTGCATGTGACGTGAATCCTAAGCTGAATCCTCAAAAGTGCAAATTCAGGCTATGAGAAGTTACTTATGTTGGTCATTTACCAGTTCAGGCTTATGACCAGATCCTTCCAAGCAAGCAGCAATTCTTGAGATGCCAGCTCCAGACAATGTTCAAGCCCTACAATGTTTTCTTGGCATGGTTAACTACCTAGGCAACTTTATTCCAGACTTGAGACAACTTTCAGCACCGCTCAGAGAGTGGACACACAAAGATGCACGCTCGTCATGGTTGGAACACCACCAGAGACCATTTGATGTCCTGAAACAGAAAAATGCCACTCTCAGATACTATAATGTTCACAAACCAGTTACTCTTTCTTGTGATGCTTTGAAATTTGGTCTTGGTGCAATCATCCTTCAAGAGGGTAGACCAGTAGCCTATGCATCCAGAACTCTAACCCAAACTGAAATGCAGTATGCGCAGATAGAGAAAGAGCTGTTGGCAACTGTGTTTGCATGTCTGAAGTTCCATGATTATATTTATGGTCGACCTATCCAAATTGAAACTGATCATCAGACTCTAGTCACTATGTTGAGAAAGCCTTTGCGTACAGCTCCTGCCAGAATGCAATGCATGATGTTGAAATTGCGAAAGTATAATTTCAGTCTTGTCTACACAAAAGGCAAACTTCTTTATCCAGATCACTCAGAAATACCAGTGAACAGCATGAACAGGAGAAACTTGATTTTGAAGTCATGGAAGTGAGAAATTTTTCTTCCACATGTCTTGATGAGCTTACAAGTCATACAGCCTCAGATCAAGTTCTTCAGAAGCTCAACCACTTTATCAGTCGAGGATGGCCGTCAAAACAATCTTGCTTACCAGTAGACCTGCAACCTTACTTTCCTTACAGAGATGAGATTCTGTTTGACAAGGTCCAAAAGTGACTGTTCCAAAGTCCTTGCAACAAGAGTCTATTACTATTTTGCATCATGGCCACCCAGGAGCAGATTCTACCAAAAGAAGGGCGAGAGAACTACTATTATGGCCTTCTATGTCACAGGACAGTGACAGAGTACTTTCATCTTGTTCTGTATATAATAGTACTAAGCCACAGCAACAGAAAGAGCCACTTAAGGTAAGCCAGATTCCTGGACTACCCTGGTCGACAGTAGCTGCAGGCATTTCCAAGTGGAATGGTCAACATTACTTGGTGTTGGTAGACTCATTCAAATTGGTTCGAGATTGACCTACTTCCTAATCTAGTGTCCAATACTGTCATTACCAAGATGAAGTGTCATTTTGCAGTCTATGGTAGTCTGCACAAAGTTTCTTCTGACAATAGTACATGGTTTACAAGCCAGCAGTTCAAAAGATTTGCTGAAGAGTAGGACTTTACTCATGTTACAAGTAGCCCTTAGTATCCATAGTCAACTGGTTTGGCAGAACGTGCAGTTCAAAGTGCTAAACAATTACTAGAGAAGTCGAATCGTGACAATAGTAATGTTTCCTTGAATCCCTTTAATCTCAGAAATGTTCCTCATGATAAACAGCTTGGTTCACCTGAACAGAGACGTCTGTTGAGACAATCCAGAACCACATTACCAATTAGCAAATTACTGGTTCCATGTGTCAACAACAAGAGGTCAGTCAAATTCAATGTGTTGAAGAAGCACTTATCTCAGAAGTCCTATTACAAGGCCAGCAAACTGCTCAATCTATTACAAGAAGGGGAGATGGTAAGGATGCAAACGACAAAAGGTTTTGATTGGATTGGAGTTGTAAAAAGTGTATATCCAGAGCCGAGATCATACATTGTGGAATCACAAGGAGCAGAATTTAAGCGGAATCTGAAATAGCTGATCCCGGTGTCCAAGCCTGTGTTGCAGTATCATACCTGTGAAAGAGACTCTCTCAGAGTGAGTTATCCAGCGTTCCAGTTCCAGAGGATGCTCCAGTAAATATCCCTGTTCCTGAGAAGAATTCAGAATCTCCAGAATCTGTCTGTTCACTAATAACTGTCCCTGTTACTAAACCCAGTTCTGACTGCTATATCACTTGCTCAGATCGCATTTATAGACCATGTTCCAGACACACAGCAACTTGGACATAAGAACATGAATGTTGTATCTATTTCTTATTGTCTGTACAATTGAATGTCTTTTTCCAAATGTCATGATCTCGTAGGCAATTCATTAAAGGAGGGGGATGTAAATCAATATGTATGTATGTATACCTTTAAGAAGCTTTCCAGGGGCTTGGTACATGTGTATAAATACTGAGCACTTGCGAGGCTGACTGCCATTTTGTAGTAAGCTGTTGAAATGTAAGCATGCATGTCTGTGCAGTCTGTCAGCTACTCAGTTTATACTTTGTACTGCTGTTATCCATCCTGATGTGTTGCAGTGTAATAAAGCATATAAATGAACTACCCCGCCTGTCCGTCTTCACTTGTAAAACCAGACATATGAGAGACAGAATGGAGAAAATACTAGGCAAATCATGTAGTTACTGAAAATAAAGAAACATACTTGATTTTCCTTTTATTTCTTCCATTCTAGCTCACTCCTACCCCTAAAGTGTTCGAAACCTTTTTTTTTTTTTTTTTTTGCTGTTTAAAAAAAAGGGGGGAGCAACAGAGACCTTCCTTTCTCCATTGCTTCCTTTTCAAAGCACTGATCTACTGGGTAAGCAAAGGAACGCAAGTCCCATATACACGTGCAGTGCATCAAAAAAAGCAACAGAATATGCTGCAGAAACAGACCACCACCACAATGCCATTATACAAAAACAATTCAGAAAAATAAGTAATTTTTATCTTAATGTCATTGCAAAATAGCAATAACCAACTTTGTGGTGTGGTATATTGAAGATTTACCCATGGGCTTCGCCTCATGATTAAACTACACCAACCATGGGTAAATATTCAATATACCACACAGACGTCATCGGTCAATGCTACATTAGTTAATGTCTATGTATGTAACTGAATTTCTGTTTAGAAATGTTTGTATTATATTGGAGCTATTCTCCCTGGGCCTACACTTCAATGGAGTTTTTAACAAAGCCTAATTGGACACACCAAGAAAACAAAGGCAAAATAAACAAAAATAAGAAACTATCAGTACGCATATCATTGCCAGTTAGTAGCATAAAAATTCCCCTTGCTTTCAAAACAAAGAATTCACCATTCCTCATTTAAAAAGTGAAGTTGATGATGTAAAAAAGGAAATATTGTCAAGGTAATTCATAATCATTTCCAGAGATTTACATCTAGGCCTTATTTTCTACAATCAAACATTTTCACCTATATGCTATATAGCTATAGGTTCTGTAATAAACACCCCATAATTTTGAATAATGTACAGTATTCATGTTATGAATGCATTCTCTCTCACATCCTGGGTTCCAGTTAATTTTATACATTGGATAATTCTCTATACCACAGAAAGCTAAGCTGAATAGTTCATATCAGGTTCCACTTTTCTGATAATGCAAAATCCATGAAGGGAGAAAACCGCTGGCCATCCTTCAGTTCACTGGAACTACCTCTATGTACACGAGTTTGTTTAATAGCAGTACCCATAGTAAGTTTCTTTTATCTTTTGGGTATTTCCCCCCCAACCCAGGCAGCAACTCATTCCTACCGCCTAGTACATTTTCATATTACAAACTTATTTAGGGCTTAATGACCAATAAATTGTCTTCCTTGGGTTATTACTGCAGTTAGTGCTTTGAGTCTGTATTTTCACATTATTCACATAACTGCTTATATTTAATGAGGTATACTAACAATCTTCTGAAGCGACCACTGTGATGCAGCGGTTACCGTTGTCGCCTCACAGCAATAGATTCTCTGGTTCGATTCTCAGCTGGATCACCTTTTGTGCGAAGTCTGCATGTCCTCCCTGCGGTCAAGTAAATGTTAAACACATACAAGTAGGTGTGTGTGCCTTCTGTGAAGGTTGGGTGCCGGCCTGGCAACTCGACACTGTAAAAATTCACTTCCAATCAACAGCGGACTGGTGATCCATTGTGGCAACCCCTAACCAGGAAAAGCCGAAAGTCTTTTTACTAACAACCTGTTGAAGCAGCAGCAAAAAGGAGATTATTTCATTATTAGTTAGTTTCAACTCAAAGTACTACAAATATGCAAAATTTTGATATATTTCATGGTGAAAGAAGAACAGATGGAACAGAATAGCTGAGTGAACTAGCATCTGTATATCAAAAAGTTTTAGGAATATGTATGCTTCATAATGTTAAACTTTACTTTCAGATAAATCATGTGCAATGCAAACAGATGTGTATAAGGTTGGGGGAATACGGGTGGAGAAACATTACATCAACAGTTTTCTTAAGACTTGTTTTTAACAAGACAGAGGCTACTGATACAGTCAATTAAATATTCTAAGAAACCTTCTTTCCACATCAAAGGTGGATCCTTAACTCACTCAAGCCTAAAATGCCTTTTTTGTATAATTCCAGTTCATACCCATATTGCCTTATGGCATCCAATACTTTTTGTGTCTAGCTTCTTTAACTAAGTGACTTACCAGCTAATAATGGGCAATATTAGAAAGGCAAGGCTTAATTGGCAGAATGGCACTAAGATTTTTAGTCTAGGATTTCCTGCAGTGGAGATCTAAACTTTGCCACTTATTATTCATATTTTTTATAACTGAGACCTACATATTTTTGAGCTACATGGTGTGAAACACCAGTGTGAGAGAGAGGACAATCCACTGTCAATGTTGGTTAATATCACACTATACTTGAAATATTGCAAGTTGCTGCTAGTAATTATAGAAATAAGCAATATTTCCATATGTACTTACTACTTCAAAAAAGGAGCAACTTACAAACTGCTCCATGAAATTAGGTGAAACCTTAGATGTTGTTGAATAAAACTGTCTTTGCTATTTGCATTATTAGTTGCACATCACGAGAGATATCCAATATTATTTGTTTTGCTAATTATACAATTAAGCATGTTTGTTCATATTTTTGTCAATATTGCAATAAACACACACTTGTAGATGACTTTCTTATTCTCATGTGGAAACCTATGTCTGGTTAACAAAGATGTTATAACAATTTATGTCTAGGTTGTAATCTTTTCAAGATATTTGTGAACTTTTAAAATTTTTTGTAAAATTTGTGAACGTTTACAAAAAATATAACTTGGGATTTGCGCACAATATACTGCAGTATTTATGGTAAAGACTATTAACACTGTAAAGAATACTTCCTACTGAAAACATTACTATTTGTACAGTTTTAATAGTTTTTATTGTTCACAAAACATTTACATTTGCTAAGCTTATGCGTAAGCTGATTTTTCAGAAAATGCTCTGGAATGCAAGATGTGTGCAGGCATCTACAGGTGTGACATTCCACACCATGTAGGTGTTAAAGAACAGATAAATTGCATGATAAACCATTCACATGTTAAAGAAAATGAAAGAGTGCCCTACAAGCAACTATTCAGTTTAGGGAAACAAATGATATTTAACTAAAGGAAAGCATCAAACAGGGATAGATGCTGCTGAAATGAATTCATTGTTTTAAAATGGCTTGATGTAATTCAGTAAGACATTCACAAGGCCGTTTTTAGGGACACCACAAAAGGAAATTTCTGAGGGGAAGAAAACATGGAATCTGAATGATTAGGTGTCACACCATTTTCTTTTAGATTAAGGAAAGGAGGGATGCAATTGGGAACAGATTTGTTTTTGTTCGAAGGTATAAGAAGGCCAGGTTGAATGGTCTATAACAGTGTTTCTTAAACTTTTTTGGACTAAAGAACCCTACTAAAAATAGATCTTTTTGTGGAACCCTATAAAAAATCTGAAAACGACTTTGAAAGTATTTCCACATTATGTGAAATGTAGGAATTTATGCTTCAGGTTTCAAACGTGCACAGCCTTAATGAAAAGGATGTGCTTGCACTGCAAGACAGAAGCTGTCAATATTTCAGCTACTTAATGCAGATGTTAAATTTAACCTATTCTTGTATTTTGTTTTGATTGTAGCATACAGAAGGAGAATTGTTTTAACTTAAAGGTCCATGCTCACTATGAATTTTTATCCAAACTTGTATTGAGGCAATTTAGTCTTTAGATTATTCAGTGCAATGCCTGAGGGAAGATCAGCCAACAGATTTCATTCATAGATAACTCATTCTTTAGTCATTCGCTGAGATTAAGATGATCCAGAACTGACAAAAAATAAATTATCTGGTTCCTTATTTCAGGGAACACAGTATTCAAATTTAATGGACATTTTCAAATGATCAATAAGTTTTTTAGTTGGTTAAAACTATAATCTTCATTTCTCTTTTTTTGTTTTATTCAGTCTGTCAGTCTAAGTGTTAAAATTATCAAAGCATTTTTCTGTTACTTGCATCCGAGGTTTAATTTTCTTTTAGCCTTTGATTTTTTTTTTATGCCCATCAAACACTGTTTTGTGTGTTCCCAAAGAGACAAGTTAAACTCATTCAAAAGTTGAAATATGTCTGCAAGGTAACAAAACTTCATATTCCAATCTGTGTCCTTGAATAAAGTTGTACAATCTAAGTTTTGATTGACCAAAATATAATTATTTCTTCTCTCAGGTCACAGAGTCTTTTTTTCAGTATCTATCCTCATGAAAGCCATCAAATTTCAGCATTTAATAAACAGTCAATTTCATCACATATTGCAAAATGTCTTGAATTTAAAGAGCATGATTTTATAAAATATAACATCTTAACAACTATTTGTAATACTTCATCCAGCTCAGTACATGCAGTTAGTTTTAGTGTGTGCAAGCATCCCCCAAGTTTATCATGCAAAGTATGCGTTCTGTATTTAGTGTTACTTGCTTCAATCTTGCAACTAAATCCTGTATGTTTATAGCATCCATGCCAATTGCATCATCAGTACAAACTGAAACAGTCTGTGAATTATAAATCTGCACATCATGAGGTTATCACATAATACTGAGAACATTTCAGTGCCTGTTCTATGATGACTCTAATTCCAAGTAGTTCAGGAACTATTCTTCAATTAAACGTTTACCTCAGTCTATGTACCTAACATATATATAAATAGTAAGACTTTTTCAGCATTATCTATTGATTCATCTAAGGAAAGATGATACCTTTTTGACATTTTAATTTCATGTAAATGTTGCTGTTGAATATCTTCACTCATCGTAATGATATGACTTAACTATATCACATAGAAAGGGGTATTCTTTTCATTTTCAAAGCAAATGCATGACCTAATCCTGTTTGGCATGCATCCAGCATGCAAACCATAATTAAGTCTTACCCTGTGGTGAAACTTGCTTTTGATTTTGCAATGCTGATATCAAAAATGATACTATAATAATTGACTAATTTCCTGTACACCTACATGTATACTTCAACATTTTTGGGTGCTGATGCAAGTTTTTAAAGCCTCTGCCCAGCATGAGTCAACACCCCCCCCCATCAGAAAAAGTACAGCACTTTTTAAAAAAAAAATAGGCATACCTTTTGCTGGAACTTACAAGTTTGGACTTTACAGATTCCTTTCTGGATTGTTCACTCATATGTACAAATGGACTGCCAGACTCATAGCAGGATACTCACTGGGAGGCTGATCAGTAATGCTAGACTGGTCAATGTCCTTTGACTCCCTTTGGACTGGAGTCACTGCTGTTACTCTGACTCTTAGCAGCAGTCAGCACTGTAAGATAATACTAAATTCTGTCCCAGTGAACTACTCAAAGTAAATATCAGATGTTCTCACACACACACACACACACACACACACACACACACACACACACACACACACAGTCAATAAATCCAACACTGGACTTTAAAATTACTTTCCCTAGTTGTTCCCACTGCTTTGCTGCGTCTCTTCCTTCCTTGGTTCGTTGTCTGAACCCTGCCTGTACATACAGCTAAAGAGAAATCATAAAACAGCAGAAGGGAAATTTGAATATAGTCTGTTCTCGGTATATAATGCAATAATCTAATAAAATCCAAAAAACTGCTCCAAGCACCACGTAGAAAGAATGATGTGCAAAGAAACTCACATATAATATAAGGGCAAATGCAAGCAAATAAATGTAATTTTGCTATAGCTTCCTTATGTTTTTTCAGGAGGAAATACCCAAGGAAGGTGTAGCGAAAACATGTTTGTAAATATTTGTATTTATTTGCAGCTTTATATTATCTGCAATAATAAACAAGTATTTGCAATCATTCCTTTTAGTTTATATCTGAAGCGTTTTTATTTTAAAACAAAGCATGTTTTCATTTAAAGGAGCTATGTCATTACATGACATCCTGTGAACATACTTCTTGACTTCCCAGAATTTTGCAGGGCATTTCCTAAGTTTGTCTCATCTTGTTGCTTTGCCTCCAATAAAGTTTTGATTTTCTGGTATATCACTAAGGATTACACATTCAGTCAGTAATGTCAGAGTTCCATGCTCATTATTGTTCAGAAAATGCAGGTTGATGCAAAACCTGTTAATATAATTCATTTAAAAGGCAGAAGAAGAAGAATAAACTAATTGCCCCTATTTTTGCCTTTTCTCCATTATTTTTGGCTTTGAACAGAATTCTTGAGCAAACAAAGTTTAGATGTATGCCTGAGATTCAAGATCTAAGGTTCATAGGTTTATATGTAGGTACTAGGCTATCGGTCCAAGGGCCTATGTAAGCCTAGCCAACAAGGTTCCCTGGCTTAAGCCACCCAAGAAAGTTATTTTCCTGTGCCACTGTCAAGCAGAGACACAGAAGTGATCCTCGGGGTGTATTTCCTATTTCCCATCCACTCATCAAGATTTTTCTTGAAGAGTGCTAATAAAAAACTTTGCTTGACATAGATGGATAGCCTGTTCCAGAGTATGGGAAGTCTCTGGGACAGGAATCTATCCCTCCAGCATGTCCCGTTTATTGTGGTGACAAGGTTTAGGTCCCTAGAGCATGTAGCTCGGAGGGATTAGGATTTCTTTAGGTGTAGCATGTCCAACAGCTCTGGGTTTGACATAGCTTTATATGTTAGGCAGAGATCACCTCAGAGTAGGCGATATGCTACGGAGTCAAGCTGGAGTTTTTTGAGACTGTCAGTGTAGGGCATTTGTTTGAGGCCAGTAATCCACTTTATGAGGTACTTCTGTGGCCTTTCCAGCTGCTGCAGATGTCTTCTGAGGTACATTCCAAAAGGGGCATTGTACTCTAGAATGGGTCTAATGAGTGTCGAGTAGAGGGGAACAATGACCTCTTTTTTCCTGGATGACAATGACCTCTTTTTTCCTGGATGAGAACCCTTTTATGATGAGGTGCGCCACGTAGAAGGACTTCCTGACTACTGTGGTGATGTGACTATCAAAGGAGAGACTACTGTCCACCTGGGTCCCAAGTTCTCTTATCACAAATTCGATGTTAAGTAGATTGCTGCCTATGTGGTAGTTCATGGGTACAGAGTTTTTACCAAAGGGGATGACACTGCACTTTTTGGCATTGAGCTTGAGGCCATGGCTCTGACACCAGGCATCTGTCTCATCGAGGCCCTTCTGTAGGATGTCCACATCATTTGGGGACTAGACTATGACTCCTAGTTTGTAGTCATCTGTGAACTTTGTTAGCCAGAGGCCTTCTGTGTTAGCCTGTACTTCAAAGAACTAGATACCAAACAGGAGAGGTCCCAGGACGGAACCCTGTGGTACTCCACTTGTCACTGCTTTGAGGTAAGATTTGGAGTCTGCAACTTTCAGTGTGGGTTTTGTCAGTAAGCCAGTTGGCAACCCATTTTGTGACATAGGGATTTATACCTAGTTTAGTGAGTTTAGCTACAATTCCAGAATGGGGGATGGTGTCGAAAGCCTTGGCGAGGTCAAGACAGGCTGTGTGAACCACCTTACCCATATCTACGGCTTTGGTGACTGCCTGAAAGAAGTCGATCAGGTTCAGGAAGCATGATCTGCCTTTCACAAACCCGAACTGGGTGGGATCTAGAGTTTGGAGGTTACCAATGTCTTTGTTTATGGGTTCTATGATGATACGTTCCATGGCCTTGCAGACGAGGCTCATCAGGCTAATAGGTCGATAGTTCCCAGGATCAGTAGTGGCTCCCCCTTTTTGGAGTGGGATAACTGTTGTTGTGCGCCATTCAGTGGGCACAAAGCCTGATGCAAAGGCTATTGTTGAACATGGTGCTTAAGTGGGGAACCAGTTTGTGTCTAGTCCCATGGATGCTGTGTTTTTGGCTTTAGAGAGTGCAGCTGATTACAGGGACTCTGCATTCTTCCTGTATATATATGGACCCTGTAAGTTAGCACTGAACCTATCTGCCAGAATGTTGGCAATATCAGTTGGTTCTGTAATTTTCGTGCTGTTGTGCTTTAACTCAGAGCAGAACTGGGTGTTGCCATCGAGATTCTTGACATAGCTATAGAATGCTTTGTAGTTGTCCTTAGAATTAGTGGTGATTTTGTTTTCGTAGCTAGCTTTGGAGATCTTATAAGGGATCTCATCTTCTTACTGAGGCTGACCAGGGAGCTCCTCCACTCATGGGATTTTACTCTCTTTTGCAACAGTTTCTTCCTTATGTTGTACAGTTTGTTTATGGCAGCGGACCATCAGACTGGCTTCATTTTTTTGGAGGATAGCATCTTGGTTCTGTTTGGGATAAAGTTCTTATAGAGTGCATTTGTGTAGGATTCAGCAGTTGTAACTGTACTGTCTATCTGCATGGGTGTCATGAAGTTCACCACTTCTGTCTTAAGAAGCAAGAAGTTGGCTTTGGAGAACTTTTTTACCATGGTTTCCTTAATGGAGGGTGAGTTGACTTCGGGTGTGGAACACTGGTCACTCATGTTGGTAATGACTAGGTCTAGGATATTGTTGCCCCTGGTGGGGGTGTGGATAAGTTGATCCAGGGCATTGGAGTTTATGAATTCCAGAAAGAGTTGAGCTAAGGAGTTGGTACACAAGTAGTTTTCCCAGTTAATGGTGGGGTAGTTGAAGTCACCCATTATTAGGGTGTTTGGTTGAACCCTAATATTTTCCAGCACATCAGGAAAAGTGAAGTGGGAATCCTAGGGCATGGTGGGGAATCTGTAGCAAGCTACAATTTGGATTGCAGTTTTGCCCAGAGTTAGTTGCACTTGGATAACCTCAGATGCATTATGCTGAGCAACTTGCCTGGAGGTGTGGATATCCTTAATGAATATGGACACACCTCCGCCTTTGGTGTTTCGGTCCAGGTTACATGGCCGGAAAGTGTGGAATGGGTTATAACCTGGTAGTGCAGGGATCCTCTCTGGAGCCTTGAACAAGGTCTCAGTCACTGCACAGATATTGATGTACTCCATTTTAAGGAGTGCCTCGAGTGAGTGCATTTTGAGATTTAGACTTCTAGCATTGAGTAGCATTACCCTCAGTTTTTGCTTGCCTGTTCCTGTTACAGTGGTAAATTTGTCATTTGAACCTTGTCTAAAAAGCCAGTATCCAGAATCCCAGGGGAGACAGGTGCAGGCCATCTGTGGCCATGTCATCCCAAGTACTGGATCCCCTTAGAATGACACCAGAAGCTTAGCAAATTGTTGAAGTCAATCATTTTGTCCTTATCATTCTAGGCAGAATGCTACACAGGGCAAGGGTCATACCTGCCTGGGCTACAAGATCGGAGAGCTCTTCCATGTCTCTTTTCATGTAGTCCAGGGAGGTATGTCTCAGGTCATTCACACCAACATAGGCAATGACAGAGTCATATTTGTACTTGTTGTGGATAGGCAGCTGACAGTAACCTTCTTGTTTAGCCTGGTGAGTGGGACATAAGTGTGCCTGACTACAGAGTCACCTATGACTAGTGTGTTGGGCACGTTGTTTTGCCTTATTGGCTGTGGTTCACTGAGTATGTGGGCTGTGTCATTTGGGTTGTGTTGGGGATGGAGGTTTGCTTTGGAGGTCTCTGTTGCTTAGGCAGATTATTATTGAGAGCCTCTGTGAATGTTTTTGTGTTACTGTGTGTGGATTTTGTTTCTAAGCTTGTGCAATCCTGCTAAAAGGGGCACAGTTTAGATGTATAATCTGTACTCGGCTACCCCCCTCCCCCTATTTCTCTGTGTCTTAAGTTGGTATAACTGGTTACATCCTGTGTGTTATCTAACCATCTCAAGAATTACTTGCATAAAGTTAGACCCTCTTAGTAAAAAAAAGTCTGCATATCATTGCTAGAGCCTTCCTGTGTCCTGAAAGAGTGCTCTTCAAACTATCTGGAGATATACAGAGCTGAGTATATTTTTCTGGCACTTCAGAGTTCTGTACTGGTAATTGTTGTTTGACTAATTTTATATCATTGCTGGCTGACTTCAGAGTTGTGCACTGTTATTTTTGCTTCACTGCATAGTTTTTTCAGACCTCTGCTGAAGGTGTTGGTTTTCCCATACCCACCCTCTCTATTCTTGTGTTGTTGTTTAAATTTGGAGGTTTTTGCAGTTGCCCGCCCCCACTGTAGATATGATCTGGGACACTCCCTCCAGTCCCATCTCTTTACCTCATTCTAACTAACAGACTCCTTCTGCATTGTTTTTAGTCATTTTTAATTTAATTGCATTTTTTAAACTGTTTGGTCTGACATTGCTAAATACTGAAGTATGCTAGCTTGCACTGCATTTGAATTGTTTTGACTGCTGTTTTAGCTACTTTTCTGTATATTTATATATATATATATATATATATATATATATATATATATATATATGTATAAAAATTCCTTTCCTGTAACTAGTGTAGTCCAGATTCAGATTTGCTGTATCCAGGACTGTATGTAAGCTTCTGAGCCCCCCAAGCTTTCTGTGTTGGAGGGAAGCCTTTTAGCTTATCAGTGGAAGTGGTAAGCACTAGGTAACCTATCTACCACATACTGAGTGCTTCTGGCCCAGAAATTGTAGTTATTGGCCGTTTGGGCAGTTTTTCCATCTGTCTCAACTTTCTGATTAAAAAGCCCCACTTGCACTTGTTTCCCCCCTTTCCTGTAACTAGTTTAGTCCAGATACAGATTCTTACTTTTAGCACTTGAATTTGTTTATTCGTGATCAACACTTGTTCAGAACTTGTAAGCAGTAAATAACCTACTAATTACTACAGCACTCAACCTTCCTCATTACCTAGAGGAAAACAGTTTTGGTACTTACTTTCACCACTTGCTTGGAGAAAAACAGCTCTTGTACTCACTTTCCTCACTTATCTACAGGAAAATAGTTTTTTCATTCAGGCATGTCCAAGGATCAGCTCCCAGTGTTCTCTCCTGTCTATCTGATGAATCTGGGCATCTTGGGGCAATGTAGAAATTGCCTCATGTACACAGACAACCCACTCCTCCTACCACCCAACACTACAACCTGTGTGAGATGCACTTATCTAGCCAAACTGGAGGTAAAGCTATCTCCAATCAAGACTGAACTTGACAGTAAAGAGGAGAAGGTAAACACTTGCACCACACCACACTCATCACATAGTCTCACTAAATCTACACCAACAAAATCCACACAAAGAAATACAAAAACATTCGCGGAGGCTCTCAATAATAATCTGTTCAAGCAACAGAGACCTCCAAAGCAAGCAACCTCCACCCCCCAACACAACCCAAATGACACAAAGCCCGCAGACCCAGCGTGCTATTCAACCACAGCCAATAAGGCAAAACAATGTACCCAACACACTAGTCATAGGCGACTCTATAGTCAGGCACACTGATGTCCCACTCACCAGGCTAAACAAGGAGAAGGTTACTGTCAGCTGCCTGTTGGGTGCCAGGATCTGCCACATAACCCACGCACTCAGGCCACTCCACAGCAAGTACAAATATGACTCTTGGACTACATGAAGAGAGACATGGAAGAGCTCTCCGATCTTGTAGCCCAGGCAGGTATGACCCTAGCCCTGAGTAGCATTTTGCCATCACCCAGAACGATGCCGCAGTACAAGGACAAAATGATTGACTTCAACAATTGGCTAAGCTTCTGGTGGCAGTCTAAAGGGATCCAGTATCTGTCTGCATAGGACAACATGGTCGACAGACCATGATGCTTTGCCAGAGATGGCCTGCACCTGTCACGCCTGGGATTCCAGATACTGGCTAAGGTTCTTGACGCCCCTATAGTGTCTTTTTTAGGCAAGGTTCAAATGACAAATTCACCACCGTAACAGGAACAGGCAAGCAAAAACTGAGGGTGATGCTACTCAATGCTAGAAGTCTAAATCTCAAAATGCACTCACTCAAGGCACTCCTTAAAATGGAGAACATCGATATATGTGCAGTGACTGAGACCTGGCTCAAGGCTCCAGAGAGCACCCCTGCACTACCAGGCTATAACTCATACCACACTTTTCAGCCATGTAACCTGGACCAGAACACCAAAGGCGGAGGTGTGTCCATATTCATTAAGGATATCCACACCTCCAGGCTAGTTGCTCAGCATAATGCAGCAGAGGTTATCCAAGTGCAACTAACTCTAGGCAAAACTGCAATCCAAATTGTAGCTTGCTACAGATCACCCACCATGTCCCAGGATTCCCACTCCTCCTTTCTTGATGTACTGGAAAATATCAGGGTTCAACCAAACACCCTAATAATGGGTGATTTCAACTACCCCACCATTAACTGGGAAAACTACTCATGTACCAACTCCTTCGCTCAACGCTTTCTGGAATTCATAAACTCCAATGCCCTGGATCAACTTATCCACACCCCCACCAGGGGCAACAATATCCTGGATCTAGCCATTACCAATATGAGTGACCAGTGCTCCACACCTGAAGTCAACGCCTCATTGGTCCGCTCTGACCATAAGCTAATTACCCTAGATATCAACCTGCCTCCACCCCCATTAAGGAAACCATGGTAAAAAATTTCTCCAAAGCCAACTTCATGCTTCTTAAGACAGAAGTGGTGAACTTCATGACACCCATGCAGATGGACAATACAGTTACGACTACTGAATCCTACACAATTGCACTATATAAGCACTTACATGAGTGCATGGATCGTGCTATCCCAAACAGAACCAATATGCTATCCTCCAAAAAAGGGAAGCCAATCTGGTGTTCCCCTGCCATAAACAAACTGTACAACAGAAGGAAGAAATTCTTGCAAAAGAGAGTAAAATCCCACAAGTGTAGGAGCTCCCTGGTCAGCCTCAGTAAGAAGCTGCGATCCCTGATAAAATCCTCCAAAGCTAGCTATGAAAACAAAATCGGCACTGATTCTAAAGACAACCACAAAGCATTCTATAGCTATGTCAAGAATCTCAATAGCAACACTCAGATCTGCTTTGAGTTACAGCACAATGGCACTAAATATACAGACCCAACTGATATTGCCAACATCCTGGCAGATAAGTTCAGTGCTAACTTTACCCCCCTCTCACCCCCTAAAAACCCCATCTCTATACCGGAAGAATGCAAAGTTCCTGTAATCACGGCTGTACAGGTAAAAACCACACTCTCCAAAGCCAAGAACACAGCATCCATGGGACCAGACAACATCGAACTGGCACCCCACACCTAAGTACCATGTTAATCATAGCCTCACCTCAGGCTTTGTGCCTGCTTAATGGCGCACAGCAATGGTTATCCCACTCCACAAGGGGGAGCCACCACGGACCCTGAGAACTACCGCCCCATTAGCCTGACGAGCCTGGTCTGCAAGGCCATGGAATGTATCATGGAACTTATAAACAAAGATATTGGTAATCTCCAAACTCTGGATCCCACCCAGTTCGGGTTTGTGAAAGGCAGAGCATGTCTCCTAAACCTGATAGACTTCTTTGAAGCAGTCACCAAAGCCGTAGACAAGGGTAAGGTGGTTCACACAGCCTATCTAGATCTTGCCAAGGCTTTTGACACCATCCCCCACTCTGGAATTATAGATAAACTCACTAAACTAGGTATAAATCCCTATGTCACAAGATGGGTTGCCAACTGGCTCAGTGACAGAACCCACACTGTGAAAGTAGCAGACTCCAAATCCGACTTCAGACCAGTGACAAGTGGAGTACCACAGGGTTCAGTCTTGGGTCCTCTCCTGTTTGGTATCTACTTCTCTGAAGTACAGGCTAACACAGAAGGTCTTTGGCTAACAAAGTTCACAGATGACTACAAACTAGGAGCCATAATCAAAACTCCTAATGATGTGGACATCCTACAAAAGGGCCTCACTGAGACAGATGCCTGGTGTCAAAGCCATGGCCTCAAGCTCAATGCCAAAAAGTGCATTGCCATCCCCTTTGGCAAAAACTCTGTAGCCATGAACTACAACATAGGCGCTAGTATACTTAACACTGAAAGTGTAATAAGAGACCTTGGGACACAGGTGGACAGTAGTCTCTCCTTTGATAATCCCATTGCTACAGTAGTCAGGAAATCCTTCTACGTGGCACACCTCATCACAAAAGGTTTCTCATCCAGAAAAAAAGAGGTCATTGTTCCCCTCTACTCATTACTCATTAGACCCATTATACAGTACAATGCCCCTTTGGTATGTACCTCACAAGACATCTACAATAACTGGAAAGGCCGCAGAAATACCTCACAAAGAAGATTACCGGCCTCAAACAGATGCCCTACGCAGACCATCTCAAAAAACTCCAGCTTTACTCCGTCGCATATCGCCTACTCAGAGGTGATCTCTGCCTAACATACAAAGCTATGTCAAACCCAGAGCTGTTGGACATGCTCCACTTAAAGAAATCCCAATCCCTCCAAACTACATGCTCTAGGGACGTAAAGCTTGTCACCACATTAAACAGAACATGCCGGAGGGATAGAGTCCTATCACAGAGGCTTCCCATACTCTGGAATAAACTACCTATCTATATCAAACAAAGCTCCTCATTAGCACTCTTCAAGAAAAACTTGATGATTGGATGGGAAATAGGAAATTCACCCCAGGGATCACCTCTGTGGCTCTGCTCGACAGTGGCACAGGAAAATAATTTTCTTGAGTGGCAAAATCCAGGGTACCTTTTTGGCTGGGCTTGTATAGGCCCCAGGTCCGATAGCCTAGCAGCTACCTATGAACCACATCCCTTCATTAAGAATTGCTTGGTTAAGTACACTGACCTCTTGGATGCCAGTTCACAACCAATCACTTTCATCATATGGTGCAGTAGTTGTTCGAGTCTTTCAAGGGAGCTCTACTGGCTGTTTCTGTATTTTATTTTATCTTTTTAAGTAAAAAGAAAAAAATGGAAAAACATCTTGCAGAGTGCATCTTCTGTGCCGACCTTGATTCAAGGAACCATTAAGAAGTTTCCGAGGAATCCTAGGGTTTCAAGGAACCCACATGAAGAACCAATACTCTATAATAATTTCTACATTTTTGATACTGAAAAGTCTGTGAAGACAGACTGCACCTAGTGTTTTTTCAGTTCTCTGGAATGATCGCTATCTACACAAAAGTTTATTTAATGTTTGTGCCCACATTAACTTTCTTTGCTTTTCTCTTTTGGTTAACAGCAGATAAAAATGAAATTCTGTATGTTACAAACCCTAGAATAAATAGTACCACCATGATAAACTGCAAAAGAATGTTTTACATTCAGAAAGTCAAAAGTGAAAACACAACACAATGTACAGCACAGCTGTAAAATGAGTAAGGTGATTCTAGGACAGCTGCTGCCTGCTTCCTTTGGAAAGCAAAAGGGCAGAAGCCCTAATACAGTAGAAGACATAACCACCTCAAAACATGAAGTATGTGCACACACATAACTTACTGAATACAAACCAAGTTTATCTAAATGTTTACAAATATGTCAGATTCTTTCACTTAAGTTCTTCTCATTAAGTACATTTGAATGTTTTCTAATAAGAAGTCACTTTTAGTGTAAGAATAAAAATAAGGAATTATACTCAATAAGGTAGCGTTGTCGCCTCACAGTAGGACGTTGTCCTGTTCGATTCTCAGCTAAAGCGTCTTCTGTGTGGAGACCTGCGTAAATGGGCGTACCTTCGTTGAAGGTTGTGTGTCAGGCCTGGCAAGTCGGTATGTAAAAATCTACTGCCAATCATTAGCGGACTGGAGTTCCGCTGTGGTGACCCCTAACCGTGAAAAGCCGAAAGATACAACAATTGGCCTAACATATGTGTTGAACAATTTTACCAATAAAGAAACTGAATTAGAACTAACACACAACTTTTGCCTTAACAATGCAGGCATTATTCTTGAAACGTAACTTAGAATTTGCATTCACTTCTAAATCATTGTACTCAAAAACTTCATGTACTGTAGATACTCCCAATGTTCAGATCACAAGCAGTTCTAAAGTACTCAGAATACATTTTGCCTCTTTTTGATGGGAGTAATATGTAGGTCATGTTTATTTAACTGCTGGAGTACATCAGTGATGTAGGACTTGTATTCCATTTGGTTAGATATAGATGATAAAAATCCACCAATTTTAATATAATCCTCACATGTAGATATCCAGTATGTGGTGTTAGTAGGCAAAAGTGAAAGTAAATAATAAAACAGAAAAGGACCCAATACAGTGTGTTGGGGTACACCAGTGAAAACATTTGACCAAATGGAGTAGTGATCATCCAATGTAACATGTTGCCATTGCCATCTATTTTTTAACTAACATCCACCCAGTCAGTTATGTAAGGAAGATGCCCTCAAGATGGGGAATACTGTGAAATGCCTTTAACAGGTCCCACTACACATCACTGCCACTCAGGGGCAGCTCATGCTATAGGACTGCAGCCCTCCCGCCTAGAAACAAAAGAAATAAAAAATGTGAAACATAAAAGTAAAAAACAAAAAAAAAGTTTTTTTACAAGTACCGGAACTTCCACGCATGTGCGGACACACTCAGACTGCCCCGCAGATGCCCAGGAATCTGTGCGAACTCTGACTGCCTGAGTCAGCAGTCCAGATACAGGGAAGGTATTTTCTGCCACGCAGATGCCCAGGAATCTGTGCGGTAGATGAATGCATAGAACAGAGGAGCTCTGGACTGCTTGATCTGCAGACAGGACCAATCAGGAGAGAGGTGAGGTTAAGCTCTGCAGGGATTTAAGCACAGGACCAATCAGGAGAGAGGTAAGTTATGTTTTAAGCTCTTGCAGGGAAGCGCTGAAGTCGAGCATGGGTTTGCCGCTTTGAGTGATTCCGAACAATGGAGTTGGACCTTGTGTGTGTGGAGGTTTGCTGCTTCGAGTGATTCTGGACAATGGAGTTGAACCTTGTGTGTGTGTGGAGGTTTGCTGCTTCGAGTGATTCCGGGCACATTTACAGGTAGTGGGGTGTGTGTGTGTGTGTGTGTGTGTGTGTGTGTGTGTAATGGTCCTGTTAACACATAGTGGTGGGTAGAGATACTGAGGCTTGAACCCTGTACCTTGGATGCAGGTGGCAAGGACCTGAATTCCCTACCCACCACTATTTGTAAAAAATTGCAGATTTTTGTCTCATATTTGTTCTGTTTCTCATAAAATCTGTGGTTTCTATATCTTCATTTTTCCTTGCAAAGGTTTGTAGTGCAGTGGTGCACTGGTGGCATTGTTGCCTGACAGCTACAGGTTCTCTGGTTTGATTCTCGGCTGGGGTGCCTTCTGTGTGGAGTCTACATGTCCTCCCATCCCTTACAAAGATGCGTCTGGAGTGTTTCTCCCTGCTCTGCTGAAAATTGGCTTTGTTTTGTTCCAAGTCAGACTAGTTTCCTGGTTAACAAATGTTTAAAAATAACAGGCATTTGAATTTCAGACTTCATATTCTTCAGAAAGTACATGGCAAAACAAAACCTTTTATTCTAGCAATTGTCTAAGTTTATAACCTGGATATTTGAAATTTGCCCATATTTTTGGACTGTAGTCCCCCATTATTGGCCTCATCCAGGTATTTTGTGCTAAGGTTGACAGCTATGGTGAGAACTGAATTCACAGAATGTTTGGGGGCTGTATTCCCCCCACTACTGGCTTTGTCCACATGTTTTTTGCTAAGAGGTTGAGAGCTATGGTGAGAACTGAATTCACTGAATATGTTTGGCAGCTGTATTCCCACATTATTGGCTTTTTTCAGGTGTTTTTTGCTAAGAGGTTGACAGCTATGGTGAGAGCTGAATTCACTAAATGGTAGCCATTTAAGTTTGTCTTCCTCTGTTTCAGCTGATTTGGCATAGTGGTATGTTTCTCTGACTGTTTTGCACAGGGTCCCCTGGGTTCAAGACGTGGCAGTGAAATGCATGGTGGTAACGCAGCATTTTATTCTAGCAAAATTCCAACATTATACAAGCAATGTTTAAAATGTGTCCCTGGTTTTTGGCCTTTTGTCCCCGTCCCCCGTCCCCCAATACATTTTGGCTTTTTCCAGATTTCTTGTGCTGCAAAGTTCAGAGATACAACTGAGTGTCAAGTAAATTTTACAAGGAGCTGAGAACTGCAGGGGAACAAAAATTTAGTGCTGCTTATGTTAAGTCTGCTTGCATTGTTAATAGCACAGCAGGTAGTGTACTTGCTTTTGATGCAGAAGGCTGTGGGTTCTGCTCCCACAGTAGGTAGATACATTGCTGATACTGTATTGTGCTGTAAAGGGGGTGGTTGCTGCAGTCTGTTTTGGCAAAGATACCTAGTAACTATGAACCTGTTATCAGTTTCATCCGTTCCCTATTGCGGTATTACTAGCTTATCATTTTTTTAATGCATGCAACATAGGTAATTTATTCTTCAAGGGCAACAGGCACTTTATTTGTAGATGAAACAATGACATATAAAGTTGTTTGCTAGCAGCAACCTCTTTATTAGCTACAGATTTCTTTAATGTGGATTTTACTACTTCAAAGATTGTGCATATTTACTGATACTGGTGGACTACAGAAGGCTGAGTAGACTTTTTATGATGGAAATGTTCTGAATTGGGCAGTTTTGTCATTGGTGCATGCATTTTGTTTCATTGTTTACTGGAAAAATGTTCAAAACAATACATTTAAAATGCCCTCTAACAACTGTACTGTATTGTACAAGGAATATAATGTAATACAGTCAGGAAGGTGTATCAAAGAGCATGTGTATGTTTCATGTTCAAGGGGCCTATGATTTTGAAAACAGCCCAAAGTTAATCTTTATCTGCCACTGGCAAAATGTATTTTCTTTGAATGTGGGTTTCAATGCTGTTTCAATGCATGTGAGTTTCAAGGGCAGAGAAGTTTTAATGCTATGTCTATTTTCATTGTGAGACTGCATTGCTTTGTTTAACAGATATCTATTACGGTTTGTGCTGTAAAATGCAAAATAAAACTTTCAAATGAAATCTAAATCATCGCAGAAGTAAAGCAGTATGCACATTACAGTGTTTATGGTAAATGGGGCAAAATAACCAAGGAATGGGACATTGGAATGGCTGCAGGGGGGAGGCTCCATCTGACCATGATTTTGTGAAGGGGGGGGAGGGTAGCAAACTCAGACAGCCCCGGTTGAATTATACCTCTCAGTTGTCCATATTTTTGCAGAATGAATAGATATTTGCTTCTTATTTTTGGTTTGTTCCTCATAAAATTTGTGGTTTTCTAGCAAATCATTTAGGAATGAAGTCACTAAATGACAAACATTGAGTTTCAGACATCATAACCTTCAGAAAAATGCATGGTAATGCAAGACCTGTTATTCTATCAACTGTCTTAAGTTTATACAAGAGCAATTTTTAGTAGTGTTTGTATGTTCCCCCAATATATTTGGCCTTGTATTTCCTGCATTAAGAGGTTGAGAGGTAAGTGCAAATCGCTTTGTAGAATTAGGAATATCCAAACCTCTCAATTGTCCCTAATTTCGGCTCAAAATGTTGCTCTCCCCTAATGATCCCTCCTCAAAATGGCAATTTTGGAAGAAAACATGGAGGGTTTACAATTATATATAACTGTAATGATCAGAGTTATAGATTACTTTTATTTCAGAAATGCATGCAGATGCTCTTATTTTGTTAGCTGCTCAAGTTAACAGTGTTAATATTAAAAAGGTGTCCCTTTTTTGACAGGTTCCCAGCTGTATTGTGTGGCAACTTTATATTTTTGCATCACATTTTTGGTCTGTTTTTCATAAAATTGTGGTTTTCTGGCAAATTAGTGGCAAGTCATTGAAGATTGAAGTTAGAAAATAATGGCAGACATTTGAGTTTCAAATTTCATACCCTTCAGAAAATTCGTACTAATGCAAGACCTACGAATGTTCTATTATCTAAGTTAATAAGAGCAATATTTAAAAACTATCCTTACTTTTGGGCCTGTGTCCCACTTCTAGTTCTACGTATGGCTTTGTCCAGATTTCTTGCTCTGAAGTTGAGAGGTACGAGTGTCAGAGCCATCACCGTCAGCCAGAGACATTTCAAATTGTGACATACTTGTTGCAACCCACTCCCCATTGTAGTGGCTCTGGATATGTCCAAGGAAGGCAAGGAGCAGTTATGCAGTGTAAGTGTGCAGAGTATTCCCCCATCCAAGGTAGACCACAAGTACGACCATGGCTTTTCATTTATCCTTGATTTTGCAGAATGTTCTGGTTTTCTGTCATATTTTTATACTGCTGATTTATGCTTCTTCTTATTCAGGAAATGCATGCTGTCACAGTGCCCTGTTTAAGTAGCAATGGATTTAATGACCATCAGGTAAGCTTGTCTGAGACTGCAAGATGCAAGTAAGCTTTAATAAGCATACCGTTAAAGAATTACCAGCACTGAAAGCCTTTTCGTTGTTGCCATGTAGAGAATATTTACATAATTAGATAATGTATAAGCCTTGGGTATTGAAATGCATATGACAGTATTTGTAATAAATGGACAGAATTACAGTATTTTCAGAAGCTCATTACATTTGTTGGAGACTTGCAGTCATCTTTGCAGGCTTTACCCGTAAACTAAACAGAAAGCCAATCTATCATGTGTGGTCCATAACTTGTGCAGGAATCCTTTAAGCAATTTATCTTGAGCTTGTTTCTTGTTTGCTGTTCATTTTTTACTTTGATCATGTCTTCCCCATGAAACAAGTCGATAGTTGTGTCAGGCAGCAGGTCTTTTTTTGATAAGAAACATTTTTACAAGTGGGGGTATCACAGAGATTGCTACTTTCAGCATGTTACTTGGTAATTTTATAAAGCTGAAGATAAATTATAATTAGAACTGCAGTGCAAGGAGTAGTGGCTTGAGTTGAGCGCTGCTTATTTTTTTATACTTGATTTTGACTGGCATTCCAGTAATGTATTTAAAAAGTAATTTATTTTTTCATGCCCTCACAACCTGTTTCCATCTGGATATTAAGTAAGTTGTCATGCAGCCAATGCATTGAAATATTTTTTCTTCTACACTTCATTTTGTCTTGATTGGACTCTCGTAATGACCGTTTGGCACCCAGGGCAGCGTATTTAATTAAAGTTCCAGTTGTTGTGGTTTTGAGAACAGCTCCACCCCTTTCTAGTTGGCCACACTCCTTCCCATTGGCCCCACCCATCCAGTTGTCTCCTGCAGCCCCCCCTTTAATTTGAAGTCGCCAGCCTGTTACTGTTACGATCAAGTGCGATACTGATTATATTATAAAATTATACCACAGTACTTAAAAGTCTAATGTTTTTAGTAAAACTGTCTTAATTTAGTTCTGGTAAATCATTACCATAATACTTCAACAAAGACAGTACACACCTCCCAAAACACTTGCCCATTAAATAAGTCAAACAGACGTGTGTAGTGTGTATACTGGCACAATGTAAGCTAACTTCTATGCTAGTAACACCACAGTGTTTGCAATAACTCTATTAAATAGCATGGTTAAAGGTCCAAGTAAATGATGCTTAAGATTATCCCAGCATGCAGTTAGGTCTGGGAGAGCTGTTATTTTTAACCATTGATAAGGCACATTTAACCATATCCTCAGTACTTACTGGGCAGACTGAAAATGATTTACCAGTATTTTTACAGTTCCACTGGTGTATTATTCTTACTAACATTGCAAAATAATCATTCAGTACTTCTGCAATGCTATTATTACTAATAAGAATACCCTAATTTAATATCAGTCCTTATATTGTGTTAACATTCTTGACAGTTTTAATGTAATATTTTTTTTATTTACATGTCCCAAGAATGAATCGTGATATGTACTTTTAGAAACCTTAACTAACCTTTTACGTTGCTTACAAATTTTAGCAGTAGGTGAGCCACACTTAAAGCTTGTCTTTTCTTTTTCTTCCTTAATAATTTACTTAATTATTCTACCAAACTAGTTTAATGTTGGTTAGATTAAAAAAAAAAACTTTTAAAATGGATTTACAATTTTTTTCGGCAAAGGCTTTGTAATATTTTTCTTTCCAATTTACATCTCGTTAATAATGAGTCAGTTCATGTTTCCGAAAACCTTTACACTTACAGGGAGTTACAACCATAGGTACATAGGTGCACACTAGGCTAACGATCATCAGTGTCTTTACAAGCTTAGCCATGCAACTCAAAGTTTTGTCCCAGAGTTCCTTTGATGCCTATTTGGTAGAATATGTTAGTAAAAAGGAAGCCAAGGGTTAATGTTGGCAGGGGGCTATGTTAGTTGGGGATTACTTTACTTGCTGTCAAGCTCTGTCCACGGGAGACATGAGAACCTGTCCTGGGGTGAATTTGCAATTTCCATCCAATGATCAAGGTTTCTTTTAAACACAGTCAGGAATGAACTCTTCATGTAGATGAGGAGATTAGGGATCCTTTGAGGCACATATCGGTCCTTCTAGTAGGTTTGGTTTATGTCACAAACAAAGTTCAGGTCTTTGGCTCTAGTGTTTCTGGTGTTGTTTGTCTTGCAGACATGCAAGAGATTGATCACAGCTGGATCTGAGGATGCCTTACATGCCAGGATTGCCTCTCAGTAATCTGTGGAAGACTGAGTACAGACATAGGACCGTAAGGCAATCTGTTTAGGTCAGGGTATTCATATCCTGAATTATCCTGATGAGGAACCTTTGAGGCATTTCAACTTTTGCAAGTGCCTGATAAAGGGGCACTGTACTCAACAATAAGTCTGATATGGGTTGATTAGAGTGGCATTATAACTTCCTTAGACATGGATGCCATACCCTTGCTTATGCGCTGGGCGACATACAATGATTTTTTTACCATCTTGGCTAAGTATTGGTAGAACACCAGATTACTGTCTACATATGTTCCCAGATTCCTAACTATTGGTTCAACTCTTAGGTGTTTTTACTGATGAAGTAATTAGCTTGAGTGGATGCTTTCTCAAAGGAACTGCAATGCATTTCTTTGCATGGAGTTTTAATCCGTAGCTTTCACACCAGTCATTTGCTTGTGTAAAATCCTCTGTAGTATGTTGGTGTCATTGGGGGAATTTATGATAGCTCCTAATTTACAGTCATCTGTGAATTTGGTGAACCAGACGCCTTTGACATTAGTCCTGACTTTCAAGAAGAATTATGAAGTGTTTTATACATTTATTGTTTAAATTGACATGATAAGAGCTTAAATAATGTGTTCATTATGTACTAGGTTTTTTACTTGCCCACTACACTAAGTAAACGTAATGCTTTTGAAGTTACAAGCATTTTCTATTCAGTCGAGCAGTTGCGTTATTTTGATTTTTCTTCCGTAACTGACAGCAGTCCTTCAGCTACTATTGTAGAATATGCTTGTTTCTTTATCATATTGATGTAGCAACATGATGCTCCATTAATTTTAATAGAACTTAAAAGATTTTGTTTTTACTTTAGAAATAATCAGCTTATATATATATATATATATATATATATATATATATATATATATATGCAATATGTTTTATATTGCGTTTTATATCGCTACTGTTTTTCCATAGTATTGAATGTTTTTAAGCTGAATATTTGGCTTATGTATTAGAGTAACCATGGTTTCAAAAAACTGTAACAAGCTAATTAATTGGTCCTTAATTGTTTAATTTCCCGCCACAAGCGGTAATTAAACAGTGTTATTTTATTGTATTTTTATCTGATGAAGCGTGGAGGAGTCCACGCGAAAGCGCTTATCCTTGTTATTAAAGCTTCACATTTGTGGATTTTACTACTGCTTTGCTCCATTATTTCATCGTGGTGAGACTATCTGCTTTTTGTTGTTGCTGTTCGTTTTGGAGGTTGCTGACAGTCTCTTTGGTATTACAGCTACAGGTTTCTTTTCGTTAGTTTCGTTACTTGATTTTCAAGTTGTTACTGCAGCTGTGTGCACACAATGGAACCAGTTGAAATAGAACTTGAATATCGTCCTGAGACGAGGGACATTTCATTAAAATGGGATTCATTACTTCATCAGAATCCCAACCCTTTATTGGCACTGGACTTATCAGATAGTAATGCTTCAACTACAGTTTAACAGAATGGTGAGAATTTGACGGATTTTAATCATCTTTGCAAAGAATTAGAAAATGACTTGTATACATTGCAACGTTATGCATGGCAATGGCAACATTTAGAGGCTTGCCTACACTTTCGTGTTGTACCTAGAGGTATGAGGGTGTTCTGTATGCCCACTTATGGCAATTCTCACCCAACGCTCTTAAAGAAATGGCAAGATTTGAATATAGAGTTGGGGTTTAGCTATATAAAGTTACTTCTTGAATACTTTCTACCTCTAGAGAATGACTTACGAGCTAAAATTGACACCATTCGTAAAGACATTGTTACACGTTTTTGCTCTGATTTTTGCCTCAGAAGAATTGACAATATTTACACCCAAGTCAACTCTTTTAGTGATAGACTAAACAAAGGAAGCTATTAAGGGACTATAATGACTTTGCCTCACGCCAGATTTTTGTCTGGCCAAGGACTAATTCTAGTCAGAATTCGTTTAATCAGAGGTCCAATGAGATATCATCACAGAATAAATATATGAGAGATGATAATAGACTTGTTTCCTCTAACTTTCCTTCATCAACCAATGTTGTGAGACCAGCTGATGTAACACTGGATCCTTCTCCTCTTCCAACTTCAACTGCATACCATGATACATCTATTGGCACACCTCCCCCTAACCAACTAGCTCTGGTTCATAAGCAAAGTGAACAAGCTACGGGAGCTAGACCCAAGATTCGTGATGAAGAACATCAACGTTTTTTACCATACCCGATAAAAGAAAAGGTACACCAGAGGGGTCGCTCAAACAGCCGAGGACCCAGGAAAAGAAAATTCATGGGAGACAAACCAGAAGCAATGAGAAAAACAAGACTCTAACTAATTTGGTATTTAATTACTCTATGTGTTGGAAGATTCTGATGTTAATATGCTTAATAGAGGCTTGTCTTTTGTTCCTGCTCGTATTAGTACCTTGAGCGAGACCTTAATTGATCTCAGACTTTTTTGTCGTTCTATTTCTTTAAAATTATTTTTTAAAAATAATGCTGATCCCCCTGTCGATATTAAAAAAGTAGACCATTGTAAAAGAAAAAGCAGCTTTACCCCAAGTTTACCTTATAATGTAGAATGTTTCTTAAAGCTTTGTGAAAGTGACTTTTATTTTGTCTATTCCAAAAAAACGTAATAAATCTTCCTACTTTAATCTTACTAAAGCTGAATTTGATTCCTTAACCAAGTTAAGATCAGAAAGGGCCATTATTATTAAACCTGCAGACAAGGGAGGAGGCATAGTTCTATTAAATACCTTAGACTAATATGCTCAACCTTTTGTCTGATGACACCACATATAAATTTATTACATATAGAGATGTTGCCACCATTATTAAAAAAGTACATGAAGAGATCTATGATTTGTTAATGTGTAGGCAAATCAATAAAGACATCTATGACTACCTCTATATTGAGTTTCCAAATATACCCATTATAAAAGGGTTACCCAAAATACATAAGAACATCATACCTATACCTATGAGACCTATTGTCTCTGGCGAAAAATGGGTTACCTCTACTATATCTAGTTATTTGGAAATTCTTTTGAGACCATTGGTAGATGAAGTACCCTCCATCCTTAAAGATACATATCAGTTATTGGAAGATATTAACGGGCTAATTCTAGATGTGACAACACGAGAACATCTATTAATAACTATGGATGTGAATAATTTATTTACATCAATCCCCAACGATTATGGCATACAAGCAATAAGAGAATTGGTTGCTAACCATCCAGATTTTAACATCAATAAACAAATCCTGGTTAGTCAACTGTTAGAGTTAGTTCTTTGTAATAATTTGTTCCTTTTTAAGGACAATTATTATTTACAAAAATGGGGGGTTGCCATGGGCACCCCCTGTGCCAATACTTATGCTAACTTGGCAGTTTATTTTTGGGAGAAAAATTTTCTCTTCAATAATAATTTCTTTAACCAAGTTAAATTATATAAAAGGTTTGTTGACGATGCACTTATAATTTGGGAGGGCACTCTGCTAGAATTTGAACAGTTTTTTACTTATTTGAACTCAACTACTACATTTTTTACTTTTACCATGGAAGCATCTAAAGATAGCTTTAATTTTTTAGATGTTACCTTAACTTTATTGAGCAATGGTTCATTAGTTCCATCCCTATATAGAAAAGACACATGGAAGAATAGCCTACTATCTTTTGATAGTATGCATCCCAGACGTGTTTTTCCTGGGATCATAAAAAGCCAATTCATAAGGCTCTCTAGGATTTGTAAAAACCAAACATTACTGGGTAAGGAATCTGACAAAATGGAACATCTATTTATACAAAGGGGGTATGATGCTAAATTAGTAAGAGATATTAAAGCCAGAATCTTGGGTCCATCAAGGTGTTTGAAAAAACATTGGGAACGTCTGTGAAAGAGATAAATGTAATAAATAATTTTATGACTTTAATAGTAAGAAGTTGTCAATTGTTTTGAAATATACTAGTGATATTGGGTTTGTGAAAGAAGTCATTAAAAGGAATTGGAATGTCCTCATCATGGAAGCATCCACTAAGAGTATTGTAGGTGATAGACCTTGTTTCATGTATAGAAATAGTGATAATTTAAAGAGAATTCTCTGTAATGATCATTTTTTGAGTACCATGCCTAAATTACCCTCTAGTATTAGGGTTGGCACACTTCCATGTAATCACTGTAACAGATGTAAATATATTAATACAGAACAAAATTTTCATCATCCAACTTCAAACTGGGTTTTCAAGCCTAAGTTTTTTGCTACTTGCAATACTAACAACCTTGTATATTTAGCTACTTGCCAGGTTTGTGATGCATTCTATGTGGGTCTTACTAAGAGAAGATTAACTGATAGAATGTATGATCACCTATATGATATCCGGAAGGGCAATGAACTCAATGCCCTAGCTAAACATATTTCAGAAAACAACAGTCATCGTTTCAGTTTCAGAGTTTTACAAATAGCATTGGCTAATGAAAGAGGTGGTGACGCTTTAAATTATCTTGCTACACTGGAACTGAAATGGATACTGAGATTAGGCGCACATCTGCCCCCAGGTTTAAATAATTATGTCACCATTAAACCTATATTAGAAAATAGGAGATAATATCATCAGCCCCCTGGTGGATTTTTAAATTTAGGTACGATACCTGGTTTTGTTTAGTTATTTTTCCTACCTATATTTATTTTGATTTTCATATTTAATTATTTATAGTTAAATGTTTTTCATCATTAATGTTGTTAGATTTAGACCTTGAACTCAAACTAGTTCTGGTGAAGTAATTGTGTTTTTGTTGTTGTTTTGAGTTTATTATTTATTACATTTATTCATTAGTAAACTGAATGCCTTGTTTATTCACATTTATATATATTTATGTATATATATATTTTTTGCCTTAGGCTTTGTATACTATTTCTGCTGATGTTTTAGGTCTTGACCTTATTTGGGGAGTTTCAATGTGTCCAAGTTATATGGCCATTTTTAATGTAGTTAAGCGCTACTGATGTCATCATTACTTGTTTGGAGCTGTTTACAATGTGTTTGGCTGTGACTATGAGCTCCTGTTCTAATATACACATTTTTGTTATGGTAAGGTGAGCGTTCCTTGACTCATAATCACTATATAGTCATATATATTTGTCGTTTACACTCATATAGTGAGTGCTTAAGTGATGCTTGTTTTTTATGCATTAGATGATATGTACTATATTCTCTCTGATCTCTACTTTCTGTTTACCACATTAGGCATATGTAATGCCTTTGAGTTCACAAGCGTTTTTTTACTGAAGTTGGCTATTAGGGACATTTTGACGTTTTGTCTGGAGCTGACAGCAGTGTTTTAACTGCTGTCGTAAATCATGTTTATCCATTTGTTCATCTGGTATGCGGAAGCAGTTATATAAATTAATCAATGGATTTTCTGTAATGGTTGTAGCGCTTCCATTGTTTCTGCATATATTTATGATAAGGTGAGCTTGTTTGGTTTTGTCTTATCGCCATTATGAAGTGTTTTATACATTTATTGTTTAAATTGACATGATAAGAGCTTAAATAATGTGTTCATTATGTACTAGGTTTTTTACTTGCCCACTACACTAAGTAAACGTAATGCTTTTGAAGTTACAAGCGTTTTCTATTCAGTCGAGCAGTTGCGTTATTTTGATTTTTCTTCCGTAACTGACAGCAGCCCTTTAGCTACTATTGTAGAATATGCTTGTTTCTTTATCATATTGATGTAGCAACATGATGCTCCTCCATTAATTTTAATAGAACTTAAAAGATTTTGTTTTTACTTTAGAAATGATCAGCTTATATATATATATATATATATATATATATATATATATATATATATATATATATATATATATATATATATCATTTCACTGGGTTCACTGAACTCTCATTTCACTGAAACTTCATTTCACTGAAACTTCATTTCACTGAAACTTCATTTCACTGAAACTTCATTTCACTGAAACTTCATTTCACTGAAACTTCATTTCACTGAAACTTCATTTCACTGAAACTTCATTTCACTGAAACTTCATTTCACTGAAACTTCATTTCACTGAAACTTCATTTCACTGAAACTTCATTTCACTGAAACTTCATTTCACTGAAACTTCATTTCACTGAAACTTCATTTCACTGAAACTTCATTTCACTGAAACTTCATTTCACTGAAACTTCATTTCACTGAAACTTCATTTCACTGAAACTTCATTTCACTGACAGGCATTATTACAAAGTAAATGGAATATGCCCCCTTCCCCACTGTAGTGCAACCCTGGAGTTAGAATATATAGTTAGGGGGTGTGGGGGCAGAGCCCCCCACATTGGGGGGTGTGGGGGGCTGCCCCACTTACTTTTCTTTTACTAAGCAATATTATATCAAAACATACGAATATCATATGAAATGAAGTGGTGGGCTGCGCCCACCACACCCCCCAATGTGGGGGGCTCTGCCCCCCACACCCCCCTAACTATATATTCTAACTCCAGGGTCGTACTACAGTGGGGAAGTGGGAATATTCCATTTTATTGCTAATAATAGTTGTCAGTGAAATGAACTTTCAGTGAAATGAAGTTTCAGTGAAATGAATTTCAGTGAAATGGTGTCAGTGAAATGAAAGTCAGTGAATTGAAAGTTCAGTGTATTGAAGTGAACCCATATATACATATATATATATATATATATATATATATATATATATACGCAATATGTTTTATATTGCGTTTTATATCGCTACTGTTTTTCCATAGTATTGAATGTTTTTAAGCTGAATATTTGGCTTATGTATTAGAGTAACCATGGTTTCAAAAAACTGTAACAAGCTAATTAATTGGTCCTTAATTGTTTAATTTCCCGCCACAAGCAGTATTTAAACAGTGTTATTTTATTGTATTTTTATCTGATGAAACGTGGAGGAGTCCACGCGAAAGCGCTTATCCTTGTTATTAAAGCTTCACATTTGTGGATTTTACTACTGCTTTGCTCCATTATTTCATCGTGGTGAGACTATCTGCTTTTTGTTGTTGCTGTCTACATATGCTCCCAGATTCCTAACTATTGGTTCAACTCTTAGGTGTTTTTACTGATGAAGTAATTAGCTTGAGTGGATGCTTTCTCAAAGGAACTGCAATGCATTTCTTTGCATGGAGTTTTAATCCGTAGCTTTCACACCAGTCATTTGCTTGTGTAAAATCCTCTGTAGTATGTTGGTGTCATTGGAGGAATTTATGATAGCTCCTAATTTACAGTCATCTGTGAATTTGGTGAACCAAACGCCTTTGACATTAGTCTTGACTTTCAAGAAGCAGATGGTAAACAGCAGCAAGCCCAACACAAAGACCTGGGGTACTGTGCTGGAGACCGGTCTCTTGGTGGAGGTGGTCTCACCAATCCTGACTTCTTGGGTCCTAGCTGTATGCCAGCTGGCAAACCCAGTAAGTTATGTAGGGATTTATAGGTTCATAGGAGATTACTAGGCTAATGGCCCTTGGGCTTTTAGAAGCCTAGCTGTGTAAAAAAAAAAAAAAAAAAAAACCTGTGCACTCTAATTGACCATAATTAGATGGTCATTGTTAGCAGAGCGATTCTGTGATCAGCACCGACTACCCCTGTCCATGAGGGACACAGATGCCACCCCTGGGGTGAGTTTATGGTCACCCATCCAACTGTCTAGGTTATGCTTAAATAGAGTCATCAAGGAGCTCTACTTCAAATGAAGTGGGAGCTTATTCTAAAGGAGTGGCAATCTCTGGTAGATGCATCTGTCTCTCCAGCATGTTTTGTTAATGTCACAGGCTAGGATGAGATCCCTGGAGTGAGTGACACTTGTCGCAGTTAATTTGTGGATGTGCAGCATTTCCATTAAGGCAGAGTCACAGACTGCTCTGTAGACCAGGCACTGGTCACCTCTCAGCAGCCTGTATGATGCACAGTACAGTGACAGGGCTTTCAATCTTTTCATTTAAATCACATTTTGAAGGCCCTGGATTCTCCTGGTTAAAAACCTCTGTGATCTCTCCAGTTGTTGTAGTGTTTGGTGAGATAAATACAGAAGGGAGCAATGCACTCAATTGGTGGTCTGAAAATGGTCAAGTACAGCAGGGTTATAACCTCCTTAGCCTTTGATGGAATGCCCTTATTTATGACATGTACAATGTAGAAGGCTTTCCTTATCAGTACAGACACATGGTGATCAAAGTTTAGATTGCTATCAACCTGTGTTCCCAAGTGTCACACCACTGGGTTTGAGCATAGAGGGTTGACATCTATGTCATAATTAGTAGGGGCTACTTCTTTGCCAAAGGGGATAATGATGCATTTTTTTGCATTTACTTTTAGTCCATGACTTTGGCATCAATCATTTGTCTACATCAGCCCCTTGTGTAGTATATGTCTACGTTATTGGGGGACACAATCATTGCATCCAGTTCGCAGTCATCTGCAAACTGGGTAAACCACAGGCCATCTTCTTTCACCAGGACATCAGAGAAATGGATTCCAAACAGTAGACAGCCCAGCACAAATCCTCACAGTACCCCCACTGGTAACTCCTCAACTTTGACAGTGTGCATTCTGTCGGAGAGCCAGTTGGCTACCAATCTAGTGACATATGGGCTAATGCCCATCTGGAAGAGTTTCTCAATGATCCCGGAGTGAGGGATTATGTCAAAAACCTTGGGTAAATCAAGGTAGGTGGTAAGTACTTTTAGGTTTCAGACAGAGCTAAAGAATGTGCTATGGTCGTCTTTGCTAGGGATGCTAATTTGGTCTTGTAACTAGCCTTAAAGGTCTTTACAAGATATCTAATTTGCGTGTTCAAGCTGTGGAGGGTATTCTTCCTCTGTTGAGTAAGTTCCCTGTTGCTCTTGGATATCAGACATATTTTTGTTATATAACCTATTTATACTTACAATCCACCATGTTTTTTTTTGGGGGGGAGGACCTGGTTTGGTCCTGAAAGGTACAGGTAAGTCAATACATCTGTTTAAGTGGCTATATAGGGTATTTGTATATTCTTCTGCTTAGAAGTTTTCTGCATACTTTTTGAGTGTGTACTGAGTCAGCTAACGTTAAAGATTCCATGCAGACTGCTCTGTCGGAGATGCTGTGTGAGCAAACTGGAGAAACTAGGAAAATTATTTTTCTGGGCTATGATATAGAGTTGGAATTGCCTAGACATTTTAAGACCTTGCTGAGTCTAATTATGACGGCTGCCAAAAAAAGCAATAACTAGAAAATGGAAATCAAAGTCTAAACCAACTTTACTGGAAATAAAGATAGTAACAGAGATAAAACAACTGAAACTGGGATCTTTAGATAAGGGTAGGAGTAAATTACACAGGAAAAAATGGGAAATGTGGGACCACTAGATGCAGACGAGGAATGATGTTTAAAAGAAGGCAGGATCTGAATGCGCTATGCAATGGCTGACTGACAATGACTGGATATATTAAAAGTGATATATAATGTTTGCAGCTACAGTTGTATTGGCATGGTTTTGTAAGGTATAATGGTTGTAAACGAGTGTGTCGGTATGATTTATTTTCACTTGTATAAATGTAAGATTGTCGGTCTCACACAATTTAATAAAGATGTTTCTTGCAAAAAAAAAATATATATATATATATATATATATATATATATATATATATATATATATATATATATATATATATATATATATATATATATATATATATACATACAGGGCATAAATAATATGTTCTGTGCTGACCATCTCAGTGCTGTATCCCTACATTCTGCCTCCTACAGGCTTTTGAGGGGAAATTAATGCTTGGCATACAAGGCATTGTCAGACCCCACTCTGATGACCTTCTTGCATATCTGCAAAACAAATAGCACCATAATCACAAATTCTAAAGACTTAAACCTTGCGAAATATATACAGCCTTTTTAAGAGAAAATACCTGAATGAATGACTTGAGTATAAAATACATTTTCTCTTAAGCAAGACTGTACATATGTCATGAAACAGGGGTGTGGTTTAGTTGAGTTTAGAGGTGTGGTTTGTGATGTCACTACATAAGCAATTCAGGTTACAAGATTTAAAAAGCTGTTGGAACATTTTTTTATTTGTCTGATGAAGTTCCTAGTTTGTTTCAGGGACGAAAGCGCCAACCTTTTACTACTGTATAAATAAAGTGGAAGTAACAAAGATAGTAACAGAGATAAAACAACTGAAACTGGGATCTTTAGATAAGGGTAGGAGTAAATTACACAGGAAAAAATGAGAAATGTGGGAACACTAGATGCAGACGAGGAATAATGTTTAAAAGAAGGCAGGATCTGAATGAGCTATGCAATGGTTGATGATGACTGGATATATTAAAAGTAATATATAATGTTTGCAGCTACAGCTGTATTGGCATGGTTTTGCAAGGTATAATGGTTATAAAATGAGTGTGTCGGTATGATTTATTTCCACTTGTATAAATGTAAGATTGTCTGTGTCACAAAATTTAATAAAGATGTTTCTTGCAAAAAAAAAATATATATACAGGGCATAAATAACATGTTCTGTGCTGACCATCTCAGTGCTGTATCCCTACATTCTGCCTCCTACAGGCTGTTGAGGGGAAATTAATGCTTGGCATACAAGGCATTGTCAGACCCCACCCTGATGACCTTCTTGTATATCTGCAAAACAAATAGCACAATAATCACAAATTCTAAAGACTTAAACCTTGCGAAATATATACAGCCTTCTTAAGAGAAAATACCTGAATGAATGACTTGAGTATAAAATGTATTTTCTCTTAAGCAAGACTGTACATATGTCATGAACTAGGGGTGTGGTTTAGTTAAGTTTAGAGGTGTGGTTTGTGATGTCACTACATATGCAATTCAGGTTACAAGATTTAAAAAGCTGTTGGAACATTTTTTTATTTGTCTGATGAAACTCCTAGTTTGTTTCAGGGACGAAAGTGCCAACATTTTACTACTGTATAAATAAAGTGGATTCATCACTTCTTCTTTGTGGAGTCCTTTGGCCTGCATTTGCTTTTATGTGGATTATTGGTTTTGTTTGATCTGGAACAGAATCCCCTTTCCTGTTGGTCTGGAGGGACAAACTGAATGATGCCTCGGTTAGGAATTTGAGCCAGTATTCAAGGGAAACGGATGCAGTTGACTGGAGGGAGGTTGAGGAATTCCCTGAAAAGGAGGGAGAGTCTTCCAAGTCATAAAGTATGCATTTTGGATAACTACTTACCCAGGAGTCCTGAGTGACTTCCATCCAGGCTGAAAGGGAGAGAGAGAGCAGAAGGGTCAAAGGGGTATGGACTTGGAAGAGGTTGCAGAATATCACAGAAGACTTTGTCTGTGCTGAAAGAGCTGCTGAGGAGGGCAACAGCAGCAGCAGAAGTAATGGCCTTACCCTGTGGTTGTCTACTGAAAAACTTCCATGACCTGGCTCCAGAAAGAGCAGAAGTGGAGGAACGAGCAGGTTTCCTGACAAAAAGAGTCTTGGCAGGAAAGTTCCTACAAAATTTTGGAACTGGTGAAACAACTTAAGTGTTTCAAATCCTGGAGCTTCTTACCTTTTTTCCTGCAGTGATTTAAATAATTCTGCAGCTGTTTTGCCAAAAAGGGAGGAATTATCACAGCTACGCTTGATAGAGTGTCTAGCTACCTGGGAGGAGGCCAATAAGAAACGAACGAACCTGAGACTTATCCTCTGAATCAGGCAATGGAGAAAGAGCCTGGGTGGCCTGATTTAGCAAAGCCAGAGCATACCTAGCCATGTGTGTGTTTGGTAAATTAATTGCCCCGACAGCCAAGGTAGAAGAAGTATAGACCTTCTTACCCAAACTTTCCAATATTTTACTTTCCTTATCAGAAGGAAGTGGTTTAGTAGAGGGGGATAACCATGACGATTTATCAGAAGTAATGGAAACCACAGCACAGTCAGCTGAAGGGCATTTAAAAAGAAACTTGTAATCCTCAGAGACCTTATAAAAGTAATCAGGACTTTTTGGGGCGGGGGCTTGGAAGTCTGGGGTCTTAGAAGCTGCTTTAAAGGCATCTAAGGTGGCTGGCAGGACTGGAGGAACTGCTGAAGGAATAGGGGCCTTCAACTGAAGTAGCTCATAATATCTATTCTGTTCTTCTGAAATTTGAGAAGAATTCACTTAAAAAATTCCCCTCATCTTATTAATAGTTTCCCCCAAAGGAAAGCTCTTCTATGGTAGAATCCCCCCAGTAGACTCTTCCTCTGAGGAAGCATATTCCAGTACTGGGTGGAGTATGCTAAAGAGTCTTCAGCCGAGGAAGATTCCTCAGAATCAGTGTCAGGAATTTGGAGTTCTCCAGACTGCCCTGAAGAAAGCCCTTGAGACATCAGCGGCAGCACTGGAGAGGAGGAGAAGGCTGGGCTGGCTATAGGAGAAGCCGAAGCTGGAGACGTCAAAGCCATCAAAGCCTTAAAACGACCCTGCGAAAAAACATCCCAATCCAAAGTAGGGGTAGAAGGAGCGTGAACATGCCTAGTTTTTTTTGTTTCTTTTTCACATGCTTATCCTGTTAGGGAAAGATGGTGGATGTAGGCCTTACCTCCAACACCTCTATAGTCAAAGAAGCTGGAATAGTCCTGGAGTCTTCTGCAATAACTACCCATGTTTCCCCCAAGTTATTCAAACTGGACATCTGCATAGCCTCGGATGTTCTAGGATCTGCACTCCTGATGGCTTCCATCCCGGTACCCACAGAGAGAGTGGACCCTACCTCCGGTCACACCACCAAGTTTTCATCAACATCAAGTGGTACGTCAGAGGAAGCAGAAGCAGCTAAAGAGGATTTGGGCCTAGCTTTGCTGAACGTCCTCTTTACAAATGGCTTTAAAGCACTCTTGGAACCTTCCATACCATCCCTAGCCAGACATTTGAGTCTTTGGTATTCTAAATAAACATTCAAGGCCAACAGGCAACTGCATAATGTTTTGGGAACAAAGGCCTGATGGTGGTCATGGTTAGGCCGTAAATAAAACAAGCACAGCTCATGACTATCTTTACGTGGGATATGCCTTCCACACCTACACTTGCCCTTCCTGGATGACATTAACAAAACAAAAGGCAGCAGCAACATATTAGGGTCTATATTAGATGAGCAACCGTTCCAATGTTCGAATCATAGATGGTTGACATCATATAATCGAACTTCGGAAAGGTTGAAGGTGAAAGTCAACGGCTTTTCAGGCGCAGAACGGGAAATTTTCCCTTTCTGTACTGAAGTGCGTTCTCAGAGTTGGTATATTTAAGTAAGGGGGGTGTGGGGATGCAGGGGGGCTTGCCCTCCTGCTCAGAGTGGTAAGGTAAGTTTTTTTCTTTTTATTTTTATTATATAGTCGATGTTTCGAACTTCGCTCATATAAGTTTGCTCATGTAAGATTCGAAGTTTTAAAACTATGACTATATAATATAGACCCACATATTATAGGTTCATAGGTGTTTACTAGGTTAATGACCAGAAGGGCCTTTTTAAGCCTAGCCATGCATTCCCAAATCTCTGACAAGTTCCGATACCCTTGATAAGTGTAAGCATGGGCCTGTTTGCATCAGAGACATAGGTGTCAAACCAGGGATGCATTTCCATTTTCCCATCCAATTGTCCAAGTTGCACTTGAATTGGATTAGGGAGGAACTCTGCTTCACATGGATGTGGAGCCTGTTCCATAGATGGGGTAGTCTCTGAGATACATACCTTCTCTCTCCAGCAGGTCCAATTTATTTTATAGGAAAGGTTTAAACCTTCAAAAAGGGTAATTCTGGTACTGTTTGTTTTGTGGATGTGTAGGAGGTCCATCAGAGTGGGGTCTGACAATGCTCTGTATGCCAGGCACAGATCTCCCCTCAAGAGCCTGTAGGAGACAGCATAAACGGGACAGGGCCTTGAGGCAGTCTGCATAGGACATATTACTTACTTTTAGTAAGTATTCTTAAGTATTTAGTATTCTTTTAGTGAGGAACCTCTGTGGATTCCAGTTGCTGGATATGCCTGGTTAGGTACATACCAAAGGGGGCATTTAACTCAATGATAGAGCTGAATGCCAAATATAGTGGAACAATGACTTTCTTGGACTTAGATGCCATACCTTTGTCTATAAGTTGCGCAACATAGACCGATTTTCTCACCACTGTAAACACATGATGATCAAAGGCTAGATTACTATCTGTGTGTGTCCCTAAGTCCCTGACTACTGGGTCAACTCTAAGGGGTGTGTTGTCAATATATAGTTACCAGAGATGGATGACTTTCGAAAGGATACTATTATGCATTTTTTGGCATTTAGTTTTAGTCCATGACTCTGACACCAGTTGTTTGTGTGTCAGCCCCTCCAGGAGAACATTTGTGTCTGTGTGAGATTCAATGACAGCTAATAATTTGCAATCATCTGCAAATTTAGTCAGCCAGAGACCACGGACAATGGCCTTGACTTCTGAGAAGTAAATGTCAAAAAGGAGCAGTCCAAGGACTGACCCCTGAGGGACTCCACTTGTGACTGGCCTCTTTGTAGAGGTGGACTCCCCAGTTCTAACTTCCTGGGTCCTGTCTGTGAGCCAGTTGGCCATCCACCGGGTGACATACGGGTTTGTACCTTACCTCTTGAGTTTGTCAGCAATACCCGAGTGGGAGGGTATTGTGTCAAATCCCTTGGCCAGGTCAAAGTAGGCAGTGGGAATGATTTTGTCCTCATCTACTGCTTTGGTGACCTTCTCAAAGAAGTCCACCAGGTTCAGTAGAAACGATCTGCCCTTGACGAAACCAAACTGGGCTGGGTCCAGTGTCTGGAGGTTTACTATATCTCTGTTAATCATCTCCATGATAACTCTTTCCATGGCTTTACATATACAACTAGTGATACTTATAGGTCTGTAGTATCCAGGGTCTGTAGATGGCCCACCTTTGTGCAGAGGGATGACTGTTGCCTTTCTCCATTCATAAGACATGAAGCTTGTTTGAAGGCTACAGTTAAATAGCAATTCCAGAGGCCCTGATAAGTCATGTTTCATGCAATTTAGAAGGCATCCTGGGATACTATCTGGGCCCATTGATGCAGTGTTGGGTCTTAGAGAGAGCATCAAGGACCTGTTCCCTAGTGATAGTAGGGGGAGTTATATTTGATATTTCCTGAGGGAAGGTTGAGGGGGAGAGAGAGGAGTAAAGTTGGAGCTGAATTAATCAGCCAGGAGGTTTGCTATGTCTTATGGCTCAGTATAGGTGGCTCCATTTACAATGAACTCTGTACACAATTGTATATTGCCTTTGAGGTTGCGGACATAGCTAAATAATGCTTTGTGATTGTCCTTGGCCTGGGAAGCCAAACTTACCTCAAATTTGGCTTTCGTAGACTTTATTTGTCCTCTGAGTTGTTTGCTTAGCTTAATGAGAGTGTTTTTATCCTGCTGGGTGCTGCACCTCCTAATTTTTGCCATGATTTTATTCCTCCTGTTATACATCCGAATGATTTATTCCACCAGTGTGTTTTTTGAGCTAGTTCTGTACTTCTTCCTGGTGGGTACAGTTGCCTCTATGCAGCTATTAACATGTTTCTACAGGGTTTCTGTGAACAATTCTGCATAGTCAGAAATGTTCTCAGGATTTATAGGGGTTTAAAATTTTGCCAGGTTCTCACTTAATAGCAGGAGGTTAGCCTTAGAATACTTCCTGAATACTGACAGTTAAGCTGGGGGGGGCAGGTTTTAGTTTTACTTCAAAGGAGACCATTTTGTGGTCTGACCTTACCAGGGAAGGCATTACAGTAGGGGATGTGCAGCAGTCTCCCATATTAGAGAGGACCAGATCCAATATGGTTGCACCTCTGGTTGGTGTACTGACTATCTGGTCCACGGAGTTTGTGTTTACAAATCCAGGTATCTCTGTGTATGTACGTTTGATGTCGTATAGGAATCCCATTTAATAGTGGGGTAATTAAATTCACCTATGAATATGGTATTGGGTTGGATGGTTAGTGTTTCTAATGCATTTAAATACAGGGTATGGGTTTCCTGGGTCACAGAGGGGGACCTATAGCTTGCAAGGAAGTGGTACTGGATTTTACCTGTGGTGGTTTGAGCATGAAGCAGCTCAAGTGCATTGTCCTGTTTGACCAGCCTTGAAATATACTTATTTTTGATGTAAATAGAGACACCTCTGCCTTTAGTCCCCGCCTGTGAAGTAGATGGTCTAAATGCGTGGAAGGCATTATAACCCTTTTTTACAACCCTGCACTGTTGGTGTACTATCCGTGGCTTTAAACCATGTCTCAGAGACTGCACAGACATCAGCATTCTCAAGGGTAGAGAGAGCTTCCAGGGAGTGGATTGTTTTTGTTTAGGCTCCTAGCATTGAGCAGTAATACCTTTAGATTTTCTTGGTTTTGATTTGCTATGTCGGAAGTACTTTCAGTTTAGCATTGCCTAAAAAAGACACTATGGGGGAAGACAACATTTTAGCTAGTATTCAAAAGCCTAGAGGGGAGAGAGGTGCAGACTATCCTTGGCAAAGCAGCATGGTCTGTTGACCATCTCCTTCCACGCTAACAAATATTGCACCACCTTAGAATGACACCAGATACTAAGTCAATTCTTCTTCTTCATCTTTTGTTCGTATTGTGGCATCATCCTTGGAGAAGGTAAAATGCTGCTCAATGCTAGGCTCATACCAGCTTGACACGCATATTCCGAGAGCTCTATGATGTCTCTCTTCATATAGTCTAGGGAGGTATGTCTCAGGTCATTTATTCCCACATGGACTATGACTGAGTCATATTGGTAACTGTGATCCAGTGACCTGAGTGCATGCATAATGTGGTGGAACCTAGCCCCTGATAAATTCCCATATGGGGTACTTAACTGAAGCTGGAAGACAAAACCATTGGTATCCAACAGCAGAGCAAACATATGAGTCAACGTTTCCAGATGGATGCAAAAATGTTGTGAAGATTGTACATGCGGACATCCCTTTTATGGCTGACATTGTCTGTGCCTGTGTGCAATGTCCCACGTACTGGCAGTGGCTCTAAGCTTTTGTATATAGAGCAGACATCGGGTCATTGGGTGGAATACAACACATATATAAAGAATACTGCAACAATGAATAGGAGGACATCAATATTTCTGTTCCCATGGAAACTCCTTAACCATTTATTATAAAGCTATGTCTTGAAATATTGATAACTACTAAAACTCAGTGATGTCAACATTTCACATGACCCCAAATACAACTTATTCAACCACATATGATAAAGTAGGGTGTAAGTAATTAATTCGCTCCAGCTTGAGAATTAAGGGTACAAACCATCCCTTAATGAGCACTTTTCTCTGGCCTTCATTTAGTTTTCACTGGAAACTGTTAAGTTCATGCCTTTTCATATTTGATAATAGTCTTATTGTTTTCATAAGCACAGAATCCCTAATAACTTACAGTAAATGCTGGAGAGGAAGAAACATTTATATCCAAGTCCAAATTATGTAAAACGTTAAACACACAAATGCACCACTTTTTAATTTCCCTTCCTTGCAGTCAAATCCATGGTACCATCTGTGCTACTACTTAAATTCCTAGGACTTTTGCTATTACTAGTAGCATCAGGATATGACATGGACTGTTCAAGAAACTGTATGTGCTTATTAATAGCTTGAATAATGTTATCAGTGTTACTGTGACTCTGTGCACAGCTACACTGCACATTTTTTAGTTGGGTAACAAGACGTGTAACAAAAGTGAAATCTGTTATTCTGAATCAAAAGAATGTTTTGCTGTATATCTGCAGTTTCATTAATTTATTTTTTTGTTAACTAGCTTAAATAAATAAAATAAAATTGTTCATTATTACTTCAGTTCTCTTTTCTGGTGAGTCACCATGACCCACAAACAAGTTTCCTAAGACCAGTTATCTGGGACTCTTATCCGCAGGGCTACATCAATATTATGGAGCTATTCTCTCTGTACACCATATAAACTGCATTTATATCACTGAAGCATAAAACCTCCTTCCACTAAAGATTGGGACCATGTCTCTGGTATAGATGGATGAGAAGGTCCATAACTGTAGTAGATAAACAAAAATAAACAAAGATTTTTAGACATAGGTATCTGAATAATATCGCATACTAAACAATTTAATACTTAAAATGCAGCCCTGCTAGTCCTGTATGCTCCCTCAATCCTGTCACGTAACTGCTCAAAACAGAAATTACTTAAATATTATCACAAGCCCTCCAGTAGGTCTAGCAAGTCAGTAAATCAAAAATAAACACACACACTTAGTTTTTTGGTGAGGTCTCTAAGAACAACAATACATTATATTGGAGATACAAGTTTAACAAACAACAAAAAATGCTTAATTTTGACCCTGCTGAAGGAATTGCTAGCAAGTGTTTTATATCAAGAACCACAAAACAGTTGTCCCCATTTGCTATATAAATGTTTCACACTGCGTGGTATTTTCTCAAGAGAAATCAGTGTAGTTATGATTACAACTATAAAACAGCTGTTACATTTTACTGGTAACAGATTTCTTTTCTAAAGGGATTCTTTAGCAAGTACAGTGAGCAGGCAGGGTACAGCTTGAAAGTTGTGCTTCATTTGGACTACAGAAATCTCAGATCCCTGGAGGTCGATCTTTTGTGTTTTACCTGTTAATTCCTATGTAGGCAATTTCCTGTTTATTATCATTGTTAACAAGGGAGAGACCCAGCTTGTGAAGTGAAACGTCAATTCCAATATTAGGCTGCTCCATCTCCTCCGCCTGACGAGCTCTGGAAACTAGTGCTACATCTTCTGTAAAAAGCAGCACGCGCTGGCGACCATCCAAGAAAGACACCCAGTGAATCTGGGTAGCCTGATTGAATGGAAACTGTCCACACTCATCCTGAAAAGGAAAAAAAAGGTTTAATATCACTTAGGTGCATTTACTTAAGAAAAATGTACTTGCATGCATTATAGTCAGAGTTGGTAGTATAGGCCACAAATCAGAACAGTGAGATGATTGGCTAACTGTGAAAAAAAAATTATTTTCCTATAAAAACTTCATGCAGCCACCATGAATAAGAACTCCACTGAAGGAAATAAAAAAGGAGTTATGTACTCACCATAACGTTCCATGTGAGTTGTTCATCTCACCTTCATTCTTTACTTATGGGTTCGGAACCGATCCTAGGCTCTGACTCGGCCCACTGCAAAAGCTCAAGGTCTTCAACCAGCTCGAGGCCAACTCCCTATCCCATGATGCACCCTGATCTTCCCTCAGATCTTGTTTGCTGCATGACTACCTAAGTAGTTATAAATATGCCACTCAGAGAGCTGGACAAGAGACAATGTCCCATATAAGAAAAGTGATGGACCTCAAGTAGACTGGATGGGGGTTGGAGGGTGGGACGTAAGAATGACAGCGAGATGAACAACTCACATGGAACGTTATGGTGAGTACATAACTTCTTTATGTGAAGTTGTTCTATCTCACCATTCATTCTTTACTGATGGGTAGCATCCCAAGCACCATCTTTCTCAGGTGGCTTACAGGAGAATATTCCTCAGAACTGTGGAACCAAAGGAGGTCCTGTCCCTGGAAGCTTTGTCTACTTCGTAATGAGTGATAAAGGTATGAGGTTTTGACCAGGTAGCTGATATATATATATATATATATATATATATATATATATATATATATATATATATCTATATCTGGGTCTACTTCGTTCAAATGAAAGTAGGTTTAAACAAATTTTACTTACCTGAATCCACCAAAGCTCCACTTCAATGAAAGGATGGGCTACCAAATTCCTTTCCCTGTGAAAGGAACCACTTGGCCACCATGGTAACCAACCGAAACAGAGGAAAAATAAGCCCACCAAAGTGGAGGGCTTTGCCCAACCCCCCCACGATCACAATACATTGAAGAGATGGCACAGTTAACCATGGTGGCCAAGTGGTTCCTTTCAGAGGGAAAATAATTCAGCAGTCCGTTCGTTCGTTGAAATGGAGCTTCAGTGGATTCAGCTCGGGTAAGTAAAATCTGTTTAAACGTAAATGAACTATACATATATACATGTATTATAGATATATATATATATATAGATATATATATATATATATATATATATATATATATACACACATACATATTTATATAAAGTTAACTCACAAACAACAAATTATCAAACTACAAGACAGGAGTATGCTCTAACTAAAACGACTAACTCCTACAACAGACAGGGAGAAGGAAAGGAAAAGAAAGCCCTCTAAGTTAAACGGGCCAAAGGGAGCCCTATAACTTAAATGGACAACTCAACAAGAAAGGAAAGTACTACAGCCTACCAAGGAAAGGGTCAGAGAATATTAGATGCCAAATAGTAACTTCTCGATCCTCCAGGAGCCAAAGGCTGGGGGCAGGAGGGTGGGACACAAGAACGAAGGCGAGATGGACAACTCACATGGAATGTTATGGTGAGTACATAATGTGATGTTGTCCTATCGCGCCTTCATTCTGTATTGATGGGACCACATCCCTAGCACCATCTTTTTTGGGTGGCTCATAGGAGAACAGTAGACCCAAAAGAGGCCCTGTCCCTGGAGACCAAATCCACTTTGTAATGAGTGATACAGGGATGAGGCCTTGCCCATGTTGCTGCAGCATAAATGGTATCAATTGGCAGTTTTGCATGAAAAGCAGAAGACGTAAAAACAACCCTGGTAGAATGAGCTCTTATTTTGCCTGGAGGTTGTTCATTTGCAGACTGGTAGGTGAATGTAAAGCAATCTGACAACCACCTGGACAGAGTGGATTTAGCTACTGGAGCATATTTCTTGCAGTCCAAAAATGATACAAACAGTTGGTCAGTCTTCCTAAAGTCCTTTGTTCTGTGTAAGTAGAAACATAACGGTCTGTGTACATCTAGTTGGTGTAAAATATATTCTGCCATATTTAGGAAAAAAAATGGTAAGTCTATGGACTGGTTTAAGTTTGATTCTGAGTACACCTTTGGTAGAAAGGATTGGTTCATACGAAGTGAGACTCTGTCTTTATGGAATAGTGTATATATATATATATATATATATATATATATATATGTATATATGGAGGTTTGATTTACAATACTTGTAGCTCCAAAATTCATCTAGCTGAATTGATTGTTACTAAGAAAGGTTTATATGGGATAATACAAAATTTAGGTTCCATGGGGGTAGAGGTGGTTTAGTGGGTGGTTTTAACAGGATAGTACCTCTCAAGAAAACTTTGCAAAGTTTGTGATACATAATATTCAGACCCCCTTCTCCAAAATGAAAATTCGAGATTGTGGCTAGTTGAGCTCAAATAGTAGCCGCAGCGGCCCCCTCCTGAAAAAGATTTGCTAAAAATGGTGGTGGCGGTAAGGAGCCAGTCATCTAGATACGGAAACACTCAGAATCCTAGATGTCTCAGGTGAGCCATAACTACTGCCATACATTTGGTGAACACTCTTGGGGGAGGGGGCGCTTTAGTTAGACCAAAGGGCAGAGCTCGAAATTGGTAATGACTGGCTCCCAGCCAAAAGTGCAGATGACTCCTGGATGGCCTGTCCATTTTTATATGGTAGTACACGTCCTGGAGATCTACAGAGCACATCCAATTGTCTTTTCCCAGAAAAGGAAGTATTGACTGCAGTGTTACCATTTGGAACTTTGTCTTTGTCACAGATTTGTTCAATCTGCTGAAATCCAGTATGGGTCTCCAGTCTCCTGTTTTCTTTGGACAAAAAGAACCTAAGTGCCGGATCCTATTTGGTCTGCGGGCACTGGTTGGATGACTCTTTTTTTTTCTAACAACTTCTGTATTTCTAGGGTTGCTTGTCTCCTGTGACTGGTTGGAACATCTGGAATGTTTCTTATGCGTGGGGTTGGAAGGGAAAAGAGCATGGATTAACCTCTGGATATGATGCTTTGTACCCATTTGTCTTTTGCTATTTCTATCCAGACGTCTGGGTACAAGGATAAGTGACCCCTGACTGCCTCTAGAGAAGGACAAATGGGCCTCCTTTCAGGAGTGCTGAAAGGGCTAACCACAGAAAGATTCCCTGTTGCCCTTGTTCTGCGGACCCCCTCCCCCTCTGCCACATGGCCAATGTCTTCCATTACTGCTTCCCCCTCTGCCCCTGGGGGAAGACTCACCATGTGTGTCTTGAAAAACTCCCTGGGATTTTCAAAACCATACCTTTCCTCCCTGTTGGCCTTTTGAATAAGCCCTAGAGGGTATGGAAAAACAGACTCCGACAGCAGAGAGAGTTTTCCCTTCCTGTTCACATCTGGTTAGTGTGTCTTTGACCTTAGGCCCAAACTAGGACGAGCCATCGAAGGAGGCATCAACAAAGAAAGACTTAAAGGGTTCCGCAAAGTTACACAAGTGTATCCAGGAATGTCTCCTAAAGAAAATTCCTGAACCCACTGCCCTATTGCTCCATCAGCTGCATAAGAAATGAACCTCATGGATGAGTTTACTACTGAATTCAAGGTGGATAACTGGGAGGACACTTTATGTGATACCCCCGCAGCTACTGAACCCTGAAGAGCATCTCTTAGCTCCTTCAGGAGATCTCTCTGCAACCTGGCAAAGTGTGTACGAAAATTCAGGGACCCGAGTGTAAAGTTCACTGAAGAAAACGTGCTTTCCATATCTGTCCATCATATGGGAGAGACTGTTCGGGGGATGGAAAGATGAGGCTGTCTCTGACAACTCCTTCTTTGTGGCCACCACCGCCACCACCATAGCATCTACTGGGACACCTTTTGTAAGGAAGGATTTATCCTCAGGGGATGTGATGAATTTATTTGGCCTCCAGGGGACAGGTTCCACTGAATATGGAGACTCCTATGCCTTTCGACAAACTAAATCCGTAAGTTCATCGAAAGGCAGAGGCACCAAAAGTGGTGGAAGGGTGAGACCCAAAAGCCTTCAGGTAGACAGACTCCTCATCAGAAGGGTTGATCGGCTTCCAGCCACCTCTCTGCTTAAGAATTTCTAGGATGTCTGCAAAGGAGACAAGAGCGACTGTGGGGAACCTTCTGACTCATCGAGGTCTGTGTCAGATGTGACCAACTCCTCTGGGGAGTCCAGATGCTTTCTCTTGCATAATCTCTTGTGAGGGACCTTTTCAGAAGGGCATTCTGGAGAGATTTCGGAAGAGAGGGGTTCACCCACTGGGGCATCATGAGGCCTTGGGTCTCCACGTCTGTGTGGAATCGGTTGTGCTGAGATGGACACCTGTGCCTTTGGGGGAGGAATGACTGAATCGGAGAGTGGGGCTGCCCGTGGGGACAGTACTCACCTCATTGCCTTGAAAGCCACCCGCCCATGATCCGTGGAAGCTCCCAGTTCCGAAGAACTAGAAGGTCTTCCCGGCACCAAGGGGACTGGCTCTGAAGCTGATGTAGGAGCCAAGCTTACCCATGCCAAGGCCCCAAGAGGCAAGTTTGGATCTGACAACTGCCTGATCTGACTGCCCCCCCCAACCCGACCGGAGACAGTCAGCTCCTAGACTCCTTGAGCTCAGATGGCACCGAGGCAGTTGGAGCTGAAGATCCTGGAACAGGTCCCGTCTCTGACGGTTCCACTACAATCAGCTCCATGCATTCCAGCTCTGAGGCCCCGATGCAGGTCGGAGGAATCAATGTTGATGGGGTAAGGTCCACTCTGTTCCACAATCCTCTGGGTCGGCTCTGACAATAATTTGGCTAGCGCATGTGTACTTAAAAGCCTCAGCACCACATGATCCACATCATCTTCTGACAAACTCCTGGATCGAGAAGAGGGGGCAGGAGATCTCAACCTTTGTAATATTGGCGGCCTTAAAGTCGGAGAAACCATCTCCAAGACGGGGGCTGGCTCAGAGTCTGTAATACCAATGATTCAGAAAAAAGTGGAACCGAGTTAGATGGTTTTAAGGGCCCGACAGATTTCGGGTCTGATGAAGATGTTTTTGGTACTTTCTTAGGTCCAGATTGATCCGATGAAGATGAAAATCTTTTACTTGATTTAGAAGGAGGGGAAGGGGTTTGCTTTGATGCACTGTGACCTTCTCCTAAGGCTTCTGAGAAAAAAACAACAAACCCCTTAGTATCAGCTTATTTTTCCTTTCAAAGAGAACCCTCAAACTAAATGAGTGTCATATAGAGCAAGATTCTTGCAAGTGTACTGCTCCAAGGCAGTACACGCATTCATTATGGCCATCAGTCAAATACATTTTCTGAGAGCACTTAGAACACTTCTTAAACCCAGAGAGTTTAGTGTCTTTTAATTGTTTAGACATATTAACCAGGAAAGAACAAAGCACTGCGGTAGTGGTGCTGCGGTAGCGTTGTCGCCTCACAGTTAGACGTTGCCCGTTCGATTCTCAGAGCGTCTTCTGTGTGGCGACATGCGTGAATGGGCGTTCCTTCGTTGAAGGTTGTGCGTTAGGCCCGGCAAGCCAGCATGTAAAACTCTACTGCCAATCATTAGCAGACCGGAGTTCCGCTGTGGCGACCCCTAACCGAGAAAAGCCGAAAGACACAACAACAACCAGGAAAGAACAAACAAGTTAACACAAGTAATATGTAAAGTAATAACTCTCTAATGTTTGCAGACTAAAACGCTCTCTAACTTAAACAAGCTATTTAGATAGGGACAGAAAGAAACAACATTTTTTTTTCTTAGATAGAACTAATAGCACACCACACAGGAAAAACCCCTCTAACTTGAACGGGCTGAGACGCTCTCCAATTTAAACAAGCTGACTCGGAAAAAAGGGTTTAAACTAGTTTACTAACACACACACAAAGATATTTTGAATAGAAAGTTTAGCATAATCAAATCTTATAAGATAAATTATCCGAAACTACACACACCACACTTGAAAGCTCAAGTAACACGAGGCAAATAACTATAATTTAAAGCAGGCACATGCACACGAGCGCACCCCCTCACACACACACACACACACACACACACACACACACACACACACACACACACACACACACACACACACACACAGAAGCCAGGATAGGGATGAAACTTTAGGCCTTGAGATAAAACAACGGCCTCAGACAATAAAACAGCAAGCAACAGACACAGTCTAATACTGTGACTAACAAAGTTAAGTAACTAAGATAACTAGCATAAACAAATTCTTAAGGAAAGGAAATACAAGTTTTAAAGGCACTACATAATTATTCAAAGGGTAACTTAGCCAGAAGCAGTTACAAATGCCTGATCTGTTTAGTGGCAAATGAGATCTGGGTATTCTCTAGAGCATCCTGGGATAGGGAGTAAGTCATGAGCTAGTTGGAGACCTCGAGCTTTTGTAAACGGCCGAGTCAGAACGAAGGATTGATTCTGAATCAATCAGTACAGAATGAAGGTGAGATAGGACAACATCACATCAAAGGTTAAGTGCGCTTGTTCACACCATAAGAAGTTTCATCAGAACAATATTAAACACAAAACACCCCCAGGAGATTATGATAAACAAAAAAGGAGAGTAGCAATGGGAGAGGCTGCGGCCCTCATTTTTGCTAATATACTGCTGTGGTATTGGGAACCAATTATATGTTAAATAGTATTTTAAATATATTATACCCTATTTTAGGTTTTTCAAACAAATGCACCATGGACAGTTACAGACAGCTAAGTAAACAATAGAAATAGCAAAATCAAAATGAAGCTGATCCACCACGACAGAGTGCCTTTATTAAGAAACTAAAATGGGATAAAATCGTAAAATAAAAAAATATGCTCAGAGTATCAACTCTGAGATCCTCTCTTAAAATAACCAAGATAAATGCTTTCGACAAACTGCCTTCATCCAATCTTTGAAACACATTCTTTGTTAAAAATAATTTAAATAGAGGCTTGGCCAATCAGAGTTTCTTTCTCAGTCGCCACCCTTGCAACACTGGTCTTAAAGGGAGCACTCCAAGATGAGTTTGTTTGAGCTGTTGATTTTGTACACCTCAAGCTATTGGCCCAGAAATTGAGAGACAAGCCAGCTCCTACACAGTAAAAAAAATAAAAACAATAATGTTAAGACTATGCTCACCGTCAGTGTGAATCCATTACTGCATTTAAATCTGGCAGAAGTTAAAATTGTTAACGATATGACCGGAACGTCCTCAGAGCAATTTGTCATTTTTAAAGAGATAGAAGCAGCTGCTTTTAAATTAAAAAGATGTCAATGGCAACACTTCCGTCTTGAAGCCTGCCTGCACTACAGCATACTACCAACAGGACTTCAAGTGACATGTATGTCCATGTATGGGAATATTTATCCTGATCTGTTGGCTAGATGACAGGCATTAATTGGATATATGAAATATTTAAAGATGATAAGACAATACTTTAGACCCATGGAAGAGGAAGCAGCGAGTTTAATAAAAAGCAAATAAGTCAAGCTGAAAGATGCGGCTTTATCAGAATCGTTTCTGTTAAAGATTGAAGAGCTTCAACAAACGCCCTCTACATATGATGAGAAATTAAAAACTATCAAGAGCAGAAAACTGGCAAGGGACTTTAAAGATTTCAAGGAGTCAAATATTTTTGAATGGCCTAAACCCACCAGTAAGCAGAATAAGAAAGAAGGAATTAGTGCAGCTGATGGCAGCACTCAGAGTAAAGGGGAGTGGAATTACCTTTAATGGTAAAACTGCTATAAATCAACAAGGTATAACCAACTCAGTAACTAACTTACCAATAAACCCGCTCTCAGACATGATTCCAGATGAACAATGTAGTAACTCAGTAAATAATGTAAAACTAACTAGAGAAAATGATACAAAAGATGCAGCTAATGGCTCTTTGAGTGGTACTAGACCTAAAGATATGGCAATGCACTTGCCTTTTTTTTTTTCTGGCCTTCCTATTCTAATGAAACAGTTTCAGCACAGAAAATAAATCTGTCTATAAGCAGAGACAGAAAGAGAAGAAAAATGTTGAATTAGTTATGTCTGCAGAATTGCATAGAGATGAAGGAACTGAATCATTAATCATGAATTTATCAATTTATGTTCTTAGTGAAGCAAAGTGTAAAGTTCTTAATAAAGGTTTATCCTTTATCCCTGCATTACAATCAAGATTAGATGAGTTTACTATTGATATTAAATGCTTTGCTAGGAATATAGTATTGAAGAACATGTTTAAAGATGCTGCTACTAATAGGAATGATGACTTTAATAATATTTACAAAAAAAAAAGTACTTTTATTCCTTTAGCGCATCCTGTAGTGAACACTTTTCTGACAGTATGTGAGAATGATGCAGCCACCATACGTAATAACAATAGGAGCAACGGCTTTTATAATATGGATACAAAAGAAAGGCCTACGAGAACATATGCATAATGAAATCATTACAAGACCGGCAGTAAAAGAAAGGGCAGTAGTGATTCTGCACAAGTCTTTTTATGATAAGAGAATGCTTGAGTTATTAAGTGACAACAGTACATATAATAAGATACAGAGGTAAGAATTGGACAAAATTATAAAAAGGATGGAAGAGAATTTATATGATCTTATGGTCACACATGCCGTAACTCCAGACTTAAATGAGAATTTTCAAATGAATAATCCAACTGTTCCATCCATTAAGGGTCTTCCAAAAATGTACAAGGGTGGCAGAAATCCACCGATGCATCCTATTGTTTCAGGCAGTGGACGGATTACAGACCCTATGTCCATCTATATAGAACATAAGCTGAAAAAATGCTTCTGAGTGCAATACCTGTATTAAAAGATACTGAGCATTTCCTACAAACTCTTTCAGCATATCGTCGAACATCTGACGTAACAGAAGAATTTCTGATGATGACAATGGATTTGAGAGTTTGTTTACAGTCATTCCAATAACTATGGAATCGAAGCTATATGCAAATTCTTAACTGAAAAAGACATTTATGAGAAGAAGCAGATCTTACAACTATGTTTTATACTTGAAATGGTGCTGGAGAATAATGACCTACTTTTTGGGAATGAATATTAAATATTTTCTACAGAAATGGAGTGTTGCAATGGGCATCTCCTGCGCTGACAGTTACTCAAATATCATTATGGCCCAGTGGGAAGTAGAATTTGTTTTTAATAATATGAATATATTATAGCAGCACATTTTGTTCTATACAAGATTTGTGGATGAATTTTCTCTTTCTATGGAAAGGCGATGAAGGTCAGCTTTCATTATTTGTTGAATATTTCAAGAATACAACATCCTTTTTAGACTTTGATATTCATAGCTCAAGAGAGAAGATAAATTTTCTTGACATTATGCTGGAAAAAGGCGAAGATGGTACTTAGAATACATTGGTATGTCGGAAACAATGTTGGAAGAAGAGTCTTTTGCATCAAAACAGTATGCATATTCAAGGCATATATTTCCTCAAGTCATCAACGAAGATCAAGGTTCTGCACCAATGAGATAGATTATAAGGTAGAATCAATAAGGGTAAAACACCAACTTTATAAAAGAGGATATAAATTGAATGAGATCCATAAAGGTGCTTCGGAGGTAAAGAAAATGAGACAGAATAGAGGCAAGCCATACTTACACAAGTATGCAATATAATTAAGAATAACTGGAAAATGCTAACAGTAGATGAAGGATTCAGACATATAGTAGATGATGTCCCAAGGTTCTGTTTCAAGAACAAGAAACTCTATAGTCAGGCACACTGATGTCCCATTTACTAGGCTAAACAAGGAGAAGGTTACTGTCAGCTGCCTGTCGGGTGCCAGGATCCGCCACATAACCCATGCATTCAGGTCACTCCACAACAAGTACAAATATGACTCTGTCATTGTCCATGTTGGTGTGAACAACCTGAGACGTACCTTCCTGGACTACATGAAAAGAGACATGGAAGAGCTCTCCGATCTTGTAGCCCAGGCAGGTATGACCCTAGCCCCGAGTAGCACTCTGCCATCACCCAAAATGATGCCGCAGTACAAGGACAAAATGATTGATTTCAACAATTGGCTAAGCTTCTGGTGCCATTCTAAAGGGATCCAGTATCTGTCTGCCTGGGATGACATGGTCGATGGACCACAATGCTTTGCCAGAGATGGCCTGCACCTGTCATCCCTGGGATTCCGGATACTGGCTAAGGTTCTTGCTGCCCCTATAGTGCCTTTTTTAGGCAAGGTTCAAATGACAAACTCACCACCGTAACAGGAACAGGCAAGCAAAAACTGAGGGTGCTGCTACTCAATGACAGAAGTCTAAATCTCAAAATGCACTCACTCGAGGCACTCCTTAAAATGGAGAACATTAATATCTGTGCAGTGACTGAGACCTGGTTTAATGCTCCAGAGAGCACCCCTGCACTACCAGGCTATAACTAATACCACACTTTTCGGCCATGTAACCGGAACTGGAACACCAAAGGCGGAGGTGTGTCCAAATTCATTAAGGATATCCACACCTCCAGGCTAGTTGCTCAGCATAATGCAGCCAAGGTTATCCAAGTGCAACTAACTCTGGGCAAAAATGCAATCCAAACTGTAGCTTGCTACAGATCACCCACCATGCCCCAGGATTCCCACTCCTCTTTTCTTGATGTACTGGAAAATATTAGGGTTCAACCAAACACCCTAATAATGGGCGATTTCAACTACCCCACCATTAACTGGGAAAACTACTCATGTACCAATTCCTTTGCTCAATGCTTTCTGGAATTCATAAACTCCAATGCCCTGGATCAACTTATCCACACACCCCCCCCAGCAGGGGTAACAATATCCTAGATCTAGTCATTACCAATATGAATGACCGGTGTTCCACACCTGAAGTCAATGCCTCATTGGTCCGATCCGACCATAAGCTAATTACCCTAGATATCCACATCCTGCCTCCACCCCCCCCCCCCATTAAGGAAACCATGGTAAAACAATTCTCCAAAGCCAACTTCATGCTTCTTAAGACAGAAGTGGTGAACTTCATGACACCCATGCAAGATGGACAATACAGTTACGACTACTGAATCCTACACAATTGCACTTTATAAGCACTTACATAAGTGCATGGATCGTGCTATCGCAAACAGAACCAAGACACCAAAAAAAGTAAGCCAATCTGGTGGTCCCCTGCCATAAACAAACTGTACAACAGAAGGAAGAAACTCTTGCAAAAGAGAATAAAATCCCACGAGTGGAAGAGCTCCCTGGTCAGCCTCAGTAAGAAGCTGTGATCCCAGATAAAATCCTCCAAAGCTAGTTAAGAAAACAAAATCGCCACTGATTCTAAAGACAACCACAAAGCATTCTATAGCTATGTCAAGAATCTCAATGGCTACATTCGGATCTGCTCTGAGTTACAGTACAATGGCACTAAATATACAGACCCAACTGATATTGCCAACATCCTGGCAGATAGGTTCAGTGCTAACTTTACCCCCCTCTCACCCCCTAAAGAGCCCATCTCTATACCGGAAGAATGCAAAATTCCTGTAATCACAGCTACACAGGTAAAAAACACACTCTCCAAAGCAAAGAACACAGCATCCATGGGACCAGACAACATCCCAGGCTGCGTTCTACATGAACTACAGAACGAACTGGCACCCCACCTAAGTACCATGTTCAATCATAGTCTCACCTCAGGCTTTGTGCCTGCTGAATGGCGCACAGCAACAGTTATCCCACTCCACAAGGGGGGAGCCCACCACGGACCCCGGGAACTACTGCCCCATTAGCCTGACGAGCCTGGTCTGCAAGGCCATGGAATGTATCATCATGGAACTTATAAACAAAGACACTGGTAATCTCCAAACTCTAGATCCCACCCAGTTCGGGTTTGTAAAAGGCAGATCATGTCTCCTAAACCTGATAGACTTCTTTGAAGCAGTCACCAAAGCCATAGACAAGGGTAAGGTGGTTCACACAGCCTATCTAGATCTTGCCAAGGCTTTTGACACCATCCCCCACTCTGGAATTATAAACTTACTAAACTAGGTATAAATCCCTATGTCACAAGATGGGTTGCCAACTGGCTCACTGACAGTACCCACACTGAAAGTAGCAGACTCCAAATCCGACTTCAGACCAGTGACAAGTGGAGTATCACAGGGTTCAGTCCTGGTCCTCTCCTGTTTGGTATCTACTTCTCTGAAGTACAAGCTAACACAGAAGGTCTTTGACTAACGAAGTTCGCAGATGACTGCAAACTAGGAGCCATAATCAAAACTCCTAACAATGTGGACATCCTACAAAAGGGCCTCACTGAGACAGATGCCTGGTGTCAAAGCCATGTCCTCAAGCTCAATGCCAAAAAGTGCACTGTCATCCCCTTTGGTAAAAACTCTGTACCCATGAAATGCAACTTAGGTGTTAGTATACTTAACACCGAAAGTGTGATGAGACCTTGGGACACAGGTGGACAATAGTCTCTCCTTTGATAATCAGATCTCCACAGTAGTCAGGAAATCCTTCTACGTGGCACACCTCATCAGAAAAGGTTTCTCATCCAGAAAAAATGAGGTAATTGTTCCCCTCTACTCATCAGTCATTAGACCCATTATAGAGTACAACGCCCCTTTTGGTATGTACCTCATAAGACATCTAAAATAACTGGAAAGGCCACAGAAATACCTCACAAAGAGGATTACCAGCCTTAAACAGATGCCCTACACAGACTGTCTCAAAAAACTCCAGCTTTACTTCGTCGCATATCGCCTACTCAGAGGTGATCTCTGCCTAACATACAAAGCTATATCAAACCCAGAGCTGTTGGACATGCTCGCCCTAAAGAAATCCCAATCCCTCTGGGCTACCAGCTCTAGGGACCTAAACCTTGTCATCAGAATAAACAGAACATGCCAGAGGGATAGATTCCTGTCCCAGAGACTTCTCATACTCTGCAATAAACTACCTATCTATATCAAACAAAGCTCCTCATTAGCACTCTTCAAGAAAATCTTGATGATTGGATGGGAAATAGGAAATTCACCCCAGGGATCACCTCTGTGGCTCTGCTCGACAGTGGCACAGGAAAATAATTTTCTTGGGTGGCAAAAGCCGGGGTACCTTTTTGGCTGGGCTTGTATAGGCCCCAGGGCCGATAGCCTAGTACCTAACTATGAACCTATGAAGAAGAATCTGAAGCATTTATTATGTTGAGAAAGAAATGTAAAAAGGATGAATACAGTTAGAAGGAAAGGTACATGGATTTATGAGATTTTGTTTTTGATTGGCTAATTAATAAATGAACATTGCTTTAAAATGGGGGGTGTTTTGTGTTTAATAGTGTTCTGATGAAGTTCATTATGGTGTGAATGAAAGCTCTGAACATTTTGTTTTATTTTAATAAAGATTTTTGCAGCATACCAATCAGCATGTTTTAGTTTTGTTGGATTAATTAAGTATTAAATGGTTTCAAAGCTGTTTCGAGAGTGGAAGTTTTCAGGTGCATTCAAATAATCATGTGTCCACTGCTGATGCACTCAACACAGGAGTCCAGCAAGATTCAGTACGGGGCCCCCTTCTCTTCTACGTATTAATCAATGACCTTCCCTGATTGAACACGATACTCCACACAGACAACATTCTCCTTCTCCAGGCTAATAAAAAGCCATACTTTGCAAGCCCAACTGCAACAGTCCTTCAACAAACTATCAGTGGGCTTCAACCAATAAACTGTCAATAAAAAAAAACAATGCAAGACTTTTCTCCTCCCCTCACAAACTCAGTCAAATATCCACAATTACAATAACAGATTTCCAAAACAATTTCACAGTCACAGAATACAAACATTCAAGGTCTCATCCTTGATCTTTGTCTTACCCTCTCTACCCACACTGATAATACTGTGTACAATGTTCTCTCCCTGCTTTGTTATAGAATTTCACAACTGAATAAATTAGGCGCAAGGAGCATCACAAAGGCATACAACACCACCAGACTGTTAATTACTCCACAATTCAAAGCAAATCTGAAGTTCTACTGTGAACGAAAAACACTGCAATAAAGTTAAAGGACAACTCCACCATCTTATACAATTTAACTCAATTGTTGTTTCTTTTCTCCCTACAATATGGTTCCAGCATTGTTTATGTACCAGAAACTTGTTTGTAGTTTTTAAAACTTTTATTTCCTTGCATTGGAGTCAAAGGAAGGGAAAGCCCACCTACTTTTTTTTTTTTAAACTCAACTTCTCACATACTTTGCAGAGAAATTCGTCTCCACTTGCATGACATATCATAGACACAGTTAAATATGTAGTTTACCCTGTCAGGTACTGCTGTCAATCTTAGATGTGTAATTAACCCTGCTAATGTCAGGAACACAGCAGCTAATATAAAAAAGACAAAAAGTTGTGGAATTGTTTCCACTGTTTTTATTGCAGACACTCTCCTTTCATAGCAAAACAAAGCATTAGATCAGTCAGGGGTTTAAAGGCAATTAACTCTTCTGTCAAATTTACATAACAGCAACACAGTATTGAAATTCTAAGCTTTAAATCTTATTTATAATAGTTTGTGTTAAGATAACTTAAGAGTAGTAGCAAAGATTTCTGTGACAACTAGGTGCACAGACACTGTTCACGAAAAGATATTTTATGCTTTGTGTGGCATCCTTCCAGAAGGGATGCTAAATCTGCTACATGCAGATCCATTGTAAGAGATTCCCACTGACTTTGAGTCCGTCCTTGCATTTATAATTTTATTTATTTATTTATTTTGGCTAGTCTAACTGGATACATGTCCATTTTCAGTAGAGGCCCGAGATATGCTCTTCAAGATAGAACAATAAAATTTACACAGTAACAAATAAGGAAACATTAAACAAAATAATCCTATTTACAATACATATTACAGGTTATCACAGTAAATTTAGCAGTGCAGAATACAGGCATAACAGCATGCTAGTACAATCAAGATATTCTAGAGGTGGACAGTATAATGGTTAATAAGGAAGGACTTACAGTTAATGAGCAGAAGGGGTAGGAAGAGAAAAGTATTGAGACACACAAACTAGTCAGGCTTAGTACAGGGGCATAACCAGTGAGTTCTGAGGAACACTTTCAATTTGTTTTTGAAGCAGGATAGTGAGGGAAGTGAGGAGAGTTCACTGGGGAGGAGATTCCAGGCTTTTCCAACAATATTAGAAAAAAGGGAGTCTCCAGCCTTGTTGTTTGGTTTAGTGGTATGTACTAGAAGTCTCTGAGAAGACCTTAAAGGGACAATCCCAGGGATTTTTTGTTTTGATTCAGCCTTTGCTTACATTTCAGGTTTACCTTGCTGAGCATGCTCACTTTTGGCTGAATTACCTGCAGGAAGCTTCAAAGGTGTTAGCCAAATTCCATCTCAAATTGCAGTTCTACTGACAACAGTCTCAGTGTCACCCATTCATTAGTTTAATCTGTGCATTTACCCATTGAGAAAAGTAGCCTTTCAGGCATTTAATGACCAAACTACTGCTGCTGCTACTATAGAAAACACAGCAGTAATGCACATACTTTTAAAGGGCATTATTTTGTTTCTAAAATCAGTTACTTGCTAGAGTACTTTGTTTATCTTTTAGTGCAGTGTAAGTCATATATTTACACAGAAGCAGGATTTTCAGAGAACGTTGTTAGCATCCTGCAGGATACCTCATGAACTTCAGCGCAAGAAGTAGGACAAAGCCATACATAGAAGTGGGACAAAGGCACAAATGGAAAAGCAGTCCGGTCTGAACTGTCTGCAAACAGCTACAGTTAACTTTGAGTATGTGTCTACCTGTTTGAGCCAATATTCATTTTCCCTGAGAGCACTCTGCTTTGGCTTGTAAGCAGGCCCCACCACACACACACACACACACACACACACACACACACACACACACACACACACACACACACACACACACACATTCCACTTTCTCTTATTCCCTTCTGTTAGCAAATAGTATCTGCCATAACTCATCAAGCATTAAACATAACTGGGGAAATATAAACCCTGGATCAAAATGAAAATAAGTAGGCTAAGCTAAAAATGCAGCTGCGAAAGGGAACGTGGCACCCTTACAAACAGAAAAGATTAACTCCACTAATGTGCAATTAAAAACTTGGGAGGACACAATATCAGGGCTAGGGAGGCATAGAAACAGGGACAAATTACATTTAGGATACACTATTAAAGTAATAAGACTTACCTTACTTATGAAGTAGCAAAGCGCTGGTGAAGAAGAAGTGCTTCACATGAATAGAGTCGACCAGATTTGCTAACACAGAAAAGGAGTTCCACACAGCACCTAGTCCATTTATTAGGTTAACAGTGGGCTGGGAAAGGCAGTGTTGACATCACAATGTGGGAGGATCACAGGGATTCTGTACAGCATGCAAATAAGGCAGTGTTTACGTCACTTTGGGGGAGGAAACCTCCCAGGATCTTCAGCAAGAGCTATGGCAGATGTGACATCATTATTTAAGAGATGACTAGACAGTTTTCATCTTGGTTTTAAAACTGAAAGTCAAACAGTACGGAAAAGTATGAAGCCTAAGCAGTAAAAGAGAATAGTGAATTTTTTTTTAAAGCTGCGGTTATGTTTTTTTGAGGCTGTATCACATAACAGGATTTTAGGGAGACATCGGGTAGAGATATTTGATTTGATATCCCGTTGTTTTCCTTTAAAGGAAAACTCCACCATCTTATACAATTTAACTCAATCGTTGTTTCTTTTCTCCCTACAATATGGTTCCAGCATTGTTTATGAACCAGAAACTTGTTTGTAGTTTTTAAAACTTTTATTTCCTTGCACTGGAGTCCAAGGAAGGGAAAGCCCACCTACTTTTTTTTTTAAACTCAACTTCTCACATACTTGGCAGAGAAATTCGTCTCCACTTGCATGACATATCATAGACACAGTTAAATATGTAGTTTACCCTGTCAGGTACTGCTGTCAATCTTAGATGTGTAATTAACCCTGCTAATGTCAGGAACACAGCAGCTAATATAAAAAAGACAAAAAGTTGTGGAATTGTTTCCACTGTTTTTATTGCAGAGGGGAAGGAGAACTAACACTCTCCTTTCATAGCAAAACAAAGCAATTAGATCAGTCAGGGGTTTAAAGGCAATTAACTCTTCTGACAAATTTACATAAGCAGCAACACAGTATTGAAATTCTAAGCTTTAAATCTTATTTATAATAGTTTGTGTTAAGATAACTTAAGAGTAGTAGCAAAGATTTCTGTGACAACTAGGTGCACTGACACTGTTCACGAAAAATATATTTTATGCTTTGTGTGGCATCCTTCCAGAAGGGGATGCATATCTGGTACATGCAGATCCATTGTAAGAGATTCCCACTGACTTTGAGTCCGTCCTTGCATTTATAATTTTATTTATTTATTTATTTTACATTTGTTGACTGGGCTAGTCTAACTGGATACATGTCCATTTTCAGTAGAGGCCCGGGAGATATGCTCCAAGATAGAACAATAAAATTTACACAGTAACAAATAAGGAAACATTAAACAAAAAAAAATCCTATTTACAATACATATTACAGGTTATCACAGTAAATTTAGCAGTGCAGAATACAGGCATAACAGCATGCTAGTACAATCAAGATATTCTAGATGTAGACAGTATAATGGTTAATAAGGAAGGACTTACAGTTAATGAGCAGAAGGGGTAGGAAGAGAAAAGTATTGAGACACACAAACTAGTCAGGCTTAGTACAGGGGCATAACCAGTGAGTTCTGAGGAACACTTTCAATTTGTTTTTGAAGCAGGATAGTGAGGGAAGTGAGGAGAGTTCACTGGGGAGGAGATTCCAGGCTTTTCCAACATTAGAAAAAAGGGAGTCTCCAGCCTTGTTGTTTGGTTTAGTGGTATGTACTAGAAGTCTCTGAGAAGACCTTAAAGGGACAATCCCAGGGATTTTTTGTTTTGATTCAGCCTTTGCTTACATTTCAGGTTTACCTTGCTGAGCATGCTCACTTTTGGCTGAGGGGGTTGGGGGAAAATTGCCTGCAGGAAGCTTCAAAGGTGTTAGCCAAATTCCATCTCAAATTGCAGTTCTACTGACAACAGTCTCAAGTGTCACCCATTCATTAGTTTAATCTGTGCATTTACCCATTGAGAAAAGTAGCCTTTCAGGCATTTAATGACCAAACTACTGCTGCTGCTACTATAGAAAACACAGCAGTAATGCAATACTTTTAAAGGGGCATTATTTTGTTTCTAAAATCAGTTACTTGCTAGAGTACTTTGTTTATCTTTTAGTGCAGTGTAAGTCATATATTTACACAGAAGCAGGATTTTCAGAGAACGTTGTTAGCATACTGCAGGATAGGCGTCACAAACTTCAGTGTGGTTTGGTTGTTATTAGGAAATGCTAAGACTTTACTGTTTGTTCTTTTGTATTTCCCTTCCCCCACCCACAGGCTATTAGATTAGTTGATCAAGCCACACTCAAATCTGCATCCTTTGCAGCAATGACATTACATCTTTAGTATGCCCTTGTTTTTGTAAAACTTTGTGGAATGATTATCCCAGATTGGACAATTGTATTTTTTTTTCATGCTTGTTGCAACAAGCTTTTTTTTTTCCTTTACAGATAATTATTTTTCATATGTTCAGCAATAGTGTTGCTTATTAGTGCATGTACTCATGCTGACATATTTATACAATAGTTTACCTTTAGTTCACAGACGGCATTGCTTTGAACATTTGGATTCTTAGAAACAAACCCACTGAGTTGCAAATGTCTTAATAGAAGAATAAAATATCATAATATTTCAATAAGAATAATGTCAGACAACATTGAAACTGAATCTTGTTACTTTTGCTAAAAGTATTTTCCCGTTAGCGGACACCTTTCAGGAATCACACAGTAACTGTCTGTATAATAGTGATTTCATCCAATTCAGTTTATTATTTTTCCCTGCGCTGCAATAAACTGTTTGGATCTTTCACTCTTTCCCTGAATATTTGACTGCAGGAGAGTTACAGCAGTCACCATTTGAAAGTTGTGTCAAATGTCGTCACTATATTTCCCTACATTTTCCTATCTGTGTGCATGAGTATGCATGCAATATATAAGTTTATATTCATGTGGTTGTAAAACAATAGCCTTGCTATATCTTACTGACCGGCTTGCAATTCAAGGCATTTGTCAAATTTGTATATGCTGGATATATAGCAATGCATGTATTTTATTAAAACTTTGTATGCAGTGCACCTAATTGTTTTAGTGGTATACTTTACTGTTAATATTGGAATTCTCATAACTTTTCTCAAACTTGCATCTTTTGTGACTCAGATGACTGTGTTAATGAGACCACTTACCCCTTATCAAGATGGAAATAGATAATTTGAATAACTAAATACATTTGTCATGTGTCATTATGTGTTTATCATATGCATTGCTTTGGTTGTTTAAAATGTATTTGCTGTATATCTTTGTCATTATAGATCCACTACACACACACACACACATTATAGATCCACTACACACACACACACACACATCTGTCTATGGATCTATACATGTACACACGCCTACACTGGCATGCAGGAGGTATTTGTATGCTCCTAACAACATTTGTGTCACTGACCCTTTATTGCTAGTTTTACAAGTAAGTTTTTTTTTCCATTTGTCATATGCCACTTGACAAGAATTTTAAACGTGTGACTCAAACTACAGAAACTACAGACCCATAAGCTTAACTAGCCTTATCTGTAAGGCCATGGAACAAATAATCATGGACCCTATAAATAAGGACATATGTGATCTCTAAACCCTTGATCCGGCAATTTTGGTTTTGTCAAAGACAGGTGATGGCTGATTAAACCTGGTAGACTACTTCAGAAACATCACCAAAGCCATAAAAAAGGCAAATGTGTGCATACCGCCTACCTTAAATAAGCAAAGGTCTTCAACACAGTGCCACATTCAGGCATCATTGATAAACTCTCCCAGTTGAATTTCAACCCTTATTTTGTCAGGTGGGTTGCTAACTGGCTGTCCTTCAGATCATACTCAGTCAAAGTTGGGGACTTTACCTTGACCAGCAGACCTGTCAGCAGTGTAGTTCCACAGGGTTCAGTGCTGGACCCCCTATTGTTTGGAATATACTACTCAGAAGGTCATGCCAAAATAGACCAGCTGTGGCTGGCTAAGTTTGCTGATGACTGCAAATTAGGTGCAATCATTTAATCCTCAAACAATGTCAATATACTTCAAGAAGGATTTACACGAATGATTGGTGCCAAAGCTGTGCACTCAAACTCAGTGCTAAAAAATGCATTATCCCATTTTGTAAAAATCATATCCCTGCAGACTATCATATAAATAATAATACCCTACATTAACAACTCAGCAGTGAGAGAATTGGGAAAACAAGTTGACTGTAGCCTAAACTTTGACCACAGTGTGTCTACTGTGGTGAGAAAGGCATTCTATGTTGCTCACCTCATTAGCAAAGGCATTGCCTCAAGACTGAAACAGGTCATAACTCCCCTGTACTCACCCCTCATCAGGCCAATACTCGAGTACAATGCTCCCTCTGTATGTACCTTACCTGGCACCTGCAGCCACTTGAGAGACCTCAGAGATGTCTAACTAAGAAAATTACATGGTCTCCACCACATCATACATTGCCAGATTGAAGTCACTGTCACTGTACGCAGTAGTATACAGACTACTTAGAGTGAGATCTGTGTCTGGCCTACACAGCAGTCTCATACCCACACCTAATAGAAATGCTGCACATCCACAAGACAAATGGGATAAGGATCACTTGTCCCAGGAACCTTAATCTTGCCTGTGACATAAATAGGACCTGCTGGAGAGACAGATATCTCTCAGAGGTTGCCACTCGTCAGGAGTAAGACACCAATTCACATCAAACAGAGCCCCTCTATGACACTGTTTAACTGTAGCCTGGATGACTGGATGGGAAATCATAAATTCCTTGCCAGGGATTTCACCTAAGACCCTCCTAGACATGGGCAGCCATTGCTAACTAATATTTTGAGTTTAGGCTAGATCCTTTATATTGGGTACACACGGCTAGGGTTATATAAACCTTTGGGTCACTAGCCTAATAACCATCTATGAACCTGTCAAGTAACAAGAGTATTCTTGCTTTCAGTCATCTACATTTTCAGAGATGATTCTTACTTGAGTTGGCACACACTCAAAGTGCACTGCATTTTTTTTTCAGGATTACTGTTGCCATATCCCTGAGAATTTGGTGAGAAGAGGTACTTAAGAGGAAGCAAGCTCAGCAGCAAGTGGCCAAGAGTAATTATATGTAAACATTAATTTGCCATTACATAGTTGTAGTTATTCGTGGACATACAAACAGAAGGCAAACAAGGTACTCCCAACTCAAAATTGGACAACATAAGTATAGTTCAGGCAGGGAGCAATCAGCAAAAATTGTGCGGTGAAGAATAACTGGACATTTTTACATTATGTTGCTTTCACAGTAGGCTCAAATCAACAGAGAGGCACTGGAAACAGCAACAGTACCCGTGTGGGTACAAATTCACAGTAACAGTGCACGTATGACAATAACAGATAAGAAATTATTAGGTGGCTTACAAACTGGCATTACAGCAGTTTAGAGACAGTAAAAAGGTGCAAGATTGTCTAGTTTTATGGCTCATAGCAGTAAAACAATGGAGGGCACACACCCTGCTACTGTTAGATGCTGATTAAAACAAGTTGAAGGCAGCATTACACCTGGCAAGCTATCAGCTGGCTGCACAAGGCCATGGGGAGGCAGTGTGAGACTTATCGGACAAACTCCAAAATATATACCAATAGTAATACAACAGACTGGGCGGCCACGGTGGTGCAGCGGTTAGCATTGTTGCCTCACAGCAAGAGGCTCCCCGGTTCAATCCTCAGCTGGGGTGCCTTCTGTTTGGAGAGTGCATGTCCGCCCTGTGGTCACTTGGGTTTCCTCTGGGTGCAACAGTTTCCTCCCACATCCCAAAGACATGCTGTAGGTGGATTGGACACTCTAAATTGGCCCTAGGTGTGCGTGCATGTGTGTGCCTTCTGTGGAAGGTTGGGCGCCGGGCTGGTAACTCAACACCGTAAAACTCCACTGCCAATCATGAGCGGACATGTGATCCACTGTGGCGACACCTAACCGGAAAAAAGACGAAAGAGGAAGTAGTAGTAATACAACAGACTGTTTTTCATAGCCTGTAGCAGCCCTATATGGATTGTGGAGCACTTAGCTGGTCAAATTAAGAATAGTCTAAGGATAAATAGGAATAAACTATGACTGATGAAGAGGTGAAGAACTAGTAGCTGAATCCAGACTCAGGTGCCACAGAATGGAATGTAGTACAATGGCTACAACATTACCAAACACTGTGTCTACAATATAGAAGTCCACTCACACAGTTTCATCCTAGACTGGCAATTAAGAAGGAGCAGTTCTCTGCCATGAGAAGGGTACCCTGTTTACCCAGCTTCAGGTGAGGCTGTACTGAAGAAAGCCGTGGAGTGATGAAGCTTCAACCCCAAACATATACCCCCACATTCAGTTAGATTCCACACTCATTTAGCATAGCGGCAGCTTCTCATGTAAAGTGGGCCATGGACTTTGTGGAAGAACAGCAAGAAATCAGGAAGATGGAATTACAATGCTTATGAAGGATAACTGAAAAATAACCTCTTCTACCACACCTACCATTGTTGTCTTTTATTTGCAGTACCTGAGTGTTACCTGTAAGACACATATTGCACCTTCCAATAATACCTTTCATTGACTGGAGCCTCCTGCATGTATGTTTGATTGCCCGGTCCTATATATATAGATATATATATATATATATATATATATATTATATATATATATATATATATATATATATATATATATCTCCTGGAACATGCTGACATTACCTGTGACCTATTGTAGTACAAAAGGTGTAACATGTTTACACTGATGCCACACAGTTTGCTGAGTTGTACACCCTTCCACAATCCTTACTGTTGCCTGCTATTCATGGTGATTCTTAAATCAAGGATTCAAATGTCATTTTTGATATGTGCAGTTCTTGCTCTGTATGCCATTTTTCAGCAGACAGACTGTTGTCCATCCATACGGTACATGGCCCATTCTACCCTGCTTGACCTCTTACAGCTATGCAACATGAACACCCATAACAAAGACTGTAATCTGTTATAGACACAGAAATGAAACATGGCTGGCACAACAGATTTATATCCCAAGGAATCCTTTACTTATTGAATCAACTTCCTACGCATGTCAAGCAATCCTACACATGGTCTATATTCATTAATATTCTGAATGAACAGCCTGGAAATCATAAAGTCTCTTTGGGTTATATAGTATGGTACTTCTTGACCATGAAGTTTAACTCCCTCAACAGTGCTTGGGCTTAGCTGGCTATGCTTATTAATGGTCTTTTGAACTGCATGCCTAGTACACACCTATGAACTTATCAACATAAAAAAAAAAATATATATATATATATATATATATATATATATATATATATACTTAATGTGCATGCTGCATATAGAATATACACGCAGACAAATCAGTTTATTGATGAATGTATTTCTATAAGTCATCTCATTTGAATGCCATTATATGGCAATTAATATATAGTACTGACCACAACAATTATCATACTACAATGATTGTGATACAGATATCTCTGAATTGCAAATACTCTGCATGTCAACAATGACTGCATAGTTTGGCTTTACGCACACTGTGCTATTTTTTCCTCTTAGAATACCCTCTACTGTGTTTTATGTCCTGTAAGAGTACCAACTATATACTCACATAACAAGGTACCTGTAAACAAACATTTGTTTACTTCAGCATGTAATGAAAACAGCAAACGTATGTGTGCTGTACTCTCCAAGGTACCATGAATTAAACTTAACCTCAGTTTGTAATCATGTATTTTCCCCTTATTTCTTTATTTAGCTGTTTGTTTAATTGTTTGTGTACTTATTAATTGCAGCTTGATAACCATGTAAATGGGAGGCTGACAGACCCTTCTGAGTTACAACGTGAGCTCCATGGTGCAAGAGATAAACCAAAAATTGTAAATAGAATAAATTATCATACCACTTTCAGAAGGAATATCAAACAGCTGGGCGAAATGCAGAAGCGGAATTCAAGCAAGATAATAGTTGAACCAATATAAAAAAATGGAAATTAGGTCAAACTATAACTACAACTTTGCAGGCAAGAATGGCATTTTTGCTCATGCCTGAATTATGTGTATGTATGTACATATGTAAAATGTATAAATATAAATAAGCTGTTTAATAGAGTGGCTTTGTTAAGTATATAAGTATCTCTGTTGTTTGTTAGTTTTACGTGCAATGGTGTTCCCTGAACTAGTCAGTGTGTATTATAGATGTTTTTCAGTGTATTGATTCATCAGGAGTTTTTCTTTTTGCAACAAAATATCAAACTTGATTTCACTTGTGATTTAGTGTTTCATTTTCGACCTGCTACATCGAAAATATCTGTCTGTGCCTACATATGATAGTTATGAAACAGTCAAATAAATAAAACAATGACTTCACATGGAAGCTGTGTGTCTGCTTGCGTGTTTACTTTATTGTGCAAAATAAATGAAACTAAAATTTCACATGGAATATGTATGTCTCTTTACTTATTTATGTATGTATAAAGTTGTACTGGCTAGTGATAATTAGGCACAAAAAGTCTGTCTAATCTATAAGAATATACATGCAATAAAAGCCGTTCCTTTCTTGTGAGTTCATGACAGTTATAACTCACCTCAGGCTTTGTGCCCTTAGAGTGGCACACAGCTACAATCATCCCACTCCACAAGGGGGAATCCATTTTGGATCCCGGGAACTACCGTCCCATCAGTCTGACAAGCCTGATCTGCAAGGCCATGGAACGTATTATCATGGAACTTATAAACAAAGACATTGGGTTTGTGAAGGGCCGATCTTGCCTCCTGATCCTGATAGACTTCTTCGAATCAGTCTCCAGAGCCATGGACGAGGGTAAGGTGGTTCACACAGCCTACTTGGACCTCGACAAAGCTTTTGACACTCTCTCTCACTTTGGAATCCTAGCTAAATCTACTAAGCTGGGCATTAATCCCTACATCACTCGATAGGTTGCAAACTGGCTTACTGACAGAACACACACTGGAAAAGTAGCTGAATCCAACTCCCGCTCCAGACAAGTGACAAGTGTTGTACCACAGGGTTCTTCTGTCCTGGGACCACTTCTCTGAAGTACAGGCCAACACTAAGGGACTCTGGCTTACAAAGTTCGCAAATGACTGCAAGCTGGAATCCATTACTGAATCTCCAAATTATGTGGATATACTATAAAAGGGCCTTACCGAAACAGATGCCTGGTGCTAGAGCCATGGACTCAGGATAATGGCCAAAAAATGTATAGTTGTCCCCTTTGGGAAAAATCACGAACCTGTGAACTACCACATGGTGGCAGCACACTAAACACTGAAAGTGTGATAAGAGACCTAGGGACACAGGTGGACAGTGGTCTCACCTTTGATAACCACATAGCCACAACAGTTAGAAAATCCTTCTACGTGGCACACCTCATCACTAAGGGATTTTCATCTAGAAAAAAGGAGGTCATTGTCCCTCTGTACTCATCCCTCATTAGACCCATTATAGAATACAATACCCTGTTTGGTATGTACCTCACAAGACATCTGCACAACTAGAAAGGCCGCAGAAATACCTCACAAAAAGAATCACAGGCCTAAAGCAGATGCCTTATGCTGACCGTCTAAAGAAACTCCAGCTATACTCTGTCGCATATCGCTTACTCATAACTGATCTCTGCCTAGCATATGAGGCCATGTCAAATCCAGAGTTGTTGGACATGCTAATCCCAATCCCTCTGAGCCACATGCTCCAGGTATCTTAATCTTGTCATCACAATCAATATAACATGTCGGAGGGATAGGTTCCTGACCCAGAGACTCCCCATACTCTGGAATAGGCTGCCGATACATGTCTTCAAGACGAACCTTGACGATTGGATGGGTGATAGGAAATTTACCCTGGGGATCACATCAGTAGCCCTGCTAGACAAGCATCCAGGAAATTAAATATTTGTGGGAAGCATTAAGCCATGGAATCATTATGGCTAGGATTGTATAGGCCCTAGGCCCAATAGCCTAGTACCTACCTACGAACCTATTAACCTATGGACTGAAGGCATACCTGTCAACCTTATAGCGCAGACAGAAAAGCCTTGATAGAAACATTTAAATGGCTAAAGTAGTTACTAAACTCCAAGATAAAACAGAAGAGGACAGTAACTTTACTAATAAGTGTTACACAACAGTATTACGGTACAAGTAGAAGACAGGGTCTATATGACTCGAAGATGACTAGTTACTCTACAGGAAATACCCTCTACCACTTATCCCCCTACTGTTAGTAATCAGGTCCTCACTGCCCTCTCCAGAGCTAAACACACTACAGCAATGGGCCCTGATAACATCCAGGGATGCCAACTAAATAGTTTGATACATGACATGTCAGGCCAACTAGAACCTCTGTTCAGCCACAGTCTCCAGACAGGCTTCATCCTTAGGAAATGCAGGACTGCAATGGTCATCCTTCTACATAAAGGTGGACCATCAACAGACCCATAAGCTGGACTAGTCTTATTTGCAAGGCCATGGAAAAAGTTATTATGGATCTAATAAATACATTGGAAATCTTCAAACACTGGACCCATCCCAGTTTCGTTTCATCAAGGGTAGGTCACACCTACTAAACCCAGTGGACTACTGTGAGAATGCCACTTGAACCACGGATGACTGGCAAAAAAAGTTCATACGGCCTACCTTAACCTGCTAAAGGCATTCAACCACTGCCTCACTTAGGTATTATAGACAATCTCAAAAATGTAGACATAAATCACTATGTAACCCGATGGATAGTCAAATGGCTCATGGATAGGACACATGAAGTTATGCTGGGCGAATACAGCTCCTGAACTAGGCCTGTTACTAGTGGTGTTCCACAGGACTCAGCACTTGGACCTTTCCTGTTTGGAATACACTTCTTTGACATCATAGCAAATATAGAGGGTCTTTGGGTGACCCGAATCTGCAGATGACTGCAAGTTGGATGCAATGACTGATTCCTCTAAAGATGTAAATATCCTTGAGGAGGATCTGAGAGACAAGTAACTGGTGCCAGAAATATAGCCTAATACTCAATTCAAAAAAATGCAAATGTATACCCTTTGGGAAGTTGACCACCCCTGCAAATTACAACACTGATAACACGCTCCTAAAAGTAAACCCAGGTTTAAGGGACTTGAGAACTCAGGTTTTACAGTAACCTGAACTTTGATCACCATGTGTCCAAAGTGGAGAGAAAATCCTTCTATGTGTGCCAAGTTATAACTTATGTCTCAGCATCCAGATCTAAGGAGATCATAATCCCACTATACTTAGCCCTCATTAGACCAGTAATCAAGTACACTGTACTCTTCAGCATGTACCTGACCAGGCATTCCTAACATTTATAGTGATCACAGAGAATCCTCATTAAAAGAATTACAGGGTGTAAAAAGCATGTCTTATCTGGAAAACCCCAAACTCTTGTTGCTGTACTCAGTCTCCTACAGACTACCACAGGGCAATAAAACCTAGCCTAAAAGAATTCTCAAATCCAGCCTTAATGGATATGCTGCACATTCACAAAACAAACAGCACAAGAATTACCCAGTCTGATGATCTAAGCATTGTCTGTGACATAAGCAAAACATATTGGAGGAACAGATTTGTGTTTTTACCCTTTTTCTGGAAAAAGATTCTCCATTTATGTGAAACAGAGCTCTTCTTTAAGCTTACTCCAATAACATTTAGACCAATGGATGGGAAAGCATAAATTCACACCTGGCTTGTCACCTGTGGCTTTTATGGACGGCAACAGCTTATAGTCTAAGGCACAGGCATACACCAAAGTCTTTCTAATCCTTGGGCACAGACAACTATGAAAACTGGGGCATGAATGGCTAGGCTTAAAAGGCTCTAGGGCCATTAGAATGGTAACCTCCAATGAGGATTTATTCTGTTGAGTTGCAAATGCATGAAATTGCTTTCCTTACAAATTTGTGTAACAAGAACAAGTTGGAGTCCACAAATACATACCATAACCAAAATCAGCTATACTGGAATGTAGGAAAACATAGGATACTGGTTAGCAATGAGCTTCTATTTAAATAAACTATACTTTACTGGGTATGACATTCCTGTATACAATGTATCTTAGATAGCATATATCATGGACAGACGTAGGTTAAAAAATAAAAAAAGACAACTGGGTACACAAGTCCCAGTATAAACAAGTGCCTGATCCACGTATGCACACAGTAAAAAACTGTCAGTGTAGGGTCTTCAAGACACATAAACATTCCAACAATGAAGTTAGGCCAGGTTCAGGGGAGGAAGCACCTACCACATTTTAGATGGAAGTAGTAGAGCACAATAAACGAGAGGCTGGAAAAAAGTCGTAAAGATGATAAGAGTGGAGTATTGAGGATAAGGAAGACATTATGTACTGTTACTGTTATGCAAGAAGGCCGGAATTTCCAGACAGGACACATTAAAAATGATTAAGACAGAAATTGGTGGAAAGAAAAATACTTGCATAAGAAAAACTATCAAAACCATCACATGTATTTTGTGTTCATTCATACAACAAATCAGTGAAATCTATTATATAGACAAACCCACAAAGCAAGGAAAACATTAGGGAAAACATATGGACATGAGAAAGTAGAACTTTAATATGGTGCAATATTTAAGCAAAGGAGAAAGAAAAACAAATCAATACAAAAAATGGCACCAAACATACTTGCAGAGAAATACTGGCAAATGCACATGGATATACAAATATTTCACAATACAAAAAATAAGAAAGCAAAAGGGGAAAGTAGAAAAGATGATTAGTAATGGGGAAGTTAAAGAAATAGAAACTGTAGTTATGGATTACTTGAGAAGTGAAGGATTTACTGCAGAAAATCCTACAGTGGTAATGCCACAGCATGATGGAACAATGAGTCTAACAGATTAAGGAGAAACAGGTGAAACAGGAAGCATGTGATTACTTACCACATGAAGATTCTCTACAGCTTTCAGTAGGAAATGAGTACAAAAGTTCAGTTGGAGTTGCACAGCAAGAGAAGGAGCAGGAAGCATTGACAACTCTGACACAGTCAGTGTTGTGTAGTAACAGACAAGTGAATTCCTATCATGAAAGAGCAACAGATGATGCAAGATGCAGCTGAATAGAATATGTCACAGGAAGATATTCAGGAACTTTCCGCAGAATCCATGAAGCAAACGGAAAGCAAAGGTAACAGTTGCTTTATTTAATAGAGATGGAGAGACATATTAAGATCAATGAAAAAATATTACAGAATGTCAACAAGACCCAAAATGTTAGAAGTTTGATTAAACAAATGAAACAGCAATTAAATTTGTCAATGGAAATTTGGGTAATATAAAAGAAGTAAATAGGCCGTATTAATTTACCATATACACACAATACAATAAGGGAAAGGAGCGGAACAAATCAAATGCCATCATGGAAGTACTAAATAGAAGTACAGAAGAGGGGCCAGATCAATACAATTACTCAGGAAAATAGATGTGATAAAAGCAATGTTCAGTATTGGAACAGATTAAGATCTTTCCTCCACTGTCAGAAATTATATCCCGGAATTCAGTAAGCTTCCATGCAGGATTAGCTTATTCCTGCATGGAAACGACCATTTAGCGTGTCCATGCATAGTTATGAAGGCGTACTGCCTCTGCTCCAAAACGGACATGGAGCATGGACGACTAGAGGGGGTGTGTCTGAGAGCAGAGCTCTCACAATATACATGCCCTTGCACTCAAGAAGTGCCGTTCGGCAATTGCAATGAGTGTGAATGCTCATAGGGGGTTGTAGGATTGCAAGCTTGTCAAATGCCCAAACTGGGACATTTGTGGTACAAACGTCAGATTTGGCAGGCCAAACATACCCACAGCCAGTACAAAGGACATAACTTCACATATTTGCCTAAATAAAAGCTTATTCTTTCAGCAGTTTAGTTGCTTATTCTGTTTCTTATAACATGTAGGTGTTTCAGATACAGAATAACTGTTTTATGCAACTATTACATAAAATATAAGAAATAAGTCATGTTGCAGGACAAAACACACCCACAGCCATTGCAAAGGTCAAAGCCCCACTTCCCAGGAAAACCCTTCACTGATAGCAACTGAAACATGCTAGGATGTGTGTCAAATGTGCAAATGCATGCAGAAATCCACAGCAATAAGTCAAACGTGTCCCTTCCTAGAGAAAATAACACTAGAAATTTTTTTTATCAAACAGATTAAATTTAACCATAGCTGCATGAGTTTGCCTATTCTTTAGCTATGCATAATGTAGCTAAAATAGCACAAGAAGGATAATAGCAAGATAAATTCAATAGAAGCAGTACTGCAATTGTTTAGTGGTCAGAGCGTTCCCTTTGGGAGCAGTAATTCCCGGTTCGATCCTCACTCTAGTAAATTCCATTTTACATGTGAAAGCAATTTATGAACATTTTTTTTTTGCTGTATAACCTTCTAAATAACATATATCTGTGAACTGGAGAACTGCATTAAGAACAGATGTGAGGTGTCGTTGTAATAATGTAGTAAAATCCACAGATAAACACAAGTGCCCCATACAGTATATGCACACATGAATCAGGGATACTAAACAAAGTTATAATGTGTAATGAATGATAAATCCATGCCATACAGCAAATAGTGTAAAAATGTATAAAGTGTCCAAAGCTAACACTTTCCAAAGACCCTGTGTTTCATTTCTTTCTAAATTAGCACAGGAGTAAGCTGGAGTAAGCACTTTTAAGCAGAAGCAAGTGGGTTTAAGCCTGTTTTCATGGGGGTAAGCAATGCCTACACAGGTTAAGCAATTTCAAGGCTAACTGAGTGTAAGAATATTTAACCGGAAGTTAGCATTGCTTACCGTCACGCAAACCCACTCAAACACGCTTACAACTGCCTTAACCACTCTGTATCCAACAGCCCCTGTTCTGCCCAGCTACAAAATAAACAGCTCTTGCAGGTCTTGAACCCAGGACTCTGTACACTATAGTCACAGCAGTTAACCAGTAAGCCTTCACAGCTGTACATAAAAATTGAGGTATACCCAAACAGATCCTCACTATAGCAAAATCACAATTTACATGTGAAAGGAATGTATAAACAGTTTTATGTTGTATAACCTACTAAACAGGTTCATAGGCTCATACTAGGCTATCTGCCCTAGGGCATTTATAAGCCTAGCCAGAGAGTGTTTGGCTTTCGCCACCCATTTTAAATTAATTTTGCTATGCCCTTTTTCGAGGTTAGTATACTGTGCCTCTGTCTAACAGTGACACAGAAGTGATACCCGGGGTAAACCTACGATCTCCCATCCACTCATCAAGATTCCTCTTGAAAAGAGTCAATGAGGGACTCTGCCTAACCTGGACTGGGATTTTATTCCAGAGTGAAGGGAGCCTCTGGGTTATGAATCTGTCCCTCCAGCATGTCCTATTTATTTCAGTGCTGAGGTTCAAGTCTCTTGAGCGCGTAGCTCGATGGGATTTGGATTTTCTGAGGTGCAGCATGTCCATTAATTCCGGGTTGGACATGGCTTTATACGTCAGGCACAGATCGCCTCCGAGCAGGCGGTATGCCACTGAGTAGAGCTGGAGTGTCTTTAACCGGGCAGCATATGGCATCTCTTTGAGCCCTATGATCCTCTTGGTGAGGTACTTTTGGGGTCTTTCCAGTTGCTGCAGGTGTCTGGTAAGGTACATCCCGAAAGGGGCATTGTACTCAATTATGGGCCTGATGAGGGATGAGTAAAGAGGCACGATGACCTCCCCTGATCTAGTTGTGAATCCCTTCATGATTAGGTGGGCTATATAAAATGTTTTTCTAACCACTTTGCCACGTGGTTGTCAAATGAGAGATTGCTATCAACTTGGGTCCCCAGGTCCCTAATTACTTCTTCTGTACTTAATGGATTACCACCTATGTGGTAATTTGTGGGCACTTTGTTTTTGCCAAAGGGGATGACTATACACTTTTTGGCATTTAGCTTGAGGCCATGGCTCTGGCACCAGTTGTCTGTTTCTATGAGGCCCTTTTGGAGGATGCTTGTGTCGGCTGGAGAGTCGATTATGACGCCCAGTTTGCAGTCATCTGCGAACTTAGTCAGCCACAGTCCTTCCGTGTTGGCCTGTACCTCAGAGAAATATATACCGAACAAGAGAGGTCCCAGGACTGAGCCTTGTGGGACGCCACTTGTAACTGGTTTGGAGTTTGACATGGCTCCAGCAATTCTAACCATGTGGGTTCTGTCCTTGAGCCAGTTTGTAACCCATCTAGTGACATAGGGGATTATATTTAAGCTGGTGAGCTTATCTATAATGCCCGAGTGGGGTATTGTATCGAAGGCTTTTGCGAGGTCCAGGTAGGCTGTGTGGACCACCTTCCCCTAGTCAATGGCCTTGGTGACTGTTTCAAAGAAATCAACCAGGTTTAAGAGGCAGGATCTGCCCTTAAAGCCGAACTGGGTAGGATCCAGTGTCTGTAGGTCCCCAATATCTTTATTTATGAGGTCCATGATGATCCTTTCCATAGCTTTGCAGACTAAGCTAGTCAGGCTTATGGGGCGATAGTTTCCAGGATCCGTTGAGGCACCACCTTTGTGGAGAGGGACCACTGTTGCTGTACGCCACTCTTTGGGTACATATCCTGCAGTAAGGCTAAGATTGAACAGTAGTTTTATGTTTGGGTTTAGCTCTTCTTGGAGTTCATGTAGGATGCAGCCTGGGACACCGTCTGGTCCCATTGATACTGTGTTTTTTGCTTTGGAGAGGGCAGCTCTTACTTGAGCATCTGAGATGTCAGGGGGGGCACCACTCTGCTGGGATAAATATTTGCCCTTTTGGTGGGGAGCGGGGGAAGAAGTTTGCACTGAATCTGTCAGCTAGGATGTTGGCAATGTCTGTGGGTTCGGTGTATTTTTTGTAATTTTGGACTAATTCTGATCATATCTGGGAATTCTCACCCAGGTTCCTAACATAACTAAAGAAAGCCTTGTGATTATCCTTAGTGTCCTGTGCAATTTTTCTCTCGAAGCTGGCCTTAGACGATTTTATGAGTGCCCGTAATTTTTTGCTAATACTGATCAGAGATGCCTTCCCTTTTTGGGATTTTGCTCTATCATGGAGTAGCTTCCTCCTTCTATTGTATAGTTTGTTTATACCTAGGGTCCACCAGGCAGGATGTCTGCCTTTGGAGAATTGGGTCTTGGTTTTATTTGGGATTGCATGATCCATGCATTCCTGAAGGTGTTCACAGAATGCGTTTATAAAGGATTCTGCGGTCTGGGACGTATTTTCCACATGCCCGGGGGCTTTGAAGGATTCCACCTCGGTTTTGAGTGTGAAATTTGCTTTACAGAAGTTTTTCACTGTGGTTTTCAGGGCAGGGGGTGGAGTCGGGATGTGAATATCCAGTGAGATTAGTTTATGGTCTGATCTTACCAGTGAGGGATACACTTCTGATCTGGAGCATAGAGTCCCCATGTAGGTGATGATCAGGTCCAGTATGTTTTCCCCTCTTGTGGGAGTGGTAACAAGTTGAGTTTATAAATTCTAGGAACCTTTGGGCTAGGGTGTTGGAGCTAGAGTAATGCTCCCAAAATATGTTTGGGTAGTTGAAGTCTCCCAATATAATGGTGTTTGGAGAGACCTTCATATTTTCCAGTGTTCTCAGGAAGGCCGAGTGGGGCTCCTGGGTTTGGGAGGGTGGTCTGTAGCAGGCTATAAACTAGAAGACAGTTTTAACCACTGTTAGTTACACATGGTTAGTCTCTGATGCTTCGTGCTGTGCCACCAACCTGGAGGTGTGGGTATCTTTGACGAATATTGATACTCCCCCTCATTTTGTGGTACAGTCCAAGTTTTGGGGCAGAAAAGCATGGTATGAGGTATAACCTGGTAGTGCTGGGGTGCTCTCTGGAGCCTTGAACCAGGTTTCTGTTACTGCACAGATATCGATGTTCTCCATGCTAAGTAGAGTTTCGAGTGCGTTCATCTTGAGGTTCAGACTTCTGGCATTGAGTAGCATTACTCTTAGTTTCTTGCCCCTTGTGATACCTATGGAGGTGGGTTTGTCTTTTCAGCCTTGCCTAAAAAAGGCACTATGGGGGTAGCAAGAGCCTTTGCCAATATCCGAAAGCCCAGGGGTGACAGGTGCAAGCCGTCCCTAGCGAAGTATTGTGGCTTGTCGAGCATGTCATCCCAGGCTGACAGGCATTGGATCCCCTGTGAATGACACCAATACTTAAAACAATTGTTGAAATTGATCATCTTGTCTTCATATTGTGGCATCATTCTTGGTGAGGGTAAGATGCTACTCAAGGTCAGGGTCATACCGGCCTGGGCTACATGCTCAGAGAGCTCCTCTATGTCTCTTTTCATGTAGTCCAGGGAGGTACATCTCAGGTCATTCACACCAGCATGGACAATGACTGAGTCATATTTGTACTTGCCTTGGAGTGACCTGAGTGCTTGTGTTATGTGGCGGATCCTAGCGCCTGACAGGCAGGTCACTGTGACCTTCTCCTTGTTCAGCCTGGTGAGCGGGACGTCAGTGGGCCTGACGATAGAGTCACCTATTACAAGTGTATCAGGTGTGTTGTTTAGCCTTAAGGGCTGTGACTGTTCGGCACACTGGCTTTGTGAGCTATGTGTTGCACGTGTTTTGTTTTGGGGTAGCAGTTGCTTGGGTGTCTGCTTTGGAGGTCTCTGCTGCTTAGGTAGATTTTTATTTAGAGCCTCCGAGTATGTTTTTGTGTGTTTATGTGTTTGGTTTGCTGTCGTGGTAGGTCTATGTGAGACCGGAATTGTAGTGAGTGTGGTTTCCTTCTCCTCCTGACTGGTTTCACCAGTACTGAGTTGAGGGAGCTTAGCCTCCAGTATGGCTATATGGTTGCATCTGTCACATGTGTTGGAATTTGTTGGGAGGAGGAGAGGGTTGTCTGTGCACATGAGGCAGTTGTAACATTGCCTCAAGATTCCCAGATTCACCAGCTGGACTGGACAGGAGATTGACAACTGACCTTTGGACATGCTAGAATAGTATTGGGAATTCCTTTATAAATGAAAAAAAGGGTCAATGGGGAACGAGGTATTCAAGGGGAGTTTGTGAGGGTGTAGTGCTTTTAATATTTTAGTGCTGACTTATATAATTGCTTTAGTGAGCAAGTGCCAGGTAACTTAAATGCAATGCGTTTCAGGTAACTTAAATGCAAAAACGACAAACAGTAACTTTCTTTTAAGTGAAACAAGGAAATAAGTACAGTAAGCAATGCAGATATCACTAGGGATCCACAGAAGCACTGAAAAGCCGTGTTTTAGGTGGAATTAGCGTTTCAGGGAAATAACAAGCAAACAAACAAGCAGCATACAAATAAAGCTAGATTCAGCAGGCCTGGATCTAGTCTATGCTACAGCAAACAAGGTGTACCAATTTCAGTAAGAAGCAGTTTAGATATGCAGGCACTACAAGCCTTTAACCAGAAATTCCCAGCACAGAAGGGCAGAGTCCAGCCTCTCCTCCCGCAAGAGTGCAGACCACGAACCCTTTTAATGTAAAATAACTGGCCTGAGGCCCAAGTGCTTCAAACAGAATTAATACACTTTTAGAATAACAGACACTGAGCCCTCAATCAGCAATTCCCAACTTAGAAGGATGTAAGCTACCTGTCCTGCCACCACAGTGCAGACCACAAACCTTTCTAATGTAAAACAACTGGTCAGAAGCCCAAGTGCTAAAACTAAAAGGCTTAGAATGAGTTACACCAAGCAGTAATAAATACAGTTGAGTACTTTTAAGATGACGCAAAAGCAAAATAAAGTAGGAAGAAACACAAATAGAGTAAAAGCAGATTTTTTTTTTTGAGTGAGCAAATGAGATGGGCCCAGGAGTTACAGGACAGAAACAAGTGCAAATGCAGGCCTTCAAATCAGAAAGTTGAGATAGATGAACTGAAGTACTGCATTAAGTCCAAATGCAAAGTGTCATTGTAATAATGTGGTGAAATCCCCCAGTAAACACAAGTACCCCGTACATAGTACGTACACATGAATCATGTATACCAAACAAATATATAACATGTAATGAATGATAAATCAATGGCAAACAGCAAATAGTGTGCAAATTTAAAAATAAGCAACGCTAAGCATTTCACACCTCTGCTTACCAGGTGTAAGCAATGTGTAGCCCAGCTAAATTGATTTGTCCATTGGTATGCCCCTTTAAGCAATGCCAACCTTAGGTAAGCAGGTTTACACATAGCTTAGCATTTTCAAAACCGTCCAATCATGGCAAAGTGTGGTAAATCTGCTCTTTTTAAACCCCAAAAGCAGGAATACATCTCATAACTGGTTGCAGCTTCCTCCTCTAGGTACAATGGCTGGTGACGGGGCAGCGCTGGGGCATCCAGGAGTCCAAGGCCATGGCAGGACTCCTGGTAAAAGACCATGAATAGAGACTGCTGCAGGGCCAGTACCAGGGTTACCAATATAAAGCAGAAGCCTGGGACCTTCTAACCCATGACCTCACCAGTGACACTGACATCCCTCGAACTGGTGAGCAGGTCAGGCATCACTCTGCCGACCTGAAATGGAGGAAGAGGGAGCTCTTGGATCAGTGGATCCAAGAAGCTAGGCAGGGTGATGTCCCAGCAGTGTGTTAAGTGCTCATTCTACTAACGGTTTAATAAATGCCAGCTCATGTATATTATGGATAGGTATGGCTAAATATTCCTCATATGTCTTTGACAGCAGCAGCGGAGCGGGCTGTGAATCAGGAAGCCCATGCATGTAGGCTGCATTGCGAGGCAGGTTTGTAATAATCTTGCATGTACTGCCATAAGAAATAAATCTAAAAGTATTAGAAAGTTAATTGCCAGTATAAAACCTGTATTGTGTATGAGATATACTGAATAAACGACAATATGGCAGGAAGAGTCTCATAAAAGTTGTATGAAAATAAAAGGGTAACAGCCTGGCAATAAAGGTCTAACCCCTGGACTACTTGTGCTTACTGTGTTATCATATGGTAATGTAGTGTGGCATTCTCTTAATAGTACTGTTGTATTAAGCACCGTTACCCACACTGTGCTGTGTGTAGGAACGTCTGTATATGACTGTTATAATCACAAGGTCATATTGTACAACTGAGGGAGACTTAGACAGAAAACAGTGAAAACATACACAGCAAAATCCAAATAGCACACCCAACTGAGATGTAAACTGTTGTATTTTTAGCAAACACAGCCGTGGTTTGAATCCTGGTAGTGGCAGTAAGCTGTATGCAGAATCATACCCCCTCAACTGTACAGATTTTGTCAGAAAGTTCAGATAATTAGCTTAAATTTCCTGCCTGTCACCCTGTCCCCCTGGCAAATCAGTGGGATGATCCCAGAAGTTTATGCAGCAAATAGTGACATACAACTGATTGTCAGACATCATAATCATCAGAAATATATCTATAAGAACAAACCTGTCACTCTAGCAACTCACCAAAATGTTATGAGAATAATATGCAAAGTATGTCCCATCTCTACCCCCATGTTGTGAAGTTATGACCAGAGTGTGTGCAGTAACAGAGTGAGACGTATGTGCATAATAATAACATGTAGTCAGGTAATATGTGTGACAACATTCAGGTAGTGTTAAACATTCCCTCCACAGGTCTGTCAGATAAGAAAATTGTGCCTGGAAGTAAAATATTGAAATCCTAGACTGGTACTGTTTGGTCTGGTATTGTATGGCATTGTCAGTGTTACAGTTTCTCTGAATAATAATGTATTACTCATCACTGTCACCCACACTGAAATACATAATAAAACTGTCTAGGAATCCCTGTATAAGACTGTTGTAATTACAAGGTCAGATTGTAAAACCACAGAAGACTTACAGACAGAAATCAGTGAAGAGATGCACAGCAATATCTAAATAGCACACTCAGCTGTGATGTACACTATTGTATTTTTAGCAGACACAGCCATAGTATGAATTATGGGAATGGTAGTAAGCTGTATGCAGAATCATAACCCTCAACTGTACAGATTTGTTCAGAATGTCCAGATAATTGGCCCATATCCACTGCCTGTTACCCTGTGCCCCTGGCAAATCAGTGTGATGATCTCTGACATTTAGGCAGCCTTTAATGACATATAACTGACTGTCAGACCTGTAGATATTCAGAAAATGTATATGAAAACAAACCTGTCGTAGCAACTCACCAAAGGTTCATGAGGGCAGTTGTCAAAATATGTCATAGTTCCACCAGCATGTTGTCAAACCTTGTTCAGAGTGTGTGCAATAAGAGATTGAGGTATGTGCCTAACATCCACCTGGAATCTGGGAATATGCATAGAAACAGTCAGGTAGTGTTAACAATTACCTCCACATGTATACCAGGTAAGAGGTGTATACTGCAGGTAAAACACAGTTCACGTATATAGTGGTCTACAAACATACCACTCTCCAAACTAAGGCCATAGGGTAGTGTAATAATACCTGTAAGGTACAGATTACAACAGTGACTAAGAAAGTAGTGAGAACTACAGGGATATACAAGTTGTTAATCGACAATTGGAACAGGGTGCCATGCTCTATGTAGTCCACTGCAATCACACTGTGGTTGCTATCTAAGGGCAATATATGCAGGGAACTAGGAAAACTACTCGTGTGCCAACTCCTTAGCTCAACACTTTCTGGAATTCATAAACTCCAATGCCCTGGATCAACTTATTCACACCCCTGCCAGGGGCAACAATATCCTAGACCTAGTCTTTACCAACATGAGTGATTGGTGTTCCACACCTGACATCAACTCCTCGTTGGTCCGATCCAACCATAAGCTAATCACCCTTGATATCCGCATCCCGTCCCCACCCCCAATAAGGAAACCACAGTAAAATTTCTCTAAAGCCAACTTCATGCTTTTTAAGACAGAAGTGGTAAACTTCATGACACCCATGCAGATGGACATTACAGTTACAACTGCTGAATCCTACACAAATGCACTCTATAAGCACTTACACGAGTGCATGGATCGTGCTATCCCAAACAGAACCAAAAATCCTCCAAAAAAAGGAAGCCAGTCTGGTGGTCCCCTGCCATAAACAAACTGTACAACAGAAGGAAGAAACTTTTGCAAAAGAGAGTAAAATCCTATCAGTGGAGGAGCTCCCTGGTCAGCCCCAGTAAGAAGCTGAGATCCCTTATAAGATCCTCCAAAGCTAGCTATGAAAACAAAATCACCACTAATTCCAAGGACAACCACAAAGCATTCTATAGCTATGCCAAGAATCTCGATGGCAAAACCCAGATCTGCTCTGAGTTACAGCACAAAGGCAAGAAAATTACAGAACCAACTGATCTTGCCAACATCCTGGCAGATAGGTTCAGTGCTAACTTTACCCCCTCTCACCCCCTAAAGGGCCCATATCTATACAGGAAAAATGCAGAGTCCCTGTAATCACAACTACGCAAGTAAAAGATGCACGCTCTAAAGCCAAAAACACTGCATCCATGGGACAGGACAACATCCCAGGCTGTGTTTTAAATGAACTTCAGAACGAACTTGCTCCCCACTTAAACACCATGTTCAATATTAGCCTCGCATCAGGCTTTGTGCCCACTGAATGGCACACAGAAACAGTTATCCCACTCCACAAAGGGGGAGCCACCACTAATCCCAGGAACTATTGACCTATTAGCCTGATGAGCCTGGTCTGCAAGGCCATGGAACGTATCATAATGGAACTCAAACAAAGACATTGGTAACCTACAAACTCTGGATCCCACTGAGTTCCAGTTTGTGAAAGGCAGATCATGCCTCCTGAACCTGATAGACTTCTTTGAGGTAGCACCAGAGCCGTAGATGAGGGTAAGGTGGTTCACACAGCTTATCTTGACCTCGCCAAGGCTTTCAACACCATCCCCCATTCTAGAATTATAGCTAAACTCACTAAACTAAGTATAAATCCCTACATCACGAGATGGATTGCCAACTGGCTCAATGAGAGAACCCACACTGTATAAGTTGCAGACTCCAAATCTGACCTCAAAGCAGTGACAAATCTGACCTCAAAGCAGTGACAACTGGAGTACCACAGGGTTCTGTCCTGGAACCTCTCCTGTTTGGTATCTACTTCTCTGAAGTACAGGCTAACACAAAAGGCCTCTGGCTAATGAAGTTCGCAGATGACTGTAAACTAGGAGGCACAGTCAAGTCCCCAAATGATGTGGACATCCTACAGAAAGGCCTCACTGAGACAGATACCTGGTGTCAAAGCCATGGCTTCAAGCTCAATGCCAAAAAGTGCATTGTCATCCCCTTTGGTAAAAACTCAGTACCCATGAACTACCACATAGGCAGCAATCTACTTAACATTGAATGTGTGATAAGAGACCTTGGGACCCAGGTGGACAGTAGTCTCTCCTTTGATAGTCACATTGCCAGAGTAGTCAGGAAATCCTTCGACGTGCCACACCATCATAAAAGGGTTCTCATCCAGGAAAATCGAGGTCATTGTTCCCCTCTACTCGACACTCATTAGAACCATTATAGAGTACGGATAAGGATGCTTTAAATGAATTCAATGCAACTTCTAAAACAGCCTTACAACCCCTGGAAGGAAGACACTAAAAGCAACTAATGCAATTTGGCTACCCCAAAAGAGTAGAATGCTAATGCAGGATAAAGAAAAAGTGTGGAAAGAGTCTTAGAAACACAAAACATCACAATATCTCAAACTTCAGAGTGCTCCACATCTGTAATAATAAGAAAATAAATGAAGGCAAAAAAACTATACCGAACAACACTCTGAACTATAGTTAACCCAACCCTATAAAAATTCCAGTAATCTATTAAAGAAATCTGGCATCCTCGTCAAAAATTCAACCATAATCCTTCTCCCAAAAGCTCGTCACTCAAACCTGCAATAGAATTTGTCTTTTATTTTATAGATAGTATAGTGTTCCTATCCAAGAATTCCCACATCTAATCCCAACCCTGCCCAACAACCATATATCACTACATCCACTTTCACCTTCAAACCAGGTCCCTCATTCCATGTAAAACAACACAAACCATATTCAGCTTCAGCTGGTGACCTTCCAAGTAAGTTAGTACCTTAAAATAGCAGCCAATAGCATTGTCTCTCATTTCAATCCTTATAAATATGTCAGTCTAGGAATCTCATGCCCCCTTTCTTTGGAAACAATCACACATTATATACACAAATTAGAAAATTCAGCAGACATCACTAACCTTAGAGCTAAAGTGATCTTAGGTTCATGGGAGAATAGTAGGCCAATTGCCCCAAATTCAGAATTAAACTGTGTATTCCACACCTCCCATAGAATGAACACTCACGTATATCCCTTATATATACTGTTAATAAAGAAAGGGCTAATGAAAAACTAGTCTCCTCCTTATTTCTATACTTGTCTAAAGCCTTCAACAAATTTTGTCACACAAAAATTCTACTTCAAATGTTTATATTAGGTCTATCACAGAGCACCCTTCGATGGTTCAAATGCTACTTTTCCAACAGGTATCAGTCAGTACAATGGCACTCTGCCCTCTCTCCATACCTCTCAGTCATCACCAGTGTACCATGAGGCTCTATCCTTGGTCTCTTCCTCAACACACCAGCACCCTCCACTAATTTACACAACAGGCTTCCCTAATGCAATACACTGATGACTTCACACTCATACGTATATCAGATAACTTGGCACATCTACAAAAAATTACTCAAGAAGCTGTAGCAGACACTGAAACATGGCTTTGTAACTCGCAACTTATGCTCACCCCATCCCCAAAATAATACCATTTCCCTCAGGGCCGTCTCATGAAAAACAACATTCAAAATCCTCTCACTTAATAAAACACCATCAGAAGTCACTTGTAATAGCAAATAATAAGGCAGGATATGGGATGATTGTAAGTAATACTGAATAACAATAATAAATAATAATAATTATTATTATTATTATTATGAAAGTGGATGATGACCTCTAAGTTTGCAGATGAGTGCAATCTTGGAGAAGTCACAGACTCCTCAAATGATATGGCCATCCTGCAGGGAGGCTGGTCTCAAATACCGGTGTCAAAACCATGGTCTAAAAGTAAATACCAAAACTGCATTATTGTATATTTTGGGAAGTCATCTATACCTGGGAACTACCACACTGACAATTCGCCCCTGAGACTTGACCCAGTTGTTCAGGGTTTGGGAACTTATGTGGGCAGTGACTTAACTTTTGACCAACATGTGTCTGTAGTTGTAAGAAAGACCTTCTATATTGCACAGATTATAAACAAAGGCATTGTGTCTAGATCTAGAGATGTCATTGATCCCCTTTACGCAGCCTTAATTGGGCCAGTTATTGCACATAATGCCCTTTGGCATTTATCTGTTCACACACGTGCAACTGGAGCGCCCACAAAGATACCTTACTGAAAGGATGCAAGGCCTAAACAACACATCCTTCATGGACTGACTGCAACCCCTGTCACTATACTCAGCTGGCATACAAGGCATCCTCTGACCTATTACTCATAGTTTTAATACACATCAGTAAGTCCAATGGCATCAGAAATAATTTGCCTAGGTTTCTAAACCCTTTCTGCAACATTAACAGTTTGGAGGGACAGGTATACCACGCAAGTGATACTGCCACTGTGTAACAGACTCTTCATCCACATGAAACACAGCTAATCCTTGTCCATTTTCAAATACAACTTAGATATATGGATGGGAAACAGAACATTTACCCCAAAACTGCCCCATGCACTACCAATGAGCAGATGCAGCTCCTAAATGCTTTACATATGCATAGGCCCACTCAAATTATCATTGGGATGATCCCAGTTATTCTCATTAGGGTAATATGTAATTATCAACCATGGGTAAGGCCAATCTATAACCAAGTAGGAAAGAATATGTCAAACACAAAAAGGGAAATTAGCTAGATAAAATGGCCTGCAAGAGCAGCTAGCCTAGTACTTACCTTACCTATGAACCTATAATCTTCCATTTGAAATGCACATACAAAACACCCACCAGGGCAGAAAGCATAAAAGTAACTTGAGCACCACAAAGTCCAAATCACCATCCAACGGGTTAGCAACATAAATTTGTTTATTGACAATAATTCCGACTAAGCAAACAAATGCTTTCGCCAACAATCCGGCTTCATCAGAGTCATTTGTTAAAACAATTTTTGTGCTATATAACCAGTAACATTTAATTTCATTATGCTTAACCAATTATTGTCAATAAACGAATTTACGTTGCTAACCCGTTGGATGGTGATTTGGACTTTGTGGTGCTCAAGTTACTTTTAAAACTGTATAAAAAACTCAACAAAAACTTGCACTGCTTTACAGATTCAAAACCTTTCTCACCAACACAACTAAAGCTATATGTTCCACTACTTAGCACCTCCCCCTCACTAGTTTATGGAGCAGGCAGCATAAAAAGCAAAATTTGAGTACTGCTATAACAAAGTGGCTAAATTTGCAGCGTATGACCCTTTCAGAACCCACGACTCAACTAACGTATACATAGCTTCTTCTCACCTACAACATTAGCCAGCACTAAATACGGTTCAGTACAACTATGCCCACACTCCATCATCATCATTCAGTGAGGAAAACCCTTTCTGTCCACATCCTTATCAAATCTGCAGGGCTTGATCTACGTTTATGCCATGTTGCCAAGGCCTGGGACACCTTACCTATATCCATCAGATCAAAACCCTTCAGAAATAGTTCTTAGCCAAAATCAGTCTCGGTTTTTGTTCAACCTCAGGATAATGATATTCCTAAATATGAACAAGTTCCTAATCATACCTTACACCTCCTTACTTGCCCTTTTCACTCACTTCCTAACTTTATCTAGATAAAAACAGACACCTACCCAGTTAGACTTTCCTGGTAGTCAAACTACAGTAAACAAATAACATGTATGACCTTGTCCTTACAAATGCTACCCCTGCCTACACCCCACTAGTATAATACAATACAATCTGATATACAACTTATGATTGCAACAGCTACCCAGCCAAAAAACAAAATTAAAATTATACCCAGATAAGGAAATCTGTGGAAATAACTGTCCACCCATACCACAAGAAAATCATCAGACTGAAAAAATAAGAAAGCAACACTACTGGTCATTAACTACTTCATAATGCTCAACTATCCCTGATTTTGCCTCATATGATTACCCTTCCTCATTATAAAATGTTTACATCTTCTGGTAAATCACTGAAGACTACAGTTGGTCCATAATGTCAGACATTAGAGTTAGTCTTTAGGAAATCCATGCTGATGAAAATCCATTTCCTCCTACTAATGTGAATTAGAGTAATATTTAAAAGTTATACACGACTTTGGACTTGTAAAGACTCTGGTGGTCATTAGTCTAGTATAAACATATGAATCTACTAGTTATGTACAAATCATGGCACAACAATGCACTGAATGCATCAGTCATACTTATTTCGGTAATCTCCAAGTGTAGTACCTCACAGGTAGTTCTGTGCAGCTTTGGCCGTTGCCTAACTGATTGGCAGGGGAAAAACGAGTTTGAGTGACAGGCATGCTAATTTCCACAGTGTTGATACTGTGTCTAGTCAGTAAATCAATACACAAATGCTCCCAAAACAACAGTTACTTACACAAAGTCCAAAAGAATATAACGTTCCTAAAACACAAGTAATAACAGGCATTCATCGCTAAAATAAGAATGCAGATTTCCACATTCTGCATACTGTGCAATCACAAACACGCATCAACATTGGCATTACTAACGCTCCCAAAACAACAGTTATACTGCGTATAGTACACAATTAGGAGTACATGTACTAAAGAAAGACATGTTTCGCTTAGCAGTGGGTAATTATTTTCAGTTCGAATGCTCTTCGCTGACTATTGTGTAAGAAACAGAAAGCACAAAAGAACTTGTTTTTAATTTACTTGTTTACAAGCTGAGGACGGTGTTACTAAAAACATTTCGGCAAACTATTTACTACTACAATAATCAAGGCTAGGTAAGTTACTACACATAGCCTGTTAAAAAGTTACACTACGAGTAAAGAACAAACCATGACATTTAATAATTTAGACTGTAAAATAAATTGACTGCTTTAGCTTATTACTTTGTAATATTTTCATTCAAGCTAACAGGAGAACCATTTAAACTCACAGTTGCACTACCTACTCCCTTTTCAATCAATAGGTAACTATTTGGCTTATCAATAGCTAGAGTATGCAGGAGTAGCTAGTATCTAATGATAGCATTTTATAAGTTTGAACTTAATTACGCATAAAAGAATTTACGCAGAATTTGGTATTAATGATTGCCCTACTTAACTGTAAAGTAAATAATCCTCTGTAAATACATGCCTCTGAAAGTTCTAGCGCAAGAAATCTGGACAAAGCGCAAAAATAATAACATGGTAATTTGAGTACTTAGACTGTATCATTTCTGACTTGATTAAACTAAACAACTATTGAATATTCATACCGATGCTGCCTTGGCACGGCAGCGGCGATAGGAATATTCATGCGGGTGTGGGGTCGGTGCGGCTGTAGGCGTGTTTGGGGCGGGATTTGCTACTGCGCATCCTGCGAGGTACTACACTTGGTGATTACCCTTATTTCTTCCTACAACATCTACTCTAAATTCAAGATGTGACATAAATAATGAAAGAAAATCAAATTAATCTCATACATAAAAACATAGAACTAACCTGTAGCATCCTACAGTAGGCTTGTAAGCATGTACAAGAATGTCTCACTGGAGCCATATCTATGTGTGAAGTGGACTGTTGCTTCAATTGAGCCAGCAGAAAAAAACTACCTAGTATTTGAGCAATAAAACATGGCTATAATCACTTTCACATAGAGCACCCCACAACAAAACTAATTCTAAACTTATTGTCACTATCCACAAAAGGAAAACACAATAAATGTTGTATAAAAAATACATAACTAATAAGCCACACTAAAACCTTCAACAATGACCACATCTTCTCGGTTGAGCTCAAACCCAGCATAGCAAAGCAAAATGAACATGGCGAACCTCCTAGAAAATAGGACTCCCACGCCATCAGTAAAAAAAATAGCCAGTATGCAATGGAGATAACATTTCTCTATTAACACAAACACACGCCTAAATTACTGCACACTCAGAATGCCGGAAAACTAAGAACCTGTGTAGAAGTAAACCAATAATACAAAGCTTTACAAAAGCTTTTATAAACCATGCAACATGGAAACAAGTACATCAAATACATACTGTCCATGTACATTTCTCCAGTAATGAAAGCAAAACACAAGAGATGACATCAATAACACACAGTCTAAATTAGAATCTCCCAAACAGAAAAATGTTCACTTACCTAGAATGTCCAAGTGTCTAGTCTAAACAAGTCCCATTAATTGTTTGAGCAAGCATCTCCTACAATACTAACTGCTTCTCCAGATGGCTTGCGCAGTCTACAGAACAGCTTAACCAGCAGAATATTGACATTATCTGTAAAACTTCAAAATTGAAGTCACCTATAGCAAATTGTGACAGTCATTTATAATTCCAGTGTCACCAACCACAAAAAGTAAAATTGTTAAAACAATAGTATTCATTTATTAAAAAAAGGCTTCAATAATCGCTTGTCCAACCATCCCTTATGAGTGCAACTTCCACAACTAAGCAGAACTCTGTAGAAAGTGACACACATATTTCATAAAACAGCATACCTACCCCCAAACAATCAAGCCAAATCTTGTCTCTCCACATGATGCACGGACAATATCTGACTTTACTACTTTGTAATGAATGCATGAATGGGTAACACTGGTTAACACATTCAGATAAATATATGCATTCAATTGCAAAAGACATTTTTAACAGCTTAGCATTTCAGTGTCTCATTCAGTGAAATGAAAGTCAATACCAATCCAGAAACCAATGCACTTAGCACCTCATCAAGTTGAATATGACCATTTTCCCCTCTGCTGGCACCCACTGTTTAATCTAGTATATCCAAGATCACAAACGCTTAACAGAAAGCCAAGGATGACTGTAGCAATTTTAGAATAATTAACATGCAAAACAACTGATTTGGGCTTCTCTTACCACAAACTGAAAATTGTGCGACTATTTTTATATATTTAGTCAATGTTTTAGTTAATTTAACAAAGTTCAAGAAACTGAATTTTCAGTGGAGATTGACATCTGCAGAAAATGATAATAAAGTTATGTATACATTTGTAAGAGCCCTATTTATAGGCTTGTAACACAGTTGGAACAGATGTGAAAAAATAGGTTCAGTGCAAGTCAGGGGATCCACAAATCTCTTGGGCAGCTGATCTTTGTGGTTCCCCTGACTTTCGTTGAACTTATTTTTGAGAAGAGTTGCGAAACAAAGTTGGTATGACAGGAAACATATTTATTTTAATGATGTGCTTCCCCTGGAAGAAGCAAAACCTCTGAATGTATGAGTTGGGTTAAGTCTGAAGATGGCCTGAAACACAAAAGGAAAAAGTACATTACACTATTTTGACTTGTATACCTTTTTTGTTGTAGTCAGGTAAACATGTTATGGTCTTGCACTCACCAGTGCACACACTGTCTGTAAAAGTATCATGCATATACCTTTTGTACAAGTCTTCTTGACACACTGTAAAAGATCTCAGTCTTCAGTGCAGACAAGACTCCTTCTCCACTTCCACATACTTCAGCTCCATTCCTGTCATCCAACAGTCACCAGGAAAGCAGGCCTAAGCATGTTATGCCCACTAACTCTGCTTCCATAGAAGGCTGTTAGTCATATGTCATAGGTGACGCAAATCAAATGAGCTGCAAGGATGTTTCAGCTTCGCCAGTCCTCCTTTTCAAGAAGGGCCAGGCCTGATGAATTTATGATGATGATGATCAGCTTTAACAATTGGCTTAATTTCTGGTGTCATTCAAAGGGGATCCAGTGTCTGTCTGCCTGGGATGACATGCTTGACAAGCCACGCTGCTTCGCAAGGGACAGCTTGCACCTGTCACCCCTGGGATTCCGGATATTGGCTAAGGCTCTTGCCACCCCCATAGTGCATTTTTTAGGCAAGGCTCAAATTCTAAACCTACCACCCTAGAAAACAAAAATGGGAAGAAACTAAGGGTAATGCTGCTCAATGCCAGAAGTCTAAATCTCAAAATGCACGCACTCGAGGCCCTTCTCAGTATGGAGAACATCGATGTCTGTGCTGTGACTGAAACCTGGTTCAAGGCTCCTGAGAGCACCCGGCACTATCAGGTTTTACCTCATATCATGCTCCGCCCCAAAACCCAGACCACACCACAAAAGGAGGGGGTGTATCCATATTCATCAGGAATACCCACACCTCCAGGTTGGTGGCAACGCACGAAGCATCGGAAACCATCCAGGTGCAATTAACCATAGGCAAAACTGCTCTACAATTTGTAGCATGCTACAGGCCACCCTCTCAAACTCAGGAACCCCACACAGCCTTCCTGAAGACACTGGAGGGTATAAATGTATCTCCAAACACCATTATATTGGGTGACTTCAACTACCCGAATATAGACTGGGAACATTACTCAAGCCCAAACTTTCTAGCCCAAAGGTTCCTGGAGTTCATAAATTCAAATGCCATGGAACAACTAGTCACCGTTCCCACAAGAGGAGAAAATATACTAGATCTCATCATCACAAACATGGGGACAAAATGCTCCACACCAGAAGTATATCCCTCATTGGTGAGATCAGATCATAAACTAAACTCACTGGATATCCACATCCCGCCCCACCCCAAACAAAAAAGACCACAGTGAAGAACTTCTCTAAAGCAAACTTCACACTACTCAAGACTGGTGTGGTATCCTTCAAGGCCCCCAAGCCAGTGGAAACCACAACCCAAGCTGCGGAAGCCCTTACAAATGCCTTCTACGAACACCTCCAGGACTGCATGGATCAGGCAATCCCTAATAAAACCAAGACTCTTTCCACCAAGGGCAAACGTCCAGTCTGGTGGACCCCAGCCATAAACAAACTTTACAATAAGAGGAGAAAGCTGTTACATGATAGAGCAAAATCCATAAAAGAGAAGACACCTTTGATCATTATTAGTAAAAAAATACGAGCACTCATAAAATCATCCAAGGCCAACTTTGAGAGAAAAATTGCCATAGATTCAAAAGACAATCATAAGGCCTTCTTCAGCTATGTTAGAAACCTGGGTGGAAACTCCCAGATATGCTCAGAATTAGTCCAAAATGATACAAAAATCACTGAACCCACAGACATTGCCAACATACTGGCAGACAGGTTCAGTGCAAACTTCACCCCCCCCCCCCAAAAGGAGAGATAACTATCCCAGTGGAGTGTAGCCTCCCAGACATCTCAAATGCACAGGTGAAAGCTGCTCTCTAAAGCTAAAACACAGCATCAATGGGACCGGATGGTGTCCCCGGCTGTGTGCTACACGAACTCAATGAGGAACTAAACCCGCACATAAGGCAGCTGTTTAATCTTAGCCTTACCACAGGATATGTGCCCAAGGAGTGGGGTATGGCAACTGTGGTCCCACTCCACAAAGGCGGTGCCTCTACGGACCCTGGTTATTACCGCCCCATAAGCTTAACAAGCCTGGTCTGCAAAGCTATGGAGAGGATCATAATGGAACTCATAAACAAAGACACAGGGGACTTGCAGACATTGGACCCGACCCAGTTTGACTTTGTCAAGGGCAGATCATGCCTTTTGAACTTGGTCGACTTCTTCGAAACAGTCACCAAGGCCTTTGATGAGGGAAAGGCAGTCCATACAGCCTACCTTGACCTTGCAAAAGCTTTCGACACAATACCCCACTCGGGTATTATAGAGAAACTTACCAGCTTAAATGTAAACCCATATGTCACAAGATGGGTTGCAAACTGGCTAAAGGACAGAACCCACAGGGTTAGAGTAGCTGGCGCCATGTCAGACTCCAAACCGGTCACAAGTGGTGTCCCACAGGGCTCAGTTCTTGGCCCCCTGTTGTTCGGCATCTACTTTTCAGAAGTACAGGCAAACATAGGAGGACTTTGGCTGACAAAGTTTACAGATGACTGCAAACTGTGCGCCATAGTGGAAAGTACATCGGGCACAGATATCCTTCAGAGGGGTCTCACGGAAACTGATAGCTGGTGCCAGAGCCATGGCCTGAAGTTAAATGCCAAAAAATGTATAGTCATACCCTTCGGGAAAAACAAGGTAACCCCAAGCTACCATATAGGTGGCAATCCACTAAGCACAGAAGAGGTTATCAGGGACCTGGGGACCCAGGTTGACAGTGGCCTTTCTTTTGACACTCACATTGCTAAAGTGGTTAGAAAGACCTTCTACATTGCCCACCTGATCATGAAGGGATTCACATCCAGATCAAGTGAGGTCATTGTTCCCTGTACTCTTCACTTATCAGACCAATGATCGAGTACAATGCCCCATTCGGGATGTATCTCACCCGACACCTGCAGCAATTGGAGAGACCCCAAAAGTTCCTCACCAAAAGGATAAAGGGACTCCAAAATATGTCATATGCTGCCAGAATGAAGAAACTCCAGCTCTATTCAGTCGCATACCGCCTGCTCAGAGGTGACCTGTGCCTGACATACAAGGCCATGTCCAACCCGGAATTAATGGACATGCTCCACCTCAAAAAATCCAAATCTACCAGATCCACTAGAGCAAGCAACTTAAACCTTGACACAGATATAAATAGGACATGCAGGAGGGATAGATTTGTCACCCAGAGACTCCCTATGCTGTGGAATAAAATCCCGGTCCATGTGAGGCAGAGCACCTCGCTGGCTCTGTTCAAGAGAAATCTTGACCGGTGGATGGGAGATCGTAGGTTTACCCCGGGAATCATCTCTGTGTCACTGCTGGACAGAGGCACAACAAACTAATGGGCACAGTATTTTTTAACATAAGGGGTGGCGTAAGCCACAAAACTCTGGGCTAGGCTTATAAATGCCTTAGGGCAGATAGCCTAGTATAAACCTATGAACTTATGAACCTATGAGTACCCAACTAGTTATCCTTTTTAAATGCAGAAAGTGTGTCACACTGTTAAACTGGGAGAGTTAGTTTGTTCTAGAGAGGTGGGTAATCACTGTGTTATAAATCTATACCTCCATCATGTGCATTTATTTGTGGGAGTGGATGTACATCTGTGGTCCTAATATTATCTGAGCTATTTGGTTTATGGATGTATAAGAGTTTTTAGATTATTAGATCCACTGTAACCAGCAAAGCCTCCTTGTGTCACAGTAGTAACTCATGACCCTGTCCATAATGCTAGCCTGTGTCTTAAACAAAAAAAAGCTGTTGCCATAACACTACCACTACAGAAGATAGTTGTGACTCTCATCACACATTTCTGTGTGTGTGTGTGTGTGTGTATATATATATATATATATATATATATATATATATATATATATATATATATATATATATATATATATATATATATATACACACACACACACACACACACAGTAAATTTGTCCCCTAACCCTAAACAGTCACAATCACACACCTTAACCTGAGGAAGTCTACAGAGAGTAGATGAAAGTGCTAAACATGATGTCTTATTAAATATAGTTCTTGCATTCAGTTTGTCTCATCTTTTGGAATCGGACACCGTTGAATTACCAGTTAATACATTTTATTTTGGTTGGTAATTCCCAGATCTGCTCGGAGTTGGTGCAGAATGGCACAAAATACACTGAACCGACCAATATAGCCAACATCCTGGCAGACAGATTCAGTGCAAACTTCACCCCCCTCTCACCCCAAAAGGGTCCATAACTATACCAGAAGAATGTAGTGCCCCTGAAATCACAGACACTCAGGATAAAACAGCCCTCTCCAAAGCCAAAAACACAGCATCGGTGTCCCACGCTGCGTCCTACATGAGCTCAAAGATGAACTAACCCCTCACTGAAACACACTGCTTAAACTCAGCCTCTCCACAGGATACGTGCCTACAGAGTGGCACACAGCAACGGTTATTCTGCTCCACAAAGGTGGAGCCACAACAGACCCTGGGAACTATCGCCCTATAAGCCTGATTAGCTTGGTCTGCAAAGCTATGGAGCGCATCATCATGGATTTCATTAACAGAGACATTGGGAACCTCCAAACACAGGACCCTACTCAGTTCAGCTTTAAGTGCAGATAGTGCCTCCTAAACCTGGTGGACTTCTTTGAGACAGTCACCAAGGCTATAGACGAGGGAAAGGTGATCCATACAGTCTATCTAGACCTTGCAAAGGCCTTTGACACCATTCCCCACTCAGGTATTATAGACAGGCTCACCAGCCTGAACATAAACCCCTACCTCATGAGATGAGTTGCCAACTGGCTCATGGACAGAACCCACATTCTAAGAGTTGCAGGAGCTAGGTCTGACTCTAAACCGGTTACAAGTGGCATTCCCCAGGGCTCAGTCCTAGGACAACTCCTGTTCGGCATATACTTCTCAGAGGTACATGCAAGCACAGGAGGACTATGGCTGACCAAGTTCACAGACAACTGCAAACTAGGGGCTATAACTGACTCTCTGGCTGACACAGACATCCTCCAAAAGGGTCTCACTGAGACAGATACATGGTGTCAAAACCATGGCCTCAAGCTAAACGCCAAAAAGTGCATAGTCATCCCCTTTGGAAAAAACAAAGTACCCACAAACTACCACATAAGTCTTAGCCCCCTAAATACGTAAGACATAATAAGGGATCTGGGGACCCAAGTAGACAGTAACCTCTCCTTTGATAATCACATTGCCAAAGTGGTTAGAAAATCCTTCTATGTGGCCCACCTAATCACAAAAGGGTTTGCATCCAGATCGAAAGAGGTCATTGGGCCCCTCTACGCATCAGTCATCAGACCCATCATAGAGTACAATGCCCCATTTGGGATGTACCTTACAAGATACCTGGACCAACTGAAAACACCACAGAAGTACCTCGCCAAGAGGATCACTGGCCTCAAGCTGATGCCCTATGCAGCTCGACTGAAGAAACTCCAGCTGTACTCAGTGGCATACCGCTTACTCAGAGGTTATCTCTGCCTAACATTCAAGGACATGTCCAACCCAAAATTGATGGACATGCTTAACCTAAAGAAAACCATATCCCCTCAAGCCACACACTCCAGGGATCTAAACCTCACCACAACAATAAATAGGACATGCTGGATAAAGAGATTCCTATCCCAGAGACTTCCCATGCTCTGGAACAAGATTCCAATCTACATTAGGCAGAGCTCCTCACTAACCCTCTTCAAGGGAAACCTTGACAAGTGGATGGGAAACAGAAATTTCCCCAGGGATCACTTCTATGGCTCTGCTAGACAGAGGCACAGGGAACTTATCTAAGGGGGCGGCGAAAGCCAACACATTCTGGCTAGGCTTATAACTGCCTTCGGGCAGATAGCCTAGTAATTACCTAGCTACCTATCATCAGGGAACTTGATATGAGATCATATAACAAAGGACAGGGTAGCAAAATTACAATCTCTTGCATCACCATACATGCTTAGATTGCAGTTATATCCACAATAATCTATGATTAATAGCTAACTGGTTGAGCTTCACATAAAAATTGTACAAACACAAGACATCAATCAGCATCTCAGTCTTGCACTTCATAGGCTGATGGTCTGTGACTCCAAGTTGTCTGTATCACACAAACCAAGTGTCTAATAAACTTTGAGACACTAACTGTTCTCGTCATGGAGCACTGTGATAACCGTACCTAACTAGACTACGGGTGACTAATATCACTAAGAACCTGAATGTATACAACTGTAGAACATATGTGCAGAAAGCCTTATCAGGAAGTCAGTTGCACACTCACATTCCTGCACGTTTAACCTCACACAAGATTGGACTAGTCTAAAAGTGCACAAAGTACAGTACGTGTGCACAAGCAAATAGTTGGATAGAACCATCCCATCAGGACAAACTGACCAACCATGATGTCATGAGTTAAAACAAACAGAACTAAAATAAAAATAAATCAGAAATGGTGGATGATCCTATCCAAGTGTAACCAGCCACACACCCACATTAAAGTTAAAATGGGAAACTTTTAATATAAACAAATAAAATGTTAAAAGACACTTAACTGTTTAGTAAAAAAAATACAGCAGAAGTTCACAAAACACATAATTTGTACCCATTTATTCATCACCATGCACCCACAGAACAGAAGCTGAAAACATTGACTTATCTTAGCCTTACAATCTCTCAAAAATAAAAAAGTTGCAATTACTTGAAATACCAGCACCTATCCGTTTTATTTATTGCTCACACAGTCTTCTGGTAGAAGTCTTCCTCTACAAACATGACAATTTCAAAATAATTCCTTAAAAAAATTAGCAATGTAACCAACATCCATGTAATAAGGCATGGGTCAACAGGAATATTTCTCCTTTTACCAGAGAAAAAATTGCAATAAACTCTCCTCCAGCTTTTCACTCTGGCTGTGTGTTCTGAACTGAGCCAAAATTCCTGCAGGAAGTTCAAAGCATGTCATACCTCCTGCAGAGCCATACTGGCTTCTGTGCCACTTTTCATAAATTGAAATTACAATCCCTTAATTGTGAAGTATTGATAGAATGGGAATCTGTCAGACCTGAGGAATGAATCTCTGTCTCCACCACCTCGTTAATGTGAATGGGGACATTTTCACCTCTTTTCACTGTTTCATTGAGATGAATGGGGATGCTTTTATATGCCTTCACACTTACCATGATGTTGTCTTTGCCAGAGAAGTTTTGTTTCAACAGGAGATTCAAGTGATTATGGAACTCCAACACTTAGCTATGAATATTGAGACCATGTTTACAGTAAATCTGTTAAAAATTCAAATACTATGAGTTTCCTTACCACATAGTGTAACATTTCATGAAAATCATTATAGTAATTATACAATTTAGTCAAAATGTAGGCAATGACATAATTCATAAAAATTGTGAACTGTGTGTGAAGACTGAGATGAAAGTTGACAACAGTTTAAAGCCCTGTATATGAGTATTGGTGAGACAGAGTGACTACTTCTGAACACTTTGCAAATGATCATATTTTACTCGAATCCATGCGGATGACTGTATGGTCACAGTCCTCACTAGCACTTGGCAAGTGATACACAAAAAATCATTCTTCTATAGTAAATGAGGCATTCTGAACTAGATTGTGGGACTACTGTAGCTGTGACCTGGTAGTTGAGTAAAATCATGTATGCAAAATAATTGGTCACTACGGCTCTGCATTCCAGAGTCACCTAAATTAGGAAGGTTTGAACCATGAAACAAATAGTCTGTCAGCAGTAATTAAGCAGTGTTAGCAAACTACTGTACAACATACCACCTAAAAAAGGGACATTTTAATTGTCCACTGTGTAGCCTGTTACAAAATGGTATGCAACTGAAGAGAGCCTGCAGGTTCTGTATCCTGCCAGAGGACAGAAATTGGCTGCTGGATAATACTGTCCACAACTCAGAAGCTGCTATTACATGGAAATGGTGAAGAATATGGTTTACTAAGTCAATGTCTGGCTGCTTGGTAGAATGACAGTCATAGTTGGGTCACATGTCCAAGTGTGGCTTGTCAGCTTAGAGGTATGATTTTCACTTTGGGTATGAGAGGTACAAGGTTCATATACCAGACAAGCCCAGCGTTTTACCCAGCATTGCTGGATCTGTTGCACATGCACAGAACAAACAGTACCAGAAACACTAGATTCAGCGATCTGAACTTCTCTTCTGAAATAAACAGAACATACTGGATAGACAAATCTGTTGATCCACACACTATAGAATAGGCTCTACAACCATGTTCAAACAAAACCTTGACAATTGGATGGGAAACTTAACAGTCTGGCCTCTGTGACACTTATGGATAGAGGATCTCAATAATAAAAGTATTAACCTACCACACCCCCTACAAATACACACACAACCCTATAGTCACATGCATATGCACTCACACAAGTACATATATAAACACACATATACATATATATATATATATATATATATATATATATATATATATATATATATATATATATATATATATATATATATATATATATATATATATATATAAAATCATAGGAGAGTACTAGGCTATTGACCTACAGATCATTTTAACCCAATGTAATATCGTAGGGGTACTAGTCAGTACCCAAGATTGCATTTAGTGATGACTCCCATAACCTAGGAAGGTTGAGGGTGCTATTCTGGTAAGAATTTCCGGTTCCCCATCCACACATCAACGTTTCCTCAGTTTCGTAGAGGTGTTCTGTTTCATTGGTAGCCTGTTCAAAAGACGTGGCAGTTACTGGGAAATGAAGCTGTCCCTACAGTATGTCCTATTTAAGTCACAGGACATATTTCTAGCCCTAGACCTATTTCATGTATGGGTATGCAGTGAGTTCATTAGGTTTGGGTCTTGGGTTGCTCTGTAGGCCAGGCATAATTGTTCCCTAAAAAAGTCTATACAATATGGAGTATAGTGACAAGGATTTTACGCGGTCCATGTAAGGCACATGCTGGAGGCCCTTGATCTTCTTTGTTAGAAACCTTTGAGTTCTCTCAAATTCCCAAAAGTGCTTAGTATGGGACATACTGAATGGGTCTTTATACTCAATTATGGGCCAGATAAGTGCTAATTATAGGAGGGTTATAACTTATTTTGTTCTTGAGGCAATGGCTTTACTAATCTAGTGAGCTACATGGAAAACTTTCCTTACAATGGTACACACGTGCTGGTTGAAGTTAAAGTAGCACTCAACCTGCTTAGTGGTGATGCTAGCTCATGTTTTAGCCTGTTTAGATGACAGCCTGGGATGTCATATGATCCCATAGAGGCCATGTTCTTTACTTTGGACAGTGCTTTGAGGACCTGCTCTTCAGATTTGTAAAGTGGAGGGAGTTTGGGGCAGGGTTTGTTGCAAGCTAGGACAGGATAAGGGAGTGAAATTTTCACCAAACCTATCCAGTAGCTGGTACTCTACCTCTGTGGGGTCAGTGTGTGTGATACCATTGGCCACTAATTCTGCACATGCTTGGGTCCTACCTTCTGGTTATGTTTCTCTCAAAGGAGCTCTTGGAGGAGTTGAAAAGTTGCCTTATTTGCCTGTTAAGGCTAAGGAGGGTGCTTTCCCATTGTTGTGTCCTTGTCTTTGTTTTCTTGGACAGCAGCTTTTTGCATTTATTGTTGAGTAGTTTTTGATGCTGGAAGTCCACCACAGCAGCTTGAATTTACTTGGGGCTCTGGCTTTAATACTGTCTGGTACAGCCAAGTTTGTACACTTATGCAAGTGATTGTATGGGGCTTTAGTGTAATATTTGGCATAGCTACCACTTTAAGCTTTGGGTGGGGATTGGAATGCATTTATACCTTCACCTAGCAGGGTATAGTTTGCCTTGGTGAAGTTTTTTAGTCTGATTTCACCCTAATTTCATAATCTTTGTAACGTTTTCATCAAAAGTGAAAACATCTGATAACATCTCTAGGAGTCTTTCAGTTATCTGTTTATACTGCTAGTATCTATAGACACATGCACACACACACACATACACACACACTGTGTCAGTCCTTCAGCTTCTGTTGTAACCTTAACGGAGAGCTGCACTGAAGCTGAATTATCCTTACTTCTGCATACAAATCCTACCGATGACACGTTCGTCAAAGAAGAAAAATAGTCAAAGGACACAAATGAAAATTTAATTCATCATTTGTTTGTTTGGCACAGGACCCGAAAATCAGCACAAAGATCATTGCATGGATAAACACCACACTGGGAATCTTTGAAAAAGTTAAAACAATTGAAAACTAGCTTTGTTAACAGTTATTTAAAAAAATACACATCTGAATATGAAGGACAAGCTCTACTGTATCTCTAAATGCAGTAACTCTGCAATCACACAGCTTTAGAGATAAGGAAAAACTCCACATCTCACTAAATTAAGTGTGAAATCTCCCAACCAAACACAGAAGTTTATTACAAATTGACTAATCTCTCAAATATGATGTGATCTTACAGTATATCTTATAAAATGTGATCCATATACAATAATGACACAAACAGGTGTCATGGGTTCACAAGCAGAAAAACTTGCCTGAGGACTACTGATAAAGTACAGCTATGATTGAGAAGACAGATTTACTGATGACTACCACATTACACTAGACTGCAGGATAAGCAATAACATAACATTTAATATAAGATTAATATTAATATATAATATAACAAAATATATAATATAGTAATATATTAATAATATAATATTCTGGAGCATTTATCCCTGGGCCTCCGCTGAAAACAGGCCCTGTGGAAGGCTCTGTCTAGTCGGACTTTCCCGGTCAACAAATGCTAAATAAAAAATAAATAAATAAAAAATAAGACAAAATAATATAATATGGCTGTCTTTATCCTTGATCTGATTATAAATGCAGTTCTCCTTTTGAAAAATGTTGTAAAGACCATTGCATATTACTGCCTTTCAAATGTTAATGTCACTCATTACTGTTGCTTGTACATTGCAGCCTTTCTTTTTTTCCTCCTGAAAATGGGTCTCGTGCATCCTGTGGGTCTATATTAAAAGCATGAAGAGGCGTTTCATCGAACGCCTCTTCAGCGACATGTAAACACCGACACACTAAACCGTCAACATTCAAAACAGCGATTTCTTTCCCTGGGAAAGAAATCTCTAGCACCAAAAACACATGCAGACAATTTTAAACATAAGTGAGGGTCTTCAACCCCCACACCCCTCCTAACTAAATATACCAACACCAAGATCGCACTACAGTGGGGGCCATATGAGTTTCGAACACTGGAAAGTTCGAACAAATGAAGGACTCCCATACACACACACACACATATATATATATATATATATATATATATATATATATATATACATGTTTGCTATCAAAATTTTAGATTGGCAGTTACTGTTTTCAAGTTTTTATAATGCTGATCTGAAAACAGTTCGACTCCACAGTAGTGAATGGTAGTGTGCATTTGCTAATGTAGAATCAAAGTTCTGATAACAGATCACACTAGAGTGGGGATTGTGAAATCTCCCCTTTTTTCACTGTAGTGTGATCTCAAAGTTGGAATATAAAATATGTAAGTGGGTGGGTGCAGGAGGGCTTGGCCCCTTGCAAAAATGTTACCAGTAACACATACTTTCGACATTCAAACTTTCGATGTTCTAATGTCAATTCCATGTTACGATTTCCAAAATTCTGGTAATTTATTAATACCAATTGGGCAAACTGATTCGATCAAAAGGTGGAAAATTATTTTGAGTTCCAATATTTTGATAGTAAACCTCTCTCTCTCTCTCTCTCTATATATATATATATATATATATATATATTATATACATACACACATGCACACACATATACACAAACATGTGGTAGGACTCAAAACCTATAAACTAACACAACAGATTATATATGCATTTACAAAATCTTATGCAAAACAGTTTTGGTTTCACAAAGGTAGTGAAAAGGTGTACCAATAGCATTCCGTTAAACTTCAGATACTGAAATTAAATTACATTATTTTGAAAGATAAAAATGCACACATTGGACACAAAGGACAGGAATAAAGTAGAATTAGTAACAATGACCTGAGAATACTTCAGCAAGAACTTACAAATGATTGTATTTGTTATTCAACAGGTCACTAAACTAAGAGGAGATTCCTCAGAACTGGAGACGTGCACTTGTTCCACCCATATTTAAGTGAAAGTGGAACAGGACAACCCCAGATTCACACAGACCCATAACTTAAGATTGGGGCCATACATTTGTGCAAACAATATTTAGTTGATAGGGGAACACGACAAACCCAGAGTCACAGAGACCCATAACTTAAGAATGGAGATGTGTACTTGTTCCACCCATATTTAAGGGACAGAGAAACAGGACAAGAATAGAGTCACAAAGACCCCTAACTTAAGATTCGAGACATGCACTTGATCAAACCATATTTAAGGGACAGAAGGGCAGGACAAACCCAGAGTCACAGAGACGCCATAACTTTACTTTGTTTCTATCGAAAAGTAATGGAGAAAGTTTGTTATTTTACATAATGTATCATCAGCATTGAAAATACTAGCACTTGAAGCTCTATATAAGCATGCACATAGGTTCATAGGTAGGTACTAGACTATCGGCCCAAGGGCCTACGCCTGGCTTACGCTACCCAAGAAAGTTATTTTTCTGTGCCACTGTCGAGCAGAGACACAGATGTGATCCCTGGGATGTATTTCCTATTTCCCATACACTCATCAAGATTTTTCTTCGAGAGTGCTAATGAAGAACTTTGCTTGATATAGATAGGTAGCCTGTTCCAGAGTATGGGAAGTCTCTGGGACAGGAATCTATCCCTCCAGCATGTCATGTTTATTGTGGTGACAAGGTTTAGGTCCCTAGAGCATGTAGCTCAGAGGGATTGCGACTGGGATTTCTTTAGGTGTAGTATGTCTGGGTTTGACATAGCTTTATATGTTAGGCAGAGATCATCTTGGAGTAGGCGATATGCTACGGAACAAAGCTGGAGTCTTTTGAGATGGTCAGTGTAGGGCATTTGTTTGAGGCCAGTAATCCTCTTTGTGAGGTACTTCATGCTGAAAATCCACTTATAACTACATGCAACGTTATGCTCTGTAATAATGTAAGAACAGTTATAAATGGCAAATTGTGCTGTGGTATAACATACATAGGCTTAATGTCAGCCTTTGATAAGATCATAGACATAACAATGATCATTACATTAGAACAACTGTTTCTTCATGTAACTTTGACAAGATAGATAGCTGCATGGCTTACAAATAGGACATGGCAAAGACACATTAACTGGACATGTGAATCTCTAAGTTACGGTGTCCCATAGAGCTCTTACTCAGGCCCATGCCTCTTTACCTTGTGTCTTTCTGATCTATCTTTTTCATTTCTAGTGCTCTGCTGTCTGCATGCAGGTAACTAAATAGGTAAACAGCTTACATCTGTCACAGACAGGACAAAATAACTGAGTACTTCAAACCATTTGAGCACAGGAGAATAATATGTTGATAAATTTATCAACAAGAAAGTCTATGACATTTGAGAGAGATAGATTGAAGGATGAGTATTTAATACAGCATACTGTGATTTAAAATGTGGATTAATTTACGAACCTGGTATATGGACAGATCCAGTATTTATTTATTTTTTTCTGATCATATGAGCAAATTGGTTAATGATCATTTTTAAATCTATGGGCTGTAAAAAATATTTATATTAAGTCTAGGAAATCAGAAGTGATAGATTGTAAGTTACACTAAACCCAAATTACAGTATGTAATAATAATTTTGAAATGTTGTTATAAAAAATTAGCTTAAGTTTATACGAAAGAGCGCATAGTAAATATACCAAGGGCATTCATAGAGCTGAAAGTTTAAGCTATTACAAAAGATTTAAATATTGAACTTTTTACTCCATCTCATATTTAAGTGGAGACCTTAATTAGAGAGTAATTAGAGACAACTACCTCTAGGAATGCTTAGAGTTATCAAAGAGTAGTAAAGAATCAGACAATCTGTGTAGGCGATGATGTAGGAATGAGAGATGTAATAACTTGTTCTCTGTAAAAGTAGCGGACACATGGATACAATTTCTAATTATATTAAAGCAAGCACTACTTCAGAATTTAAGAACGTCTTCTTCACTTATATGGAAATGACTGTTCTGGTATATTTGCAAGGGCATTATTGCCCTTGTCTAAAATATTTGTATGTATGTACATGTATGTAAAATGTGTAAATATAAATAAGCTGTTTAAGTGGTTATGTTGCATATCCAAGGATGCCTCCAGGTTTATTTATGTTTAGGTGTAATTTCTGCCATATTTACCTCTGATATTGTGTAAGGTTTGCTAACTGCAAACCTGAACTGTGCTAGAAACTGTGTAATATAATTTGCGCTGTATTGCATTGTTTAGTGTAAGGTTTTTCTATCCACAAAACTGAACTGTGCTAGACTCCATAGTCTGCTTTGGTAGAATTTATTTATATTTACTGACATGCCTGCTGTATTTGATTTGAAAATATAGTTCTCTAATGTTGCATACCTGATTATTTACAACCATTGCTATAGTTTCTATTCTGCTTCTATTTCTCCCCTGTCTGGCCCTGTCCTCTTATTTCTGGTCTCCCATCTCTTTCTGCTGTGTAGCTCTTACGTACTATCCCTGTCCTCCTTACTCTCTGTATTGCATTAATTGTCCACACTTCTAATTTTACAACTTCTTTTTATATTTACCTCTCTATTGCCTGTCCTACATCTCCCCTTCTCTCCTCTATTGCTTTTCCTCTTATTATATCTCTCATTTCCCACCCTTGTCCTCAATCTATCTTTGTTTTTCAGGTCCCTTGCTTCACCAAATAGGGCTCTAGAATCCCTCTCCAACTCAGGAAGACTACCCATCCCTCTAGTAAATCGCTCTGGCGGTGGACAGTCCAAGCAACTAAACTTGACTTAGTTTATTGTATGTGTTTTTTTCTCTGCCCTTATTCTACTTTCTTGTACTTAGAGAGTTAATTGGTCCTGATCAGCTACAACACATCTCTGTGCACCCCATCCCCTTTTTCTATTTCAGCGTACAATTAGCTGTACTTACCTTTCCTCACTTTCCTAAAAGCCCAGCTGTGCTATTAGCGCTATTGCTCATGAACTCCCTACTCTCTGCACTACTAGCTACTTGTAGTGGTACATCTCTCCACAACTTAATTGCATACTGAGTGCTTTACAGACATCAATCACCCTTAGACCTGTAAACAAAGTGTACTTTTTGTCCCACAAAGTTTTCACTACTACCCGATAGCCCTACCTCCATAGATTAATCCCTAAAAGAGAGCAGCTGTCCAGTTTGGCTTAACTGTCTACTCTAGCCCTAACTGAACTTACTGATTGGTTAACAGGAGATGAGAACGCCAAAAACAAACTTGAAGTTACATACAATAAAATAGCTAGGTTTGCCACAAATCTCCCATTGCTCTCACCACTGCCTCTCCTTAAAAATACTTCACTGGCTATAATTCCATAATAAACTCCTTCTGCCTCAAAACTCCTTCTGCCTCAACTCCACTTGACACACACCATCCTACATCAACCCCTATCTTGTCAGTCACTAACAACTCTCATCTTCCCTTATGCCCCTAATTGGGAGCTTCGTAGCTCTGACCAACACCTCCTCCAAGTTTCCAAATCTAATAAATCCATAAGAAAAAGTCTTTATAGTCACACAGTCACTATCTCCTGGAACAAACTCCCTCTCTACATCAGATCATATCAAACCTCTCCCAATTTCAAACTGGGCCTAAAGGAATACCCACTCAACTCCGGGACCTGCCCCTGTAAAGACCCTACATGAAGCAATTCCTCCACCATCTTTCTTCTCCCTCCAAACCACTGCCTCTATTTCCTACATCTTATACTCTCCTGCTTGTATGTTTTACTTCTGTGTCAGTAACAAGCACCCTTTTCTTAACCCTATTTACTGTATCAGACAACTCTCACCTATATCTTACATACATTTCTCTTTTTCATTCGCCACTTTTCTCCAGCTAGACTCCATGCTATACCTAAGACTTGCCTATATACTATTCCTTCCTTTCCTCTTCTCCTATCTGCTACCATACAACATTTATAATACATGTATTTTAGATTGTTGTGTCTTTTTCTAAGCATGTAGAAGATGAATGTTATTCTCCTTGTAAGTTTTTGCTTATATCTGTATATTTTGATTGTAACTAAATTTAACTTTTTGTATTTGGAGCTTTTCTTCTCAGGTCTCTGCTGAAAAAGGGCATCTGCCCAGCCATATTAACCCGGTTAAGTAATGGCAAATAAAAATTTCACCTTAAACTATCCCCTGGTCTCCTTATAAAATGTTTTGATTTTCTGGTAAATCACTGAAGATTACAGTCAGTCCGTAATGTCAGACATTAGAGTTTCATACTTAGTCTTTAAGAAATCCATATTCTTGAAAATAGTTATTTTCCTACTAATGTGGGTTATATACCAGTGTAGTGCCTCGCAGGATGCGCAGTAGCAAACCCTGCCCCTGACCGCCCATAACTACTGTGACTGTCAATCAGCTCACATGTAAAACACAAGACAGTAACCAAATACAGGAGGAAAATATACGCTATTTATAATATATATAATATATAAAGTAGGCATGGATCTGTGTGAAATGTTACTACCAAAGACCAGTTACTGTTAAACACCTTACATGCCTTACGTACATGCCATCTATGCCGCGAGGCACTACACTGTTAGACAACCAAAAACATTACTGGAAAACATAGTAAAGTACTCATAATAATGCAATAACCAGTGACTGTTAAACACCTTACATGCCTACATGCCATCTATTTTATAGCTCCAGCTTACGTACATGCCATCTATTGTATAAGTAAACCAGCATAGTGTAATAGTGTACTGCATCCCCCGATCCAACATGCCATCTATTTTATAAGTGAAACCAGCATAGCTTAACAGTGTTGTTAGATAACCGAAAACATTACTGGCAAACATAGTAAAGTACTCATAATAATGCGATAACCAGTTACTGTTAAACACCTAACACTGGTAAACAGAGTAAATTACTCATAATAATTCTATAAGTAAAACCAGCATAGTTTAATAGTGTACTGCATCCCACCACTAACACGCATAAACAGTCCTGTTTAACACCTAACATGCACCTAACATGTTACTGAAACAATCGCTGTATTAAAACTGATATTTTCCGTGCGTATGCCCAGTAACAATTACACAAATGCAAAGTGTCAATTTACACAAACATTTACTTTTTGTTTCTTTAGTAGAGTTAGAATTGCAATGCAAAACTTTATTAGAGTTTAAGCTTTGAACTTATAGTAAATCTTCCCTGTCAATGTTTCTTGTAGTAACCTTAGAAATAAAGCCGATAAGTTATAGTACATCTTCCGTGTCAATGTTTTTTGTAGTAACTCATCTGTCATTGCAATGTTATAGTTCTTAATGCGCCGTGAATAAATGTAAACCACCATAGTACTTGAATGCACTACACTGTTAGATAACCCTAATGTGAAGTAGGGTAATATTTAAATGTTATACCCGATTTTGGACTCATAAAGACTCTGGTGCTCATTAGTCTAGTATAAACCTATGAACCTACTACTTATCCACAAAGCAGGGAACAACAACACACTGAATCTATTTTTCATACATATTTCTTCCTACAGCTTCTACTTCTGATTTAAGAACTGACATAAGTAATGAAAGAATTTAAATAATCTCATACATAAAAACTTGCACTAACGTGAAGTTAGTCAGTAGGCTTATAAGCATGTACCAAAATGTTTTACTGAAGCCATGTTTTTGTGTGAAGCGGACCATTGCTTAAACTGAGCCAGCAAGAATACCTACCCAGTATCTGAGCAATAAACCATGGCCATAATCACTGCCACATACAGCACCAGAAGTTGAACTGATAACTTTTCACAACCCCTCAACAAATTAAATGTCACTATCCACAAATGGAAAACAATAACTATTGTATAAAAAAGACCTAACTAACAAGATGCACTATAACCTTCAACAGTGACCGTGTCTTCTAAATTGAGGTAAAATTAGCTAAAATCCAGCTGAGCAAAGCAAAAAGAACATGGCAAAATCTCCAAGGAAAACCAAACTCGCAAGCAATCTGTGAAAAGATAGCCAGTTAGCAGTAACACACATTGAATTATTGCACACTCAGAGTGCAGGGAAACTTGAAACCTGTAAAAAATGAAATCTATAATACAAAGCTTTACACTATATAAACCATGCAATGTGGAAACAAGAAGTACATCAAATGTATACTGTCCACTTAAATTTCTCCAGTAATGAAATCAAACCCAAGAGATGCCATCAATAACACACAGTTTAAATCTGAATTTCCCAAACAGAAAAATATTCACTTACCTGTAATCTGTGTAGTCTAAACAAGTCCCATTAATTTTTCGAGCAGCCATCTCATACAAAGCTGACTGCCTCTCCAGATCACTTGCAAAGACTCTAGAAAACAGCTTAGACTGCACAATAGTCATTATCTATAAAACTTACTCCAAAATTCAAGTCACCTATAGCAAATCTTGACAGTCATTTATAATCCCACTGTCACCACTCACAAAAAGTACAATTCTTAAAAAAGTAGTCATTTAAAAAAAAAAGGCTGCACTAACCTCTGGTCCAACCTTCCCTTATGACTGAGTTCCACAAACAAGCATAATTCTTTAGAAAGCAACACATATTATTGCATAAAATGGCATACACCCCCCCCAAACAATTAAGCCAAGCCTTGTATCTCCACATACTGCACCTAGACAATAGCTGGCTTTCCTACTTTGTACTTGATGCATGAACAGGTCACACTGGTTAACACATTCAGATAAATACATGCATTGAAATGCATAAGGCATTTTAAACAGCTCAGCATTTAAACGTCTCATTCAATTAAATGAAAGGCAGTACCAAGCCAGAAACTAAGGCACTTAGCACCCCATCAAGCTGGATATGACCATTTTCACCTCTGCTGGCAATTAATATTTAATTCAGTATGTCCAAGATCAAAAACACTTAACAGAAAGCCAAGGATAACTGTAGGAATTTTAGAATAGTTAACATGCAAACCAATTGACTCAGGCTTGTCTTACCATAAACTGAGAATTATATAACTATTTTTGTGTATTTACTCAATGTTTTACTTACTGAAACAAACTTTAAGTGAATTTTCAGTGGAGATTGATATCTGCACAAAATGCTAATAAAGCTCTGTATACAGTTCTAAGAGCCCTATGTATAGGCTTGTAACACATTTGGAACAGATGTGACAAAAAATTAATTTCAGTGAAAATCAGGGACACCACAAATGTCAGATGCCCAAGAGGAAAGTTGAGAAACAGAGGATGGCATGAGAAGAAACACATTCATTTTAATGCTGTGCTCCCCCTGCAAGAACCAAAACCTCTAAATGTATGAGTTGGGTTAAGCTTACAGAAACGGACATATCAGGATGGCCTGAAACACCAAAGCAAAAAGTACAGTCAAGTATTTTGACTAATGAACTCTTTTTGTTGTAGTCAAGTAAACATGTTATGCTCTTGAAATGCAGTCACAGTGCACATACTGTCTGTAAAAATACTATTAATATACCTTTTTTCCAAGTCTTCTTGACACACTGTAAAAGATCTCAGCCTTAGTGCAGACAAGACAGCACATACTCCTTCTCTACTCCCACATACTGCAACTCCATACAGGTCAACCAGGAGTCACCAGGAAAGCAGGCCTAAGCAAGTTATGCCCACTAACTCTGCTTCCATACAAGGATGTGACTTAGTCATATGTCATAGGCTCATAGGAGCTGCACATCAATTGAGGTGCAAGGACATTTCAGTTTTGCCAGTACCCACCCTTAAGCCTTTCCTCTCTTTTCAAGAAGGGTCAAGTCATTCATACCAGGGATGAATTAATGAATACCCAAATATTTATCCTTTATAAAGGCAGACAGTGTCACACTGTTTAACTTGTAGAGTTAGTTATACAGAGGTGGGCAAGCACTGTGTTAGAAATCTATACCTCCACCATGTGCATTTACTGCCTGGAGTAGATTTATATCTTATGGTCCTAGTATTATCTGGGCTATTTGGTTTTTGGATGTATAAGAGTTTTTGGATTACTGGATACACTGTAACCAGCAAAGCCTCCTTGCTCCACCATAGTAGCACATGAAAACCCTGCCCCTAATTCGAACCTGCATCTGAAATAAAAAAAAAAAAAAGCTGTACCCATAACACTACCACTACAAAAGACAGTTGGAACTCGCATCATACACACATACGTGGGCACACACACAAAGACATGCACACTGAATTTATCCCATAACCTAACCCTAAACACTCAATCACATACACACTCCATCTGTCCTCTTACCCAATCTATCCCCTAAACCTATAACACACACACACACACACACACACACACACACACACACATTATTTATATATACATATATAACAGATATATAGACATATATGATATATTTATTACTGTATAAAGCAGGATAACAGGAATTAATGTTGATAATGGCTGACCAGAATGCACATATCAAGATAGAATAGGATAAGAAGACTGCTTGGTTCCACATGGGGTGGGGCAATAGGAAGAAAGAAGGAGAGACCACTCTAGACGTCTGCCTGGCAAATGGCTTGATAGTAGCCAACACATGGTTCAAAAAGAGATACTGTCACAAGGTTGCATACAAGAGTGGCTAACATGCAACTCGGGAAGTCTTCCTGCTAGTAAGGAAAGGACAATGGGGTAAAATCAGCAATTGCAAAGTCATCCCCAATGAAATAGGCAGCCCCTAGTAAAAATAAAAAACACTGGTTGCCACAATAAGCTGCAGGCAGTGGTCATAGAAACTTCCAAGGTCAACAGAGACCAGTCTGAAGAGTTAAAGTTAACTGGGTAGAAAGCATAACAGTTCTAGGAATTGCTTAGAGGTCCTGCACCGCAAGAAGAAGAGCAAATAAGTGGAGTTGAAGAAGACTGGAAGCACATCAAAACAGCACATATGAGGACTACAGAACATACATGTAGCCGAGCCAGGCATGGAAATAAAGTATATAAGGAAAGCTGGTGGAAGAACGCAAAAGTCCAGGAAGTCATCACAAGAAAGAAGTAGTGCAGAGAAAAATGGGAGAAAGAAATGACAGACTAGACTGAGGGAATACTGGTTGGATAACAAGAAGGCTAAAACAGAGTTGCAACATGAAAGAACAAGGCATCAGAGGTGCTCTACCAACTCCTGGAAGGTGACTCGGTAGATGTCACAAAGAAAATATATTGGGTTCCAAGGCACAGACAGTAAGATAAAGACGATAGTCAGACACCCTTCACAAGGGATGTCACCAACAACCTGCTCACCAGTCCACAGGACATCAAAGGCAGATGGAAGGACTACTTTGAGCAGATTCTAATGAAGAAAACTACACAGAAGCTGAATTTCACCAGATACAGCCTACAATGAGGGAAGAGTTGGAGCCCATCATGGCAGAAATAAAAACAGCTGTAAGGAAAATGAAGTCAGGGAAAGCAGCAGGCTCAGCTGAGATCATTGCTGATATGATAAAGACTGGATGGCACAGAGGCATAGCAGTTCAAGTTGTCACCTCACAGCAATAGGTTCCCCATTTCTATTCTTGGCTAGGCTGCCTTCTGTGTGGGGTCTGCATGCCCTCTCTGTGTTTAAGTGGGTTTCCTCCGGATACTCCATTTTCCTCACAGATTCCAAAGACATGCAGTATACATAAACATACACAGATACATACATACATATACACACAGAAGTGGTGCAAACCTTGTCTCTAGATGATTGTCACTGGTGAAGTGACACCCCGGCCCATCTGAAAAAATGGGAAAAGGAGGTTGTGGACGGATGGACACACACAAACACACAGAGATATATATATATATATATATATATATATATATATATATATATATATATATATATATATATATACACACACACACACACACACACACACATATATATATGCATTTTATTTTTTATTTTATTTTTTATCTTCTTAGTCTTTAGTGCATTTTTTTATTTGATATAGACATATATAAATATATATACACAAGCACGGACGTGCACACACACACACATTCTCAAGATAAATGTGTAGTATGATGACATAGAACAAAAAAGCTAGTGCAAACAAATTAAGTTTGAAAATAAGTATTATATCAGCAAAGGTAGCATACATACTGATCTGTAGTCTAGAATATTTATTTTATCTTTATTTATTTTACATTTGTTGACTGGGCTAGTCTAACTGGATATATGTCCATTTTCAGTAGAGGCCGAGGAGAAAAGCTCCCAGAAAATATATTATACAGAGAGTCCAAAAAAAAATACAATTACATAAGTATGTAACCAATTAACATATGTTGTAGCAGCAGGTATAAAGTTACACACAGGAGACCTTTTTATTGGATATTTAGAGCACAAAAACATTTTATGTCTATGAATTTACACAGCACAGTAAGGGGGGTAAAACAAACAATATTTTATTATTATTATTAAACATTTGTTTACCGGGAAAGTCTGACTTGGAAAAAAGCCAATTTACAGCAGAAGCCCGGGGAGAAACACTCCAGAAGCATGTCTTTTTCAACATGGGAGGAAATGGGAGTACCCAGAGAAAACACACACAAATGCAGGGAAGGCATCCAGACTCCACAGAGAAGGCACTCCAGATGAGAATCGAACCAGAAGAACCTCTTGCTGTGAGACAACAATGGTACCTGTGCACCACTGCGCCATCCCTATATGCGTCCAGTATTGGTCTGACATGGAATTAATGATACTAAACCAAAATTATTAATAACCAATTTTATTATTTTTAGTTATATAAGTAATGTATCTATTACTCAGATATTGTTGATAAACTCACTCAGCAAAATGTCAGTCACCCTGTAACTCATTGGATAGCAAACTGGCTCACAAACAAAACCGAAGAATTTAGGATGGTGGGATTTACCTCCTCCACAAGACATGCCACTAGTGGTATACATCAGGGTTAGGTTCTCAGGCCACTCCTCTTTAGGGTTTTTTCTTGGAGGACAAAGTTAATGTAAAGGGCTAACGGATGACCAAGTTTGCAGATGACTGCAAACTAGGTGGCATCATAGACTGTCCAGAAGACATTGAGATCCTTCAGGAGTGCTTCTCACAAACAGTCAGGGTCAAAACCATGGCTTAAAACTGAATGCCAACAAAATGCATAATAGTATCCTTTGAGAAACATGATATCCCTTTGTAACTAACACACTGACAACACACTTCAGAAAATTGATCTAGTAGTTAGAGACCTAGAAACCCATTTAGACAATGATCTGTCCTTGTATCATCATGTTATCACCCTTGTGATAAAGTTCTTCTTCATTTCATGGCTTATTAGTAAGGGTATGGCATCCAGTTACAGGGATCTGATTATTCCACTGTAATCTGCACTTAGTAGGCCAAGCATTAAGTATAATGTACCTTTTGGTATGTACCTATTGAACACCTGGCACAATTTGAATGACATAGTAAGGCCTTGCAGTCTGGTGACTGCCAGAAAAGCAATGATTAGAAAATGGAAATCCAAGTCTAAACCAACCATATTTGAAGTAGTGAATACAGTAACAGAGATAAAAGAACTGGAAGTGGGATCTTTAGAAAAGGATAGTTGCAAATTATATAGAAAAAATAGGGAATTGTGGAAACAATACATGCAGAATAATGTTTTTGAGGAGGAATGAGGTTTAAGGAAAGGCAGACATTGAGTGAGCTATGTAATATGCAAATGACATTACTGTACAGAAGATTGTATGTGATGTATAATGTTTGCAACTGCGAAAGTCAATATGATTTGTTTTCATTTATATAAATGCATGGTCAACTATGTCATAAGTGATAATTCAATAAAGATGATTCATAGGTTCACAGGTGATTACTAGGCTAATGGCACAAGAGCATTTTAAAGCCTAGCCAATAATACCCAAGATATGGCAATATTATATCATAACTGCCCAGATAAGGAATGGGGTATTAAGGTAGTGGATCTCCGGGTGTTGGAGGCCTGAGTCATTTAACAGACTGCCTCTGTCCATAAGGGACATGAGCAGTACCCAGGGAGTGAATTTACAGTTACCCATCCATTTAACCAAATTCTTTTTGAAGAGAGTGAGACAGGCTTTGTTTTACAAAGATGGGAAGCTTATATCATAAATGAGGAAGCCTTTGGGTTATGAATCTGTGTCATAAGGTTCAGGTTAATGGAATGAGAACCCTTGTATAATTTTTCTTGTAAATGTGTAACATTTTGATCAGGGCTGGATCAGAGAATGCCTTGTAGGTCAGTCATAAGTCCCCCTCTACAAACTCTATTAAACAGAGTAAATGGCTAGGGCTTTTAGTCAGTCCACATAAAATATGTGTCTTACACTTTGTAATTTTTTATTGTAAAACCTCTGGGGTCACTATAGCTGATGTAAGTTCTTGGTTAGGTATTTGCAGAAGTGAGCATTGTACTCTATGGGTCTGATGAGGACTGAGTACAGTGGTACTATGACTTCTTTTGATCTCGATGCCACACCTTTACTTATAAGGTGAGCCACACTGAAGAATTTACTCACTAGTATAGCTGCATGGTGGTCAAAGTTTAAAAACCGAAAGTAATCATAGCCTGGGAAGAAGTGGTGTATGGAGCAATCTTGTGGCTTAAGCCAGGATTCTGTGATAGTGATGATTTAGGGATTGTGAAAAGAGATGAGAGTTTAGATCTTCTTCTTCTTTCAGCTTTTTCCCGGTTAGGGGTCGCCACAGTGGATAACCTTGTCCGCACATTGATTGGCAGTGGAGTTTTACGGTGTCGAGTTGCCAGCCCGGCACCCAACCTTCCACAGAAGGCACACACACACACACGCACAACTAGGGCCAATTTAGAGTGTCCAATCCACCTGAAGCATGTCTTTGGGATGTGGGAGGAAACCCACGTGACCACAGGGAGGACATGCAGACTCTGCACAGAAGGCACCCCAGCCGAGGATCGAACTGGAAAACCTCTTGCTGTGAGGCGGCAATGCTAACCACTGCACCACCGTGGCCACCCAGATGAGAGCTTAGATAATCTATTTTATTTTGAAGGCTTTGTGCATTAATAAGGAAGCAGGGCAAGGTATTTGGGATGGGATTTGAATCAGTGTTGCTATGTAAGAATAAAAGTGTGGGTGTGAACTTTACGAGGAATTTGGGAAATTTTAAGGGTGTTTAATGGTAAATGGATGCCAGCTGTAGTGGCAGTATTGTACATGTATAGAAGGGATGAGGGGTCTATAAGATAGTAGGGGAGGGGAGGATTGCAGAGGGGTTTGTGGTCATACTGGAGAGCAGAGTGAAGAGGAAGCTATAGAGAGTATAATGACTGGAAATGAACAGTAGTTTAGTTTTTTTTTTCTATTTTTTGCTCAAGGAATAGTTGTCAATTATCAAGCCAAGCTTCTATGGAGTAGAAGGATTTCTGTGTGAGTGTTTACAGCATTGGCAGTGCCCTAGCTGCACATATTAGAGTGTAGTAATTGGCCTCTTTGGCTGCTATGTTTAGGTTGTTAGTAAATAAGTTAAACAGTAGTGGTCCTAGGATGGAGCTCTGTGGGACTCTGATGGATATAAAAAGGAAAGAGGAGAAATCATCTTGCCATTTCACTGCTTGAGATGTAGGAGTGAGATAACTAAGAAGGCAGTCATGTGAGGAGGGTGACAGCCCATAGGATGAGAGTTTTAGGAGAATGTGATGATTGACTGCATTGAATAGAATCAGACGTAGGGCTGAAGTTAGAAAACCTGAATTTCTATTGTGATTTATTATATCTGTGAACTTTAGAAGGGCAGTGGTTCTACTGTGACTGGGTCTGAAACCATGCATCTTTATGTCTTCTCAAGCATAACTCTCGCAACAGCATCCTTCTTATAGCTGCTGAGTAGCAGTGTGCATGCCAGTCAACTTTTATATCTAACCAATGGGATTCCAACTGCTACCCTGGTATGGACCTACTTACAATCCTGCATCACTGAACAGACACAAGTGCTTCTACGGCTTCTTCCAGTACCCTTTCTTGAGTAAACAGTTCTTGTTTTTCAGTAACTAAGCAACGGGATTATAAGCTCTACCCTTTACGGACCTGCTTACAAGCCTGCATCCCTGAACAGACACATGTGCTTTTGTGGTTTCTTCCAGTACCCTTTCCTGAGCAAATAGTTATTGTTTTTCAGTAAATAACTAATGGGATTCTAAGCTCTACCCTGTACAGACCTACTTACAGTCCTGCATCACTAAAGACACACAAGTGCTTCTGCGGCTTCTCCAAGTACACTTTACTGAGCAAACAGTTCTTGTTTTTCATTAAGTACGTTCCACCTATAGGTCCATAACTAAATACTCGGTCCTGGAGTTTGTACATGGTCCATAAATCTTTATTGTGATCTACTTCTGAAATCTGCTTGTAATTTTTTATCTCCTATTTTGGACTGCAGCATCCACACTGAGCTTGTCAGTCCATTCCCCAGTTGTGCTCTATCCTAGACCTCTTAGACTTCTCTACTGTTTCACTCCCTCTGTAATTCTTAGTATTACTTCCCATCTTCTGAGTGCTAGTACAAGCTACTCCCCCAAACCAAACAGAGACTTAGCTTCTCAGTCACTACCCTTTTGGGCTATTGTGCCGCTTATATCACCTTCCTTCTCACTGTTTTTTTTCCCTTGCTGTTGCCCATCTTTTTTCTTTCTTTTTTTCTGCCAGTATCTCATGAAAATGATTTTATTAGCATAAACAACTTAGATTACTGATATTTTTTTTGTTAATTTCACTCACCTTGCACTCTGCAGTTATTGGGTCAGCCCACTCTGTTCACCCCTGCTACACTCGGGTGCACTCTGCTCCCCTTCCCTACCCACATTCCCACCCAACCCCACCTTAATTTGCTTTATACTCTATACCCTTTCACTATTCCCCCTCTCCCCTTCCCACCTTCCTCCAACATCCTCCAATTGTCAATCACTTTCTCCATACTTCTTACAACTAATTTCACTCAAAATACTATATTTCATAACACTGACTACTAGTATTAAATACTTAAGCTTAGAACCTACACAAACCCAAAGCCTTTTGGAACACTATGTTTACCTTAAAGGCATATTTCTCCAGCAACTTACTTCTTCTTATCTTTTCCACCTCCATCCTTTACTTTATCTACATTGCCACCTCTTATTAGTACACCCTCCCACCTAGACTTGTACACCTACTTCTACCTACCTCCCCATCCAGTCTCTCTACCACCCATACCTTCCCTATAGCCCCATCCCTATTTTTCACATTTTAACACTACCTTGTACAAAATTAAGATATTCTTCCTGCCTACAACCACCCTCAAAGTGAAAACAAAAAACTACCACCAACAAAATCACCTCACTTAGCTCAGACTACTAATCTTAAATCGATTACTGTGGGGCAACATTTATTCTAACTCAGGGCCTAATCCTAGCTCTTCTCTTCCATCACATCCTCAATTCTCTACCCCTCATTCTTCTTGTTCTCAAATTCACACATGTTCACCCACCAAATGCCTATCTATTCTATGTATGAACATTCAAAGGATGAACAACACCTCCTCTTTCCATGCCTGGATCTCCTTGCATACACCTGATATCCTCTACCTCTCTGAAATTGGGCCTACACCTCATATAGCTGATACTGAAATATTTCAAATAGGTTATAATATCCTCCACCATGATCATCTTAAGAAGAAAGGTGGAAGTGTTGCTATTTTCTACTTTAACCAGTTCACTCTTCAAACTCTTTCAGTCATTCCCTCTGACTTCCATCCAGCCGAAATTCTCATTGACACCTGCCAATTAAACCAATACATTCTCCAGGTAACAATATCCCTACCATTGAGCTCTTTCTCTCTTGGATCTCACAAACCATCTCTGATAAAACCATTATCTTAGACGATTTTAACATTGACTGGACTGCCCTTGACACTGATTCCCCTAATACATAATGGATCTTTTCTCCCCCGGACTCCACTGAAAATGGGCACCTGTTGTCCAGTTGGATTTATCCTGGTAAAAGAAATGTTAAATAAAATAATACCTCTATTAAACTCTTTGCCTTCTCCCAACTAATCTCCATTCCTACTCGCTTAAATACATGCACCAACTTTGGCTCCATTCTAGACTGGGTCCTTAGCTCTAATCCTAATTTATATCACTACCTGATACCCTAAGTGATCATCATCCCACCTACATACTTAGACACTCTCTTCAACTATGTATACCCCAACAATACAACATATGTCACAACAGCTCCAATTTTAATTCCGAAACTTTCAACCACCAGCTCTCTTCAATTAATTGGTCCTTCCTCCACAATCTCCCCCTAGAGGAATCCGTACTGGCATGCAATAACATCTTTCTAGGCATACTCAACTCCCTGTCTCCTATCAGGAAACTAAGAATAAAAATGCATTATGCCCCCTGGCTAGCACAAGCAACCTGAACCCTCATAAATAAGAGAAAGAGTGTGTGGAAAAAATCTAACTCAATCACCAATCTTCAAACCTATAGAGATCTCTGTAATTTAACCAAAAACAAAAAGTAACCCTTGACAAACAAAACTTTGTGCATAAACCACTCAACAACCCCCACTCTAACACCCCAAAATTCTGACACTCAGTTAATAAGCTGATACATCCTGGGAGTCCATCATCTCCTAACCCCTGCACTACTAGCTCTGACATTGACACTGCTACCTTCCTAAATACCTTCTTCATTTACACTATTCTCAGCTTTACCAAGAATGACATTATCACTCAACCCTCACCCTCTACACCTACCTCATGTCCAATGTTTTCTCTTAAACCCATACCCTCCTCCTATATTGAATCTCTTCTGAGCAAACTTAAAACTTGCTCCCCATCAGTTGATAATTTTCCTCCAGAATTCTTGAATATTTCTGCCAACTTTTTCGCTTTCCTTATCTCCATCATGCTCAATCCATTAAGGAAAACACTCTGCCTAACATATGGAAAAAATTGTACATCATTCCCTTGGATAAAGGTAGCAACTCAACCGAACGCCTCTAAATTCAGGCCAATTATCATCTTATCTCCTCTGTTTAAATTTCTAGAAAAATGCATCCACAAACAGCTTTTTGACCACCTTCTAAAAGAAAATCTCACACCCACAAAGCATGGTTTCCAGCCAAAACATAATACTGCTACTGCTCTGACATCTTTCATAGATACTACTGCAAATTCTCGTACAATATGTTAATATCCTGATTGTTTCTCGATCTCTTTAAAGCCTTCGATACCATATCCCATAGATTACATCTATCCAAACAAAGTCGTCTGAAGAAGTCTGCAACCGCAGATGAAAGCACTTACCATGTTGTTCAGTGTACATTTAATAAACAGTTTTTAATTCCTTGGTCCAAGTCCTGTTCACGCTTGATTGACATCCTAGCAGAGACGGATTACAGTCTCAAAGTTTTGTTTCGGGTGTTGTTTCGTGTGTGCGTTTGGATTTGGTTTTTGTTTAAATTTCCAACTGTCAGGTAGAAAACACAGGGCAAGCAAGCAGCTGCTCAGTCTCAGCTGCAAACACGGAAGTTATTACTTCTTCTAATGAAATCATGAAGCCTGCTACTTGATAAAACATTATTACTACAATTAGTTATTCAGAATTTTAAAAAAGCACTGCAAGTCCTCAGGATTCTTCACCCAAAGAGTTATTATCCACTCTGTTTACTAACAGCACAAGATTGCTGTACTAGTTTTTGTTGGTTTGACAAACATGTAACAAAATATCAAAATAATATAATTTGTTGTGGTTGATAAAGCCAGCTATGAGTCAGGGGTTAAACACTACAGCCACCCTATCTGCCCTACAAGGTTTACTATCAAATGATTGAAAATCACTTGCTTAACAGTGGAAGTATCGAAATTCAAATGTGCGAATGGCATGTCTTGGATGTTTCACTGGTCGACCACTTAGAAATGCAAAAACCTAGTGTTTTCACCTTTAAGAATGTTGTTACCGTGGGTTCATCCATTTAACAGTGTCAGAAACACCTGTGAGCATACAAGGCAGTTGCCAAGTATAAAGATAGTCAGTACCGTGATAATTGCAATCCACAGATCTAAAAACCATATGTGGAGTACCAGTAGTAAAGTAAGTAACTGTTGTACTAGGTAACTCATTAACAAATGTTATGTGCTAATACAACAGCTGGTAATACTTTATCTTGTTTTGGTAGCGTACTGTACAATGAATTCTGCTGACAGTCACAATACTATTCCCATCAAGGAGGGATGAGTATATAGTATGGTACTAATGTAAAAAGGAAATAAAATGTTAAATGTCGACAGCTATCAATATTTGGAAAAGTATAGAGAAACTAAGCAATACTGGTGTTCCACTAGGAAAGGGAAAGATATGTGTAAATGGCATTGCTTTAGTGAAACAGTTGATGATGGGGAGAAGTTGTTGAAAACTACCAGACACTTCCATGGGCCTGATATTGCAAAGTTTGAAGAGGCACAAGTTCAAACTAGTATTAAGGGAGGTGCTGAAACAACTAGTGAAGACCCATGTATGATTGTCTCTGAAGTTATGGCAATAACTTCTATGGATATTCTTACATGTCTCCTAAATACAGATTTTTTTTTTAAGCAAAGCGTCCGTAGAATTCCTAGGAAAGGTAGGGAACTACATGGATCAGACATTACCTCAGACATTACCTCACTGAAAGAGTTAACCCTAGAAATGTTGCCACTGAAGAGTGTTGTATTTAGTATACATCGTGATGATTCATCTCACATAACACCACCTGCTGTAATAATAACAACCGAGTCAAATCTGTGTTTTATGTGTGGTTGTGAAGTGATATTAGTGGATGGCACTTTTCCACTGAGCACTCGAGGGTGTAAGCCAGTCTGTACCATACACTGCAAGGGAAAGTAATTCCTGTTGTTTATCGTTTATTATGTTCAAGGACAGAAGACACTTATGATTACTTCTGGAAATTAGTACTAGAGCTCTGTACATTGCATGGATTGTTATTGAAACCTGCTATGATCCTTAGTGATTTTGAAAAGGGTGCATTCAACAGCATAATGTGAGATTTACCAGATTCAAGTGCTAAAGGCTGTTAGTTTCATTTCTGCCATATCAATTGGAGACAATTACAGAAACTACATCTTACTGTACAGTTTGGGAATGATATGCATTTTGCCATGCTGTGTAAGCAGATTCTGGCATTAGCGTTCATAAACACCTGATAATGTTCTGCCTACATTTAATGAAATAGAAAAGGATATGCCAGAATTTGGTAACGCTCTGTGTGACTTCTTTAAACACAGTTTACTAGGCAGACCTCATAGGTATGTAATAAGGAGTGCCACAACAGAGCATATTATACCACCACTATTTGATCTGAGATATTGGAATCAGTCTGAAACATGCACAATTGGTTATGCCCACAGTCAGAATCATGTTGAGGGATGGCACAGGCATCTAAGAAGTCTCTTGGATAAAAAGGAATTATTCCTCAATGATGTGTTGCACGCCGTACATCTAGAACAAAATCACATCGAGGATCTAAAAACTAGAGCTCTCAGTCGCCTGCCATCCTCAACAAAATGATATTGCTTGGTTGATCGGGAATTGTTTTTTTATGAAATTGTTAAGTAGAAGAGATGAGCTTTGGGCAGTTGGTAGCAAAGCACTGAACATTCTAATTGCCGGAATTGCCACAATGAGTGGTCTGTGTCTTTAATGTTGGAGTCAAGAATGTCACACAAATTGCACATTCTACTAGATCCATAATGTCCTATTCCACATCTACCTTTTTCAGAAGTATAGCACATGTGGATATATTTGGAATAATAATGTCACTATTAATTATGGACTCCACTATCATCTGGTTGATATTGACTGCAAACACCACCAAAAGCACGATAGCAGTATGAAAAAAAACATGGTTTACAGTGCACGGTCTTTTAACCAGGAAGTTACAGGTTATATTGGTTGCGAAACACATAACCCTAAGAGCACGATAGAATTATTTAAAAAAAAAAAATGGTTTACACTGAATGGTCCTTTAACCAGGAGGTTACAGGTTGCCTACAAGTTCGACATTCGGCATTATCAACGAATGCATGGAGTTTCAAACATGATTGCATTAATATGCAAGCAGTCGATTAAATTAGTCAGAAACGTGAATGTTCATATATTTCAATGTCGTGTATTTGATCACCCTACATAAGACATATAAAGTGTATTTATTGCTATCAACTTGTTTAGTTAATCATAATTTACAAAGTTCCGATATATAATATATAATATAATGGGGGGATTAAAGTACAGGATACTTGATGAGTTTGCAAAGCTGACTGAATACAGTCAAGACTATTAGGATTACTGGCAAGTTTATTAAAAAAATACAATGCACCTTGCGCCTCCACCTACGAGAACTGAAACATTTTTTTTAATGGGAAAGCATAATATTGCATGACTACAATAAATTTTGATAATGACAAACTCTACAATGCAAAGTCCATCTGTTGTTTTCTGAACGCTGTTTACGCAACCCCCAAAACATTTGGTTTCTATCCACTCTATCATTACTAGAAAATATATCACAATTCTACCACTTTCATCACTAAAACATTACCCCTTTACCTTTATCATGACATTCTAGATACATTCTTTATTCAAAAAAACAGGCAAAGCGAACATACTTGTACTATAAGCAGCATGTTATTCAGCACAAAAGCCTAAAAATGACAATTTTGTTACATAATAGTTATCTTTATGTGTAGGCAATTTGGCGTAGAAATATGGAAAATCAATTTTTCATGTTCAGTAAAGAAAGTAAACCACTTTCAAACAAGACGGCAAGGTACTGTGGGTATAAAAGTTGTTCTGCAAGCAGATCTCTATAACAACAGCAGATGTGTCATTTATACAAATGCTCAACATTTTTGCTAACGAACAATGGCAGACTTTAGATTCCCTCGCACATTTCTTGGCAAAGTATAACTTTTACACAAATCAAGAAAGTAGGGCAAGAAGTTTTTTTTTTTGCTCCAGTTCCCCTTATGATTGCTGAAACTCACATTCATTCCACAAGTTTCTCAGTAAATGCAGCTGCTGGTAGTGCGTTAGACTGAAACTCACTTCTGCAATTACAAATGACAAACCCAGCGTTTAAAATTTGGGTCCACTTTAAAGCAGAGCAAAGTAACACCCACTCAAAAACGTCACTCAGACCCAAATATGCTTAACCAACATAACAAATGTGAGAAAGTTCATAGATTTAAGTTCAACAGCACTAAGACAGGAACACAAAATTAAAGGGCAGTTGCGGTTAGGAGCCAAAGCAGGCTTGGAACGGAAGCTATACAGGATGTTTCCATGTTAACTGACACTGTGGGTGGGAATTCGAGTGACGTTTTCGAGTGGGCATTACTTTGCTCAGCTTTAGAGTGGATACAAATTTTAAACGCTGGGATTGTCCCTTTAAGGATTTCAGTTTTTTTATAGGGAGTGATGAGTGGGATAGAATAGGAGTTTTGGAAGGTTTGTAAAGAGTGTTGTGGGCTATAGATAGTTGATGGAATTTAATCAGATTTTGTAGTTCAAGCCATCCCAGTTGCTTTAAATTAATGCAATGATGAGTTCTAAATGGGCTGCCTGTAGCAAATCCGGAATGTTATTGTAGGACATTTCCAATTTGCTAAGATTAATTTTAGATAGGTTAGTAAAAATGGGTGAGGCATAAAGAAGAGAAGAGATTAGACGAGTGTGTGCTGTAGTGGTTTTAGCTGAAGGTAAGAGGATGGATTTTATCCTATAGAGAGAGCCTAGTTTTTTGTTGACAGTTTTTATAGTATTGTTAATACGGATATCAAAATTCAGATTGTTGTCAATGGTGATACCCAATAGTTTGGTGGTTGGTTCTGGGGATATAATAGTTTTATTGGTAGAGGTAACTGAGAAATCCAGAGGGAGGGACTTCGTAGTAGGAGAGAAGAGGAGGAGTTTGGTCTTTTTGGGGTTTAGGAGAAGGCATCTATGTGTGAAGTATTGCTCAACGGTGTTAAATACTTGTTGGGTAAGACAGAGAAGTTCAGAAGAGGAGGGGGTTGAGCATAGTGCGGAGTCATCTGCATATTGTATGCATGTGGCTTGGGGGATGGCAAGGAGAAGGTCATTAATAAATATGGAAAAAAGTAGAGGTCCTAGGATGGACCCTTGAGGGACACCAAGGTTGATGGGCAGGTGAGTTGAGAGAGACTTGTGCCATAGTACAGCTTGTTGTCTTTTATCAAAGTAGGACTGGAACCACTTTATAGAAGATGTATCTAGTGACAGGGATTTCAGTATTTTGATGAGAATTTGGTGATTTACCATGTCAAAAGCTTTAGACAGGTCAATAAATAGTGCTGAAGACAGCTTGTTTAGACTGCGGTTTTTGTTGATACAATCTGTGAAGGAAAGAAGGGCAGTAGTAGTGCTATGTGACGGTCGGAAACCATGTTGACAGTTGGATAGTAAGTTACTTTGTGTTAGGTGGTCAAGTAATTGTCTGTGAATACATTTCTCCATAATTTTTGCCAAAGGAGAGAGGAGGGCAATGGGGCGGTAGTTGGAGAGTTCAGTGGATTGTCCTCCTTTATGGAGTGGGGATAATATGGGAAATTTTCCATAAACTGGGGATATGACTTTCGGTAATAGTTCTATTGATCAGGATACAAATGGGATAAGCAATAGCTTTGGTGGACTGTTGTAGGAATTCAGCAGGTAGTTGGTCTGCTGAGGGTGAGCATGGTTTTAGTTTCTGTAGAAGGGTTAGGATTGAATATGAAAAGTAGGGGTGAGGTTGATTTATAGGAAGGTAGAGTGAAGTTGTTTGGTGATAGTTGACTAGCTAGTGTTTGTATAGCATCAGTAAAAAGGTATTAAAAGCATTAGCTGTATTCATTGTATTTTTGTGGTCAGTGTTTTGAGGGTTTGGAGTAGTGGATTGCCCTGGGTGGAGTAGTTGGTTAATGCTAGTCCAAAATTTTTGCGGCTTGTTTTGCTTAGCTTGTTGGGATTGCAGGTAGTAGTTTCTTTTATCAGATATTATAGCTTTCTTGGTTTCATTTCTTAGCTGTCTAAATGTTAGTTGGTCTATAGGGTTTTTTGTCTTCCTCCATTTTGCCCAAAGTTTGTTTCTAAGATTTATTTTATGCTTGGTTTCTTTTGAAAGCCATGGAGCAGATTTGGTTTTAATTCTAATTAATCTGGTTGGGGCATGGTGGTTGAGAATGGCAAGGAAGTTGGAGTTTAAGTAACTAACAGCTTCATCTAAAGAGAGGTTTTGTAAGGGGGACCAGTTGCACACTCTTAGTTCCATCTGGAAAAGTTCAGGGTTAAAGTACTTTTTAGATCTGATGTTTCTGACAGATGTTGGAATGGGAAAGTTTATTTTATGTCTGATGATATAGGTAAGAGAGTGGTCACTTAAATCATCAGGGAGGGTTCCTGAGTCATAAATGTGAGGATGATGGTTTATGAGGATCCAGTCTAATAAGCTTGATTTCTTGTTAGATTTATTTATCCTGGTAGGGGAGGTAATGGTTTGGGAATACCCATATAGGTTAATATGTTTTGTGGGGAGGGGCTGCTGCAGAAGCAGGTCCAGTCAATGTTTGTGTCGCCTAGGATTACGGTTTCTTGAGGCAAGTTTTGGGAAAGCCAGCAAAGTATATTTTCCATGGTGGCAGTGTTGTTACCAAGAGGTAGATATATACAGATAATATAGATGGATTTGGAATTGTTAAGATGCAGTTTGGAGATAAGAATTTCTGCATTGGAATCTAAAGGTGGTTTACAGTTATGACTGGTTAATTGTAAGCTAGATTTATATAGGATAGCAACTCCTCCACCTTTCATGGATATTCGGTCTAGTCTCAGGATATTATATCCAGGTGGGATGATTTCATTGTCTTTGGTTACAGGTTTTAACCAAGTTTCTGTTAAGCAGAGAATATCAAAGGAATAGATTTCAGTTAGAGCTTGGAGTTGAGTTACTTTATTGTTTATGCTACATATATTAAGATGAGCAATTAAAAGAGAGTTTTTGATGGTTTAGACAGGGCTTGAGTAGGTGATTCTTTGAGGTTGAGGAGAGAGATAGGAGTTGTTGGAGGGCCTGGTTTAGGGTGGATGTCAGAGAGCAATCATAATATACAGCTGAATGTACTTTAACATACATTTACTATGTGCCCTTGCATTAAGAACACTAAGAAAAGGAAATCAGAAGTACTTAACTGTGTTTAAATGCATATATACACAAACACGTTTTTGTACACGTGTACTTTATATACATATACATACAGTATACAGACACGCATGCGTGCACATACACACTGTGTGTGCTTGCCTTGGTGTGTGTGTGTGTGTGCATACAATTATTTATAATAAACGACATAGTATAGTTAAGCATTATTTATGTATACAGACTAGTAAATGCTGCTCAATTACCTACTTGGTCACTGTTACACACTAGCTGTGTGTTCCACATGCAATCTTGGTGAATGTCTTTCTGTCTGCATTTTTTTTTTCTTTGTATTGCTAAATGCATTTAATAATTGTTATTATCTTTGCCAGTGTAGCTTATGTTGTGGCTGAAAAGGGTTCTGGGACCAGTTCACTTTCCAGTTCACTTTCCTGGTTAGCAAAGTATAAATAAATATGAAATAGAAAAAAGGAGGGGGAACATGACAGAAATAGAGGAACTAGTAAAGCACATTTTTAGTCTGCATCATTCATGAGAGAGAATAATCCTCCCACTGAAAGCATTGGGAAGCAGCAGACAGATTAAGTTTATAGTCCTACTACCTGTCACTTGTAAAGGTACAGCAAGATTTATTTACTGCAGTGAGAGTTTTCACACCTCAGCATCAGAGCATGGGGGAGGGTTTATCAAGTTTGTTACAACTGCAAAAGACTCCTCTAACAAAAAACTGTTTTTTTATCTGCTTTCTTTTGCTGCAGGTAGCTAACAGCTATTTACAGCATAGAACAAGCTCTGGCAAACATGGTGTTTGTAGCAGAAATGGATAGTGTGTGCTATCCATGTGGAAACTGCTTGTTTTGAAATGGCCTTGCCCTCTGCCCCAGGTGCAAAACTGACTAGTAACTGGTCAGATTTCCTGAAGGGTTTAGTCCTATCAATGTAGCATCTGAGCTGTCTCTGTGCACGTCTAAGGAGTGCAGGATCCTTTCCCCGTTACTCTGAGGATTAGGGAAGAAGGTTGACAAATGGACAGATTGGTTGAGAGCCACACTGGACACCACTTTAGGCATAAAGGAAGGGTTAGTCCTGAGGGAGACCCTGTCAGCATGAAAATTAATTAAGGGTTCCACAGCCATAAGTGCTTGTAGCTCAGACACTCTTCTAGCTGAAGTGATGGCCAGAAGCAAGGCTGTTTACCAAGAGAGGAATTTAACTCTGCTGACACTGCAGGCTCAAAGGTGGGTAGAGTGAGCTTTTCCAGTACAAAGTTAAGGTCCCAAGCAGGGGTGGGGGCTCTCCTTGGTGGCTTTAAGTTGTTTGCCCCTCTCAGGAACTGTTTGGTGAGAGGGTGAGAGAAAAGAGGTGGCTCAGTGTTGTAATGATCCGAGATGGCAGTGGCATGGATCTTAATGGAGGAGAAGGATAGTCCTCTGTGGAGTAGATCTGCTACGTAATCCAGGATTAGAGGTAAGGAGGGCAGTGTTGTGTCCTCTCCTTTAGATTGTATCCAGGAATAATACCTTTTCCACTTACCAGCATAGGATTTCCTTGTACTGGGTCTTCTGACTTCAAGAATAACATCCAGCACCTGCTTGCTTAGGCTGGTTACTGGGGGAGAATTCAAGGAATAAGCCAGGCTGCAAGATTCAGGGTTTGCAGTTGCGGATGCAAGATCTGTCCCTCCTGCTGAGTGAGGAGGGTTGGGATCTTGGGTAAGTGCCAGGGTGGCACCGGTGACAGGCTGTGCAGTAGTGGGTACCAGTGCTGGCATGGCCAGTTCAGGGCAATCTTGGTCTATCTTGTCTTGAGTAATATTCTTGTGAGAAGAGGCAAAGGAAGAAATGCATAGATTGAGAGGTTTACCCACTGGAAGAATAGGACATCCACTTTCCAGGCCCTGCTGCGAGGTGTCCTGGTGCAGAATTTGCTGAGGTGGTGATTGTAGGAGGAGGCAAAAAGGTCCACCTCTGGCGTCCCCCATTTCTGGGTTAAAAGGCTGAAAGTGCTATGGTCTAATTGTCACTCGTGGGTCTAGGAGATATCTGCTTAAGTCATCTGCCAGAGAGTTTTGTTTGCCTGGCAGGAATTGAGCTTGCAGATGAATATGCATGTCCAAGCCCTTGTTCCACAGGGCCAAGGCTAGCCTGCAGAGTGGGTTCCCCCCTACTTGTTGATGCACCACATAAATGTGGTGTTGTCTGTTTTTATTAGTAGGGGCCCTGGTGAGAGTAGGGATCTGAAAGCTGTCAGAGCATGCTGAACAGCTAGCATCTCTTTTTGGTTGATGTGCAGATGAATTTGACTTGGGCTCCAGTGGCTCTGAATGCACTTGTCATCCAGATGTGCCCACCAAGCACAGTCTGATGCATCTGTGGTTAGGGTCTGGATGGCGTGGTGTTGAGTAAAGGAAAGTCCCTTGTTGTGGTTGCATGCTGCTGCCAAACAAAGAAACTCTGTCCTTAGACATGGTATGATAGGTATGACGGCTTCCAGGTCCTGAGAATGTTGGCACCAAAGACTTTTCAAGTACCACTGAAAATGGAAATATATCCAGTTAGACTAGCCCGGTTAACAAATGTAAAATAAAAATTGAAGTTTCCACATATGCAGTCAGACATATGGAATTAGTATAATGAAGAGGCCATGAACCCTACGGCCTGCAGGATTTTCCTTGTGGATAGCTGGGTTCTGGTGGCCATTTGAGCGAAGTAGCCTGTTAGATAGAATAAAGATCCTGACCAGTACTCAGCAGGTACTCACCCAGAGGACATAAGTGATCACTTACTCACCTATGTTATCAAATTCAAGAAAATCACCCCCCTTCTTACAACCATAAAAAAAATCAGGAACAATAATAAATTCAACGCCTCCATTTTTCAAACTGAACTTAAAGCCCACAACTGGACAATACTCAAGTCTCTTCCTCTTGAAGAGGCAGTTATCTACTTCAACACCACCTTCCTCAAGATTATAGATTCCCATGCTCCAATACGGTCCATTAGAACTAAAACCAAAACCGCACCATGGCTCTCTAAGGAAACAAAATCCAAAATCCTATCTAGAAACAAGATGTGGGTCACATGGCGTACCTCTAAAGACCCACACTGCCACCAAACCTTCCGGCAACTTAGAAATGAAACTAAAAGAATGATCTTAAATGATAACAAAAACTTCTTCCTCCACCTCCAACACAAACACCTTAATAATCCACAAAAATTCTGGGCAGGCTTAAACAAGCTCCTGCACCCAGGCCAGGCAACCACCCCCACTCCAACAACTTGCAAACAACAGTGCCCTGTAAACACTGCTAACACATTCAATAGTTTCTTCACAGAAACTACACAATCCCTGGCCACACAATTCAAACAAACAACCAGCCCACTCCACTACCCATGCCAACAGAATACTACAACTACATCAGATCATCTATTTACCTTCGATCCAGTACCCATATCCTCTATAACATCTCTTCTTAAAAAACTAAAACCCACTAAGCTAGCAGCTGACCTTCTCCCAGCTGAGTTTCTGCAAAAGCAGCTGAGGCCATTTCCTACCCGTCTCCATAATCATAAACCGTACCTTGTCAGAAGCCTTCATCCCCTCCATATGGAAAATGTCCCACATTATTCCTCTCCATAAAGGTGGTAGCTCACTAGAGCTAACCAACTACAGACCTATAGCTATACTCTCAGCCCTGGCCAAAATTATGGAAAAGTGTGTCCACAAACAACTGATGGAACACCTCACCAAAAATAAAATTCTAGCCAACTCCCAACATGGCTTCAGGCCAAATCACAGTACCACATCAGCCCTACTATCCTTTTCTAATACCATCAATAACTTCAGAAACAATAATAAACTATCATCTGCTCTTTTCTTAGACCTCTCCAAGGCCTTTGATATGGTGAACCACATTCAACTCCTCCATACATTAAAAAACTATCACTCAGCAATTCCACGCTGAAATGGTTCCAATCCTACCTGTCCAATAGGCAACAGGCTGTTCTATGGCAGGACAAATTATCCACATGCCTACCTGTTACACTTGGAATTCCCCAAGGATCTATTCTTGGCCCTCTTCTCTTCACCATCTTTGTTAATGACCTGCCCACAATCACCCCCCATGCCACATGCATTCAATATGCAGATGATTAGACTATCATCAGCACTGCCTCCAACCTGGCAGACCTCACTGCTTCAACCCAAGACACCTTCAACCTAACAGAAAAATGGTTCTCAAGTCGTCAACTAGTTCTCAACCCCAACAAAACAAAACTACTTACTTTCTCACCCACTAAAAAGACTCTTCCCCCCACCTTCTCTATTACATCCTCCAATGGAATCACTATATCACCAGAAGCTCACACAAAGCTATTAGGTGGTACCATTGATAACTCCCTTAAATTTGACACCCATTTCAATCTAACCATCAAAACCGTCAATAAAAAGCTTGGCTCTCTCTATAAAGTAAAACACTTTCTCACTCCTCACGCTAAAATTACAATTTCCAGCACACACCTACTATCAACTCTTTTCTATGCCTCCCCCCTCTTTACAAACCTAAACAAGACAACCCTTAACAAACTTGCTTCTTGTTACAATCACATAGCTAGATTTGCCACAAATTCCACCTTTAGAACGCACCACTGCACTAACTTGAAGCACCTAGGGTGGTTAGAGTTTTCCAGCCAACTCCATTTCAACCAACTCAAAACGGCTCACCAGATACTGTATCACCCAGAGAAAACACCAGCTCTGAAAAACATCATTCACCCCTATATTAACCTGCAATCTTTACGCTCCTCCAATAAAATCTTAGCTCAAACTACCAAAGCCAATAATTCTGCTGGGGATTCTCTATTCTCAAACTTTGTAGGTAAAATGTGGAACTCCCTACCGACCATGCTCACCTCAGAACCTTCACTCCTACAATTCAAAAAAAAGCTTAAACCCCATCTCAATATTCTCTGGCAATGTCTCTGTTCCAAACCTGATTAACCACGATCATTTATCCTTCTCTTACCTCACTATCCTTAACCGCTTTTTAACAAGGCGCCTTGCCTTTGTAACTGACCTATGTTTTTTTTATATGCTGCTGTTATTTTTTTCCCAAGATGTGATGTATCTTTATATTGTATTTAGAACTCAACTATCTTCCTTTTTTGCATTAACAATGTTCATATGTCTGTTATGTACCTGGAGCTTTTCTCCCCGGGCCTCCGCTGAAAATGGACATGTATCCAGTCGGACTCTCCCGGTTAACAAATGTAAAATAAAATAAATAGATAGGCTTGTTTTTCTGGAGTAAGGAATGCCATCTGGGATGCTGTATCCAAGCTTGATCCCAGGAACATAATCTTCTGACTGGGGACTAGTTTCAATTTCTTTTCGTTGATAGTGTACCCCAGGGAGGTTAGAAGGTTCTTTACAAATGTCAGGTGCTGCAACAGCTTTTCCTGACAGTCTGCTTGAATCAGGCAATCGTCCTAGTAAGGGTAAATTTGAATCTTTCTCTGTCTGCAATAGGCAATGGCTGGAGCCAGGCATTTTGTGAAGACACTGGAAGCAGTGGATAAGCCAAAGGGAAGTGCAGAGAACTGATAATACACAGATTCTGCCCCGAAAAGTAGGTATTTTCTGCATGAGTCCCTGATAGGGATGTGCAGATAGGCTTCTTTTAGGTCTAGGGTGGCTAACCAGGCCTCTTTGGACAACATAGGAAGAAGCTGCTGAAGGGTGAGCATTTTGAATTTTGGTACCACCAGGAAGGTGTTTAGAATGGAAAGATCTAGGATTGGGCACAGAGTGCCCTCTTTCCTGGGTACCAGGAAAAGTCTGGAATAAAACCTTTGACCTATCTGTTCTGCAGGAACAGGTTGAATTGCCCTTATGGAGAGCAGGGATTGAAATTGGTTTTGTGCCTCTGTCAACTGGTTTGGAGGAAATTCTTGGAACCCTTTCGGGGTTGGCAGTGAGTGGAAGTAAAATTTGTACCCCTGGGATACAATGTTGAGGACCCATCGGTCTTTGGTGATGGAGGTCCAGTTTTTTGCATGATGGGCAAGTTTTCCTCCTAGGGGCACAAGCAATTGGGCAGAGGTGAGGAGTGGAGTTAAGTCATAGTGAATTCTTTCCGTAAAGGGATGGCTTAGCACTCCCTGTTTTAGAAGTGGAGGTATTCCATTGCTTAGATCTCCACATATCCTGAGACTGTAATCTTGGGGTCTGTTTGCCCTGGGTCTAGTTTGAGATGGTCTTGAGGGGGCTGGAAAGAACCAATGCCTGCTGAATCTTGGAGGCTGCACTTGCAAAAAATCTTTCACTGTCTGCATAGACTTAGCTTTTTCTTCCATCTTTTTTAGAACCTCTTCTGCTTTGGTGCCAAACAAATTGTCCTTGTTCAAAGGAGCGTCTAGTAATTTTGATTTGACATTGTCTGGCAAGGTCTGCTTCTTAAGCCAAGCATGCCTTCTCAGTACAGAACCAGTGACTGCTGCCCTGCAGGATGCTTCTAGGTCGTCAAAGCCACACTGCAAGGTATGTCTGCTGACTTGGCTTGCAGAATGCATAAGCTCCTGTAATTCTTTACTTTCTGCACAGTTTGTAAAGGTAGATAATTTTTGCTTAATAAGTTCCAAAATATGTTGCTGATATTTCAGCATGTGAAACTGGCAATTCAATGCCCTAATGGCGGGAGTTGCAGAGGTATATACTTTTTTACCACATCTGCCTAAAGCTCAGGAATCCCTGTCCGAAGGGGTGGGATTCTTAGCTGTAGTTGCTTTTATATCTTTAGGCCCCTGGGAAATGACCTCTGGGACAGCAGTAGGATTTTTGAAAAGAAATTTGTGAGAGTCAGGGACTCTGTAGTACCTGTCTGGTTTCCTTGGAGCAGGGGGTAAAGTATCAGGAGTTAGACTGGATTCTATAAAGACATCATCCACAACATCCAGAACAGGAGGGATAGCTAAAGATCTATGTTGTGGCAAATCTAAAAAAAAAATCTCTGAGTCTCTGGACTGAAGATAATCCTGGCATTCCCAGTGGAAATGCTCTCAAAGTATGTAGGGTTTCCCCAAAAGAAAAATCCTCTGGTGGGGAAGCAGAAGGAATTGAGTCCTCCACATCTGAATCCTCATAAGCACGTCTTCATATTAAGAAACCTCAGAGTCGTCGGACTCTTAGTCTGTTAAAGCTGCTTGAGACAGGTCTCTTTCTTTTAGCGGGGGAAGGCTGGCTTCCCCTAGTCAGCATAATCAGGTCTTCTGCCATTTTGAGCATTTGATTTTGTGGCAAGGAAGCAGCTGCTTGAGTTTGGGTCGTCGTTTTTTTTTAGGCATAGCTCGTACTCTTGGCTTTCGAAACTTGGTAGTTTTAGACAGAACTGAAGACACGGAAGAAGTCATTGGTTTGTGTTGAATATCGGTAATGCGAAGAACTTCCTCGGAAGCTGGTATCTGCACAGTGGCTCCGGACCCATTCAAGGTAGAGACATCTGCAGGTTCTGTAGTCAAAGAAGAGTCTCGAGTCATACTGGACTCCGAACGGGTCTCAGTAGCGGCCTGCAAATCCATCGAAGCAGGCATCGGGCTACAAAAGCGCCTCACTGAGTACTGGCGAACTGGCGACTAGCTTAATGGAAGTGTCGTTGGCAGTTTTGGACCTGTGTGGTCTGTGTCTGTCTTTATCCTTACGTTTTTTTCGGAAGATCAGTAGTCAGATGGCTTACCGAAGCCATTTCGGAATACAGAGATCGAGAGTGAAAGTATTTAGCAACAATAAGGCCCCGATGATGAATAGTTCGGGCGTTGAACAAAGCACAAAACCGACAGCGAGGTATGTTGTGGTCTGGCCCTAAACAGGTGACACAGTAAGAATGGAAATCTCGGTGTGGTATTTGCTTTCCACAGGCAAGACAATTGTTAACTTTTTCTGACATCGGTTAGAGCAGGAAAAAAGGATCCCCAACAGGGTACTTAGTTTTAGAAGACTTCAGGATGATTCAAATTGGAAACGAAAACTCTGGTAGCGGCCGACCAGCACTCATGAGAACTGCTTCTGCTTCGGGCTCCTCGGTAAGAAAGACTGATGTAATGGTGTCGGCTGCCTGTTTTTATACCCCTGATGACCGGACGTCAGTCCTGAGGCGACAGCAACTGACGCAGAAATACTAAGTCTCTGGTATTCGGGCTGAATGAGGGCTACCTGCAGGCAGATTACCCAAGTGTGATGACTGCAACAGTGAAACACAAAGAACATCCTAAAACATTTTGATAAACAAGAATTTATCAAAATTCTTATACTCTCAGATTGGTGCCAACTAAAAACTCTCTCATTGGATGATGCCTTATACTATTTTAATAAGATATTCCTAGGCACACTCAACAACCTAGCCCCTCCTCATACTAAAAGAGTAAAATCAAATCACACACCTCGGCTATCAAAGGCCACTAAACTCCTACAAAACAGGGGCAAGGACTGGAAAAAATGGCATAAAAACAAAAATGAATGTAACCTACTTAGATGCAAACAGTTACGAAACAAAGCTAAAAAACTAGTATGTACTAACAAGAGAAACTATTTCTCTAACCAACTGAGTAACCACAGAGACAACCCAAAACAATTCTGGAAAAGCATCGATAATCTCCTTACCCCGGCACCAAACAAAACCCATCTTCATGCCCAGAAAAAACACCATCACAAATAGCCATTATACTGAACTCACATTTTATAAATAGCATATACAAATTAATAATACTCTTTTCCCTCTACCCTCACCCTAATTCCTCCCCCCTTCTCCTCTACCCCACAAAAGCAGTCCTCGCTTAGAAAGATCCTCTCCCCCCCCATAGACAATTCTTCTCCCCTTTACCAAAGCAATATTATACCATCTAGCCTCTTCTCACTACAACCAATACCCATAATAGAAATTCAGAGACTCCTCAGAAAATTAAAATCATGCTCTCTCTCCTCTGATGACATTACACCATAATACTTAAAACTTGCTGCCGAGGCCATAGCATACCCCGTTAGCATCCTGTTCAATTACAGAATCCTATGTCCCAATCCTCTGGAAAAAATCCATCATCATCCCACATCACAAAAGGAGGCAACTCCAATGAACCCTCTATCTTCCGATCTCTATCCTCACCTCACTATCCAAACTCCTCAAAAAGTGCATCCATAAACAATTACTTCATCTCACACACAACAACCTACTCACCCCCACCCAACATGGCTTTCGCCCTTTACACAGCACAAGCACTGCACTTACCCCCCCTTCATGGATACTTGTACACAGATCCACCGACTCAGTTAATATTAAGTAATACTTGAGTACTACTACTAGACCTGTCGATCACAGAAAAAACTACTACAACATCTTTCTAATACTGGCTGCACTCCACCCACTCACCAATGGTTTAATAGCTACCTCACTAACAGGCAACAATGCATAAAATGGCAAAATACCCTAACAGAATACCAAACTGGCGTACCACAAAGGTCCAAACTTGGATCTTTACTATTTACCAACAACCTTCACACTGCTTCTCCTCTTAGCTCAATTATACAATATGCAGACGATATCACATCACCTCAAATAACCTCCAACAAATAACCCAAGATACCTTCACCGCAATCGAAGCCTGGTTTAACTGAATCACAACTACTTCTTAATGTCAAAAAAAAACAAAGCTTCTGATCTTCTCAGCAAAACCCCTCTCACCTGACTTTCATATTTTCTTCCAAAGCACCACAGAAATTGAAATCATATCCCATGCTAAACTATTAGGTATTACCATTGACAAACTTAAATGTGAACACCATATTGGTAATGCCATTAAAAAAAAACACTGCAAATTAGGAGCCCTGTACAGACAAACATTTCATGGACACCACCACCAAAAAAGCTCTCGCCAACACTTAATTGCTCCCTTCCCTATTATATGGTGCCCCCATTTTTACTAACCTGCACTCATCTCTACAAACTAAGCTCCAGTCCTGCTACCATAAAAATCGCCAAATTTGCCACAGGCAGCTCATACTGCTCGCATCTCTGCCAAGCCTTAAATGAATTAAACTGGCTGCAATTTCCACATCACCTTAACCTCAATCAACTGTCCAGAGGACATAAAATTGTCCGCAATCCAAACAACTGCCCTGAAGAACATTTTAATACCCTATAGTCCAACTAGAACCCATTCGCTCTGAAAATAAACTCATAACTATACATGTACCAAACAAAAGAGCCAGACACTGCCTTTACTCATGCACTGTCACTAAACTATGGAATCTCACTTCCAGCCAGCATAAACACTATTAGCTGCTCCAACAAATTTAAACTCACCCTAAAGAACTACCTACCAAATACTAAAATCTGCCCCTGCATCTATCCAAATAGATAAACATCGTACTCTCCTTGAGCCTTCCTCTACCTTACCCCAATCTTTACCCATCACAACTGGTAGGAAACTCTTTTTGATCTACAATTTATTTTAAACTCTGGTCTTACTGTAAGTCTCATTAACCTTAACTATCATTTTAACCCCTCACCCCTTTAAAAGTACACCACTAGTGATTTTTTTTCTCTCTCTATTCATTTTATTCAACCCAACACTATCCCTCTAGTGATCTTTTCCTTTCTTAACTTTCAACTTATTTAAAAAAAAAGTGTGCATGCATATATATCTTGTAAATTACGTTTTTCTTTTTTTCTCTATGATATTGTAACTTCCCATAATTTGTCTATTTCACATTTTGTTGTATTGTACTCTACTATAATTTCTGTAAATTCTTGTAAAATACTGTGCAATCATAATGTGTTTGAGGAGCTTTTCTTCCCAGGCCTCTGCTGAAAATGGGCTCCTGTCCCAGTTGGACTTTCCTGGTCAATAAATAAATGAATGAATAAAAATGACTGTAAAGACATCAATTACTATACTCTGATTTAGAGATGAGGTAAATATCAGCATTGTTCACATACCTCCTTGAAAATAAGATAAAATCATCTTCCTTTATGAACCTGGAGTATTTTTAATGGTGAATCTTATGCCATGTAAAATAGTCTTGGACTACAGTAGCACTACACTGATAGCACAAGGGTAGAAATGATAAAGAAAGCACGGCCTCCCTTGCTTTACTCACGTGAAGATATTAAAGGTCAGAAAACTAACTACACTTCATAAATACATATATTTTACCACAAATGCTTTGAATGATGCAGATGCGTTTAATACAATGAAAACTACGGCTGTGTCTTTCAAAGTATACAGCCTAGTAATGATATCAATTTGTACTCTAGTAGTTTTCCCAGTGAATGGTAGGGTAACTGAAATTGCCCAATATCACGGTGTTTGGTAGGACCTTCATGCTTTCCAGTGTCTCCAGAAAGGTGGAGTGGTGGTCCTGGGTCATGGAGGGTGATTTGTAGCAGGCCACAATTTGCATTGCAGATTTGCCCGATGTTAGCTGCACATGGATGATCTCAGAGGTATCATGTTGCGCCACTAACCTGGAGGTGCAGGTATCCTTGATGAATATGGATACACCCCCTCCTTTTGTGTTTTGGTCCATCTTCTGTGGCCGAAACGTGTGGTACGAGTTGTAGCCCATTAGTGCTGGGGTGCTCTCTGGAGTCTTGAACCAGGTTTCAGTTACTGCACAGATGTTGACGTTCTCCATAAGGAGGAGTGCTTCGAGCGCATGCATTTTGAGATTTAAACTCCTGGCATTGAGTAGCATAATCCTCAGTTTTTTGTTAATTGTGCTGTTTACGGAGGTGGGTTTGACTTTTGAGCCTTGCCTAAAAAAGGCACTATGGGGGCAGCAAGAGCCTTGGCCAGTATTCGAAAGCCTAGGGGTAACAGGTGCAAGCCGTCTCTTGCGAAGCAACGTGGCATGTCGAGCATGTCGTCCCAGGCTGACAGACACTGGATCCCCTTTGAATGACACCAGAAGCTTAGCCAATTGTTGAAATTGATCTTTTTTTTTTTTATACTGAGGTGTCATTCTTGGTGAGGGCAGGATGCTACTCAGGGTCAGGGTCATACCAGCCTGGGCTACATGATCAGAGAGCTCTTCCAGGTCTCTTTTCATGTAGTCCAGAGAGGTACATCTCAGGTCATTCACAACAACATGAACAATGACAGTCATATTTGTACTTGTTCTGGAGTGACCGGAGTGCTTGTGTTATGTTTTGGATTCTGGCTTCCAACAGGCAGCTAACAGTAACCTTCTGCTTGGCCAGCCTAATGAGTGGGACATCAGTGTGCCTGACTATAGAGTCACCTATTACTAGTGTGTTAGGTATGTTATTTCGCCTTAAGGGCTGTGATTGTGCGGCACACTGATTTTATGTTTTATGTATTGCCTGGTTTGTGACGAGAAGTGCAGGTTGTTTGGGTGTCTGCTTTGGAGGTCTCTGATGCTTTTGCAGATTTTTATTTAGAGCCTCCGAGTATGATTTTGTGTATTTATGTGTATTTTTTGCCAGTGCTGTTTTAGTAGGTCTGTGTGCGGCTGGTGTTGTGGTGCAAGTGCTAACCTTCTCCTCTTGACTGTCTGTTCCAGTCTTTGGTGGAGACAGCTTAGCTTCCAGATTGGCTGTATAATTGCATCTCTCGCATATGTTAGTGTTTTGTGGTAGGAGGAGAGGGTTGTCTGTGTACATGAGGCAGTAGTAACATTGCCTCAGGATACCCAGATTCACCAGCTGGACTGGAGAGTGCACCTGGAGTTGCCCTTTGGTCATGGCTGAATAGTAGGGTGAGCTGCTTAGTCGCTTGGTTGGTGAGGGGTGAATAAAGAGCTGGGCAATCAGTGTCAGGGTATATTAGTGCTTGCTATTAGGTCTGAGCAAGTGCTGGGCTGTAAGATGCTTGAGTGCTTAGGTTAAGAGTTAGATTAGTTTCAAGGGAAAAATTGAAGAGGACACTTAGCGGAGCCGGGAATAATTTAAGCGTAGCTAACCGGCACTGCCCGGTGCGCAAAACCGTGCAAATGCGTTTTTTATAGTATGGAAATGAAAGAGAGAGAAATTAGCCCAAAATGGCCAATAAACTACTAACTTCTGGGCTGGAACCACTCCTCCAGGGAGAGATAGGTTGCTCAAAGCTCCCCTCTCTCAGGTGAACAGAGAAACTTCCTTCTATCCAAGTAAGGTATGGGCAAACTCAGAAACTAGTATCACAGCCCTGAATTTAGCACTAGCCTGAAAACTGGACTATACTAGCTTAGAAAGGTGGGAAACAATTTTTTTTTTTTTTTTTTTTTTTTTTGAAAAGATAAGGCAAAAACAGTAAAAAATACACTTAAACAGCTTTAAACGACTACAAACGATCAGAAAAAGCTGTCGCACTTTATTGTGTAGCCTACAGCAGTTAAATTATTTAAACAAAAAAAACTTTTTAAAAGTGCAGGCAGTCAAAGAAATACAATATGTTCATAGGTAGGTACTAGGCTATTGGCCCTAGGGCCCATACAAGCCTAGCCAAAAAATGTACCCTGGTTTCACCACCCAAAAAATTAGTTTCCTGTGTCCCTATCGAGCAGAGCCACTGAAGTGATCCCCGGGGTAAATTTCCCATTTCCCCTCCAATCATCAAGATTTTTCTTGAAGAGTGCTAATGAGGAGCTCTGTTTGACATGGATAGGTAGTCTGTTCCAGAGTATGGGAAGTCTCTGGGACAGGAATCTATCCCTCCAGCATGTTCTGTTTATTGTGGTGACAAGGTTTAGATCCCTAGAGTGTGTAGCTCGGAGGGATTGGGATTTGTTTAAGTGGAGCATGTCCAACAGCTCTGGGTTTGACATAGCTTTGTATGTTAGGCAGAGATCACCCCTGAGTAGGCGATATGTGATGGAGTAAAGCTGTAGTTTTTTAAAACGGTCTGCGTAGGGCATCTGTTAGAGGCCAGTAATCCTTTTTGTGAGGTATTTCCGTGGTCTTTCCAGTTGTAGTAGATGTCTTGTGAGGTACATACCAAAAGGGGCATTGTACTCTATAATGGGTCTAATGAGTGATGAGTAGAGGGAAACAATTACCTCTTTTTTTCTGGATGAGAATCCTTTTGTGATGAGATGAGCCACATAGAAGGATTTCCTGACCACTGTGGCAATGTGATTATCAAAGGAGAGACTACTGTCCACCTGTGTCCCAAGGTCTCATCACATTTTCGGCATTAAGAAGACTACCAGCTATGTGGTAGTTCATGGGTACAGAGTTTTTACCAAAGGGGATGACAAAACACTTTTTGGCATTGAGCTTCAGGCCATGGCTTTGACACCAGGTATCTGTCTCAGTGAGGCCCTTTTGTAGTTTGCCCACATCGTTAGGAGTTTCGATTATGGCTCCTAGTTTGCAGTCATCTGCAAACTTTGTTAGCCAAAGACCTTCTGTGTTAGCCTGCACTTCAGAGAAGTAGATACCAAACAGGAGAGGACCCAGGACTGAACCCTGTGGTACTCCACTTGTCACTGGTCTGATGTCGGATTTGAAATCCACTACTTTCACAGTGTGGGTTCTGTCCGTGAGACAGTTGGCAACCCATCTTGTGACATAGGGATTTATACCTAGTTTAGTGAGCTTATCTATAATTCTAGAGTGGGGGATGGTGTCCAAAGCCTTGGCGAGATCTAGACAAGCTGTGTGAACCATTTTACCTTCATCTATGGCTTTGGTGACTGCTTCAAAGAAGTCAATCAGGTTTAGGAGACATGATCTGCCTTTTACAAATCCAAACTGGGTAGGGTCCAGAGTTTGGAGATTACCAATGTCTTTGTTTATGAGTTCCATGATGATACATTCCATGGCCTTGCAGACCAGGCTCGTCAGGCTAAGGGGCAGTAGTTCCTGGGGTCCGTCGTGGATCACCCTTTGTGGAGTGGGATAACCGTCGTGGTGCGCCATTCAGTGGGTACAAAGCCTGAGGTGAGGCTATGATTGAACATAGTACTTAGGTAGGGTGCCAGTTCATTTGGTAGTTCATGTAGAACGCAGCCTGGGATATTGTCAGGTCCCATGGATGCTGTGTTCTTGGCTTTGGAGAGTGTGTTTTTTACCTGTGCAGCCGTGATTATAGGAACTCTGCATTCTTCCGGTATAGGGATTAGCCCTCTAGGGGGTGAGAGGGGAGTAAAGTTAGCACTGAACCTATCTGCTAGGATGTTGGCAATATCAGTTGGTTCTGTATATTTAGTGCCATTGTGCTGTAACTCAGAGCAGATCTGAGTGTTCCCATTTAGATTCTTGACATAGTAGAATGCTTTGTGATTGTCTTTAGAGTCAGTGGCAATTTTGTTTTCGTAACTAGCTTTGGAGGATTTTATGAGGTATCTCAGCTTCTTACTGAGGTTAACCAGGGAGTTCCTCCAGTCATGGGATTTTACTCTTTTTTTGCAACCGTTTCTTTCTTCTGTTGTAGAGTTTGTTTATGGCAGAGGACCACCAGATTGGCTTTCTTTTTTGGAGGATAACATCTTGGTTCTATTAAATATAGCATGATCCATGCACTTGTGCAAATGTTTATAAAGTGCATTTGTGTAGGATTCAGCAGTCATACTTCTATTGTCCGTCTGCATGGGTGTCGTGAAGTTTGCCACTTCTGTCTTAAGAAGTGTGAAGTTGGCTTTGGAGAAGTTTTTTACGATGGTTTCCCTAATTGGGGGTGGGGGTGGGATGTGTATGTCTAGGCTGATTAGCTTGTGGTCGGATCTGACCAACGAGGAATTGACCTCTGGTGTGGAACACCGGTTTCCCATGTTGGTAATGACCAGGTCTAGGATATTGCTGCCCCTGGTGGGGGTGCGAATAAGTTGATCCAAGGCATTGGAATTTATGAATTCTAGAAAACGTTGAGCAAAAGAGTTGGTACATGAGTAGTTTTCCCAGTTAATGGTGGGGTAGTTGAAATTGCCCATTATTAGGGTGTTGGGTTGTACCCTAATACTTTCCAGTGTATCAAGAATTGAGGAGTGGGCATCTTGGGGCATGGTGGGGGGTCTGTAGCAAGCTACAATTTGGATTGCGGTCTTGCCCAGAGTTAGCTGCACTTGGATAATCTCGGATGCATTATGCTGTGCAACTAGCCTGGATGTGTGGATATCCTTACTGAATATGGACATGCCTCCGCCTTTAGTGCTTCGTTCTGAGTTAGGTGGCCGAAAGGTGTGGTATGAATTGTAGCCTGGTAATGCAGGGGTGCTCTCTGGAGCTTTGAACCAGGTCTCTGTCACTGCACAGATGTCAATGTTCTCCATTTTAAGGAGTGCCTCGAGTGAGTGCATTTTGAGGTTTAGACTACTAGCATTGAGTAGCATCACCCTCAGATTTTGCTTGCTTGTACCTGTTACGGTGGTGAATTTGTCATTTGAACCTTGCCTAAAAAAGGCACTATAGGGGTGGCAAGAGCCTTAGCCAGTATCCGGAATCCTAAGGGCGACAGGTGCAGGCCATCTCTGGCAAAGCATCGTGGCCTCTCGATCATGTCATCCCATGCAGACAAATACTGGATCCCCTTAGAATGACATCAGAAGCTTAGCCAATTGTTGAAGTCAATCATTTTGTCCTTGTGCTGTGGTATCATTCTGGGTGATGGCAGGATGCTACTCAGGGTTAGGGTCATACCTGCCTGGGATACAAGATCGGAGAGCTCCTCCATGTCTCTTTTCATGTAGTCCAGGGAAGTACGTCTCAGGTCATTAACACCAACATGGATAACGACAGTGTCATATTTGTACTTATTGTGGAGTGACCTGAGTGCATGCGTTATGTGGCAGATCCTGGCACCTGACAGGCAGCTGACAGTAACTTTCTCCTTGTTTAGTCTAGTGAGTGGAACATCAGTGTGCCTGACTACAGAGTCACCTATGACTAGAGTGTTGGGTACGTTGTTATGCCTTATGGGCTGTGGTTGAGTGGCAAACTGTGTTTTTGGGCTATGTGTCATTTGGGTTGTGTTGGGAGGTGGATTTTGCTTACGTTTATGCTTTGGATGTCCCTGATGCTATTGAGAGCCTCCACGAATGTAGGTGCGTGTTTTGTGATTCTGTGTGTGTGTTTTGGTGGTGTAGGTTTTGAGGGACTATGTGATGAGTGTGGTGTGGTGCAAGTGTTTACCTTCTCCTCTTGACTGTCCAGTCCAGTCTTGGGTGAAGAGAGCTTTGATTCCAGTTTGGCTATATAAGTGCATCTCTCACAGGTTGTAGTGTTGGGTGGTAGGAGGAGAGGGTTGTCTGTGTACATGAGGCAATTGCTGCATTGCCCCAAGATGCCCAGATTCATCAGGTAGACAGGAGAAATCACTGGGGGCTGACCCTTAGACATGCCTGGATAAGTGCTTATTTGTTAAGTACTAAAAACTGCTTTCCACTTGACAAGTGAGGAAAGTTGAGTGCTGTAGTAATTTGCAGCTTATGTCATGCTTACAATGAGTTCTGAACAAGTGCTGAGTTTAAAGAAACAGATTTGAGTGCTGAAACTATAAAACTGGCTAGTTATAAGAAACAAAACTAAGCTAGAAGGCTTCCCTCCAACACAGAAGGGCTTGGGGCTTAGAAGCCTACATACAGTCTAGACCACTTAGAAAAGGGAGGAAACAAGCTAAAATTTTTTTTTTTTTTTTTTGTTCTCCTTCCCAGATGCTCTCTTTGTACACAGTAGGAGTGCCTGAAATCAGTATATGTTCTCAATGCACTCAGTTGGGTAAGCAAATGAGATGGGCCCAGAAGGAGTATCCAAACACAAATTTACAAGAGGGGCGGGCAGTTTCAAAGCCACTAAGATCAGGGAAGGGGGGGGGTGGGAAAACTAAACTAACTGAAGAGCAGATTCAAAACTTCCTGCTCAGTTAATATTCGTGCAACACAATTTAATCACTTTAAATACTGTATTATTTGAAAAAAAGTGCAGATAAAGGTACTTAAATTCTCTTATACGTCCAGTTGAATACAGCTAGATCTTAGCCGGCCAAAGCATGTGAAAAACAAAACAAGCTTTTAAATCACAATAAACACTGGAAAATCTGCATTTAGGTGGAAAACAGTTAAATACAGCAAGAAAGTACAGAAAACTGATACTTAATCACTCCAAGTCTCTCTCCTAAGCAAAAAGGCTTGTATCAGTTTAAGGCTGTCTAGTGCTACCCAGTAGGTTAGTTACAGGAAAGATGGGAAACAAGCGCAGATGTGGTTTTTTAAACCAGAAAGTTGAAAGAGACGGACAGACTGTCCAAATGGTCAATAAACTACAATTTCTGGGCCAAGAACCTCTCCTCTTGTGGTAGACAGGCTACCTAGTGCTTACCACTCCCACTGATAAGCTAGAAGGCTTTCCTCCAACACGGAAAGGCTTGCGGGCTCAGAAGCTTACCAACAGTCCTGGATAAAGCAACTCTGTTTCTGGACTAGGCTAGTTACAGGAAAGGTGGGAAACAAGCGCAAGTGTGGCTTTTAAACCAGAATGTTAAAAGAGATGGAAAAAAACTGCCCAAATGGCCAATAGCTACAATTTCTGGACCAGGAACCACTCCTCTTGTGGTAGATAGATTACCTAATGCTTACCACTCCCACTGATAAGCTACAAGGCTTCCCTCCAACACAGAAAGACTTGAGGGGGGCTCAGAAGCTTACAAAGAGTCCTGAAATACAGCAAATCTGTATCTGGACTAGACTAGTTACAGGAAAGGCGGGGAACAAGTACAAATGTAGGCTTTTAAGTCAGAAAGTTGAAAGAGATGGAAAACTGCCCAAACGGCCAAATAAACTACAATTTCTGGGCCAAAACTCACTCTTCCCATGGAGGATAGGCTACCTAGTGCTTACCACTCCCACTGATAAGCTAGAAGGCTTTCCTCCAACACAGAAAGGCTTGCGGGGCTCAGAAGCTTACCAACAATCCTGGATACAGCAACTCTGTTTCTGGACTAGGCTAGTTACAGGAAAGATGGGAAACAAGCGCAAGTGTGGCTTTTAAACCAGAACATTGAAAGAGATGGAAAAAACTGCCCAAACAGCCAATAGCTACAATTTCTGGGCCAGAGACCACTCCTCTTGTGGTAGATAGGCTACCTGATGCTTACCACTCCCACTGATAAGCTAGAAGGCTTCCCTTCAACAGGGAAAGGCTTGGGGAGCTCAGAAGCTTACAAAGAGTCCTGGATACAGCAAATCTGTACCTGGACTAGACTAGTAACAGGAAAGGCAGGAAACAACCACAAACACAGGCTTTTAAATCAGAAGGTTGAAAGAGATGGAAAAGCCAGTGCTTACCACTCCCACTGATAAGCTAGAAGGCTTCTCTCCAAAACAGAAGGGCTTGGGGGGCTCAGAAGCTTACCAACAGTCCTGGATAGAGCAAATCTGTACCTGGATTACACTAGTTATAGGAAAGGCTGGGACCAAACACAAAACAGGCTTTTAACCACAAAGTAGAAAGAGATGGAAAAACTGCCCAAACAGCCAATTAACTACAATTTCAAGGCCAAAACCCACTCTTCCCATGGCAGATAGGCTACCTAGTGCTTACCACTCCCACTGATAAGCTAGAAGGCTTCCCTTCAACACAGTAAGGCTTGGGGGGGGGGGCTCAGAAGCTTACCAACAGTCCTGGATATAGCAGGTCTGCATCTGGACTTGACTAGTTACAGGAAAGGCAGGAAACAAGCTTAGAATTTTTTTTTTGTATAAATTGATTCTACTAGTAGAACAGGGTAGATTGGGATTGCCCAGTTTGAAGGGGTATTTCATGACTACCCAGTTAAGACTCCTATACGTAACACAAGCAGAAAACTACAATTCAAAGTGGAAAGGGATGATAGTAAAACATGGGGGTAGCTCAAGAAACAAGAAGAGGCTGATTTTTGATGCAAGCTTTTTAGGAGAACAACAATAATCATGCAGCATATTATATCCATAAAGGAGCAGACAGTATTCTAAGAACTAAACCCACATGGGAATGGAGAAAGGAGATTCTGCAGATAGGGATGACTGCAATTAGGGATACAGACAATAGGGAAGAGGGGACCAGAATTTATTGGAGAAAACTGGCAAAGGAACCAATGCATTGGGAGCAAATAACTAAAGAGGAAAAGATGATAAAATGGGAAGAGGCCAAGAATTTATTTGGACTGCAGGTTACAGATTGCCTTCTTATCAAGGACTGCTATCAGAGTATAGGCAGAGAGAAAGAAATGGGGGGGGGTGCCCTAAATGAAAGATAAGCACTGGTAGAGTTTTTAATAGAATATAGAACAGAAGCTGCCATTAAGAAAGGAATAATGGAGCATATAAAATATTGCATGGTAACTATAAGAATCTATCAGATGAGGTTAGAAAGGATTGAGAAGAGAGACTGGATAAGCAATTCACAAATAAACAATGGGAGAATATATGCATGTCTCCCAAATATGCAACAAAATGTAGAAGATTTAAGATTTTTGCCTGGAAATGTTTACACAGATATATCTGAACCCCAAGTAGACTCCAGATAATTTTTCCTCAGGCAGACAGCAAATGTTGGAGGTGTGAAGGGGAAAGAAAAAGGTAATTGGGAACATATTTTCTGGGAGTCCAGTGAGTTGGTGGACTTTAAGGATTACCTGTGGGATGCACTGTTGGAGATGCTAGGTGGGGAGATTGGTCTGATGAGGGAGATCATTTTTCTGAGCTATAATACAGAAATGGAATTGCCTAGACATGGTAAGGCCTTGCTGTATCTAATAATGGTGGCTGCCTAAAAAGCAATTACTAGAAAATGGAAATCAAAATCTAAACCAACTATATTGGAATTAGTGAATATAGTAACACAGATAAAACAATTGGAATTGAGATATTTAGAAAAGGGTAGGAGCAAACTACATAGGAAAAAATGGGAATTGTGGGAACAATACATACAAGGGAGGAATGAGGTCTAAAAGGAGGCAGGACTTAAATGAGCTATGTAATGTTTGCGTAAGTAAGACTGGGTAGATTATAAGTGATGTATAATGTTTGCAACTAGTTGTCTGTCAGTATGGTTTGTGATGTAAAATGCTTGCAACTAGGATTGTGTTTGTGTGGTTTCTTTACACTTATATAAATGTGTGATTGCTCATGTCGTAAGTGATGGTTTAATAAAGAAGTTTCTTGTTTTCAAAAAGGGCAGTAATTGGATATTTTATGTAATATTGCTTAGGTTATATGACATATAGCAATATATGTGAAGTATAATGTTTGTTATGTTAACATAGTTTAAGTACTTTTAAATGAATGTAAATTATGTCACAAATGATAATTCAGTAATGGTGTTTGAAAAAATATATGTATCAGTTTGTCTGTGCTCATGGAAAGGCTGCAACAGCGCACCACTCTCTGCCTGGAAAAAAGTTCTGAGACACTTCCTTTCATTATGAGCCAAGTAAGCACCTGTAAAGGTGGTCATACAACTATGACCAGTAACTGGGCACAAATTATGTGTAGCACCATCTGCACTGGTTACACACCCATGTGATGGCTGCACCACAATAAGGTGCTTTCCTGTCCATGGCAGTGTTACTCTCCCTGTCTGCAGCCTACACATAGCTGTGCCCATGAAAGCATAAGCATAGAGTGCTCCACATATTCATCCCCTCCCCCACCCAGTATCTCTTATCCACCTCACCCCATTCACTGTGTTTCATGTATGATTCAATGATGCTAACTCTGGGCATCACAACATAGTCCCCTCCATCTGAGCCAGCTAATGGGACAAAGTACACCCTACATGCATGAAACTTTTGCTGGCTAGTGCTGCAAACAACTGAACCCTGTCCTTTTTCTTATTCTTTGCTGCAACCATGTGCCCACCCTCACTGCTAGTCGGCTGCAATGCAGTCATCCTTTATTCCCCAAAAAATAAATGTGACTTACAGTTATCCTGTCAACCTCTCCAGTTATTTACTGCATGGGTCCATAAAAACCCACTCTGTGCTTCCCATCCACATGTCAGCAGTTAGTTGTGTAGTGACCATCCCCCAACAAAACCAAAAAAAAAAAAAGATTACTAAACTCAGCCAGTCAGTTTCCTCACTTGCCACTAGTCTGTTTACTCTTATTTACTCTTACCACATCCCTCTGTAGGCAAACAGAAATGCCTTGACTGTGTTCATAGGGTTCATACTAGGCTATCTGCCCTAGGGCATTTATAAGCCTAGCCAGAATGTGTTTGGCTTTCGCCACCCATTTCAAATTTATTTTGCTATGCCCTTTTTCGAGGTTAGTATACTGTGCCTCTGTCTAACAGTGACACAGAAGTGATACCCAGGGTAAACCTACGTTCCACTCATGATTCTTAAAATGGCTGTTTTATCACGCAGTTTTTAAGCTTGTAGCTGGCAACTTTGTTACTAAGGCAGTTAAGAGTAAATGCCTGTGGATAACACCTTTAAGGCAATGCATTCCACACACAGACAGTGCAAAGAACCTTGTGCTTGCATGTTCTCATGCAGTGAAGCATGCACAGAGGTATGCTTATGCACAAGCAGGTCCATGACCTCTTCTGGGCCACATGTTTCTTACCATAAAGAACAATGTGGTCAGTATTAAGCCAATACCTTTATCCCAGTGCTCCTTTCTCAAACAGCAGCACAGTGTTTGGTAACGTGTGATTAAAGGGTGTTAATAGCCTTTGTCACACAACCTTAATGCCTGCCATTGCACATCAAGTGATCCCCGAAATGTGTGAAGACACAAACATGCTAACAGTCTCCTCTGAATAGCAACTTGTGAAGTGGATGTGGCTTCTGAAGGGGTGGAGTGCAGCAGAGTTCCACCCATCGTGCAGGAAAGAAACTATTTCTCCAGTACTTGCTAAATAGGGGCCACCGGGAGAGCTTGTCGGGGACTCCTTTAAGGGTCCACAGTACAAGGTGTATAGGTTTATAGCTACTGTGTAAGTAACTAAGTTCTGGAAATATTAATGTTCAAATGGAAATATTGTACATCTTCAGAATTACTAGTAATATCTCCAAGATAGCATATTGTACATGGATAATGATAATGCATTTTTCTCTCACCCAAAATAACATGGCACACCTCTCTCTCAATAATATGTTGCTTTCTGTTATGAAAATCTTCATGTAAGTATGACAATATAGATAAGATGTGACAATGATTAAAAGCTTTACAGCACATCTTAGATTAACAATCATGTTGTCATTTTGTTGCTTATTCCTTGCCCTTTCTTATGTTGCCAATTATTAACTGGAAAGTCATATAGTTAAGGAAACCAGTCCTGAAACATGGACAGGATACCATAAGGAGTTACTGGTATTAACTGAAAGCAAAGATGCACAAAGTAATGTAAATTCTTAGGATAATATTACTAGTGTTTTGAAAACGGTAGTTAAGTTTGTAAGGGAATGTCTGGATAATTAATACATGAGGAAACTATCTAGGTTCAGATGATGAGAGCAATGGTTCACTAGCTGGGAGTTGGTGTAATGGTTAAGGAGTTTACCACCTACTTAAAAGGTACAGGGTTTGATTCTCACCTTTGAAAAGGAAATTGGCTAGGCTTAAATTGCCTTCAAGGGCGGCTAGCCTAGTACTTACCCATGAACACTGGACACCTACTGGAATAAACTATATCAAGAATAAGGCTGAGGCAAAAAAGGAATAAAACATAAAGGAATTAAATCAAATGTCAATACACAAGTCTGACAAGTACAGGGAGGGCCATGAGCTAGACACAAGTACTGTAATCCACAATACTTAAGTTAAAGTGCCAAGCATGTCACTCCACATGCAAGGGGTAAGAAAAAATGTAAGAAATGAAAAAGGATGCACATTCAAAAGGGAAATGAAAAGTAAAGCCACAGTAGAAATAAAACATAAAATAAAAATGAGAACTCTACAGAAAGAGCACAAGTGTTAAGGGAAAAGAAATAGAAACGAAGAATAATCAGCAAGGAAAATAAAACCTGTAAAGTGTAGCCTTGCGATAAATCAGAGTGCACAATATGAAGACACTAGGGTAAAGGCTTTAAGTAAGATGAGGTCATGTCAGACAGTAAAGAAATCAATATAATGAAGGGCAATAAATAAAAGATGAGGGAAAAACCAAAAGTCACTGCTATAAAACATACTGACAGAGATATTAAAAGAATCTGTCCAAAAGACAAAAATACGCACAGTGAATCAAAATTCTAATATAGATAAGACGATGTGACAACAGGAAAAGGAGAGAGAATTGGGGAAAAATGTTGCTCAGTTAGCAGACTCCAATATGTATGAAAGAAGGATGGAGGGTGGGGGAATAAAGGGACAGAATGGAGCTAAATGTGGTGGAATCACAACATCAATAGGCTGTATAACAAAAGGAAGAAAATCATGGTAAAAAAATAGGAGCTGTAGTACCCAGCAGGATAAAAGCATTCTCAAACTATACAAATAACACAGAGGAAAAATAAAGTCTACCAAAGCCAAATTTGAACTAAATTTGGCCTCCCAGGCTAAGGACAACAACATGGCATTCTTTAGCTATGTCTGCAACCTCAAAGGCAATACACAATTGTGTTCAGAGCTCATTGTTAATGGAGCCACCTATACTGAGACAGAAGATGTAATAAACCTAATGGCAGACAAATTCAGCTCTAACTTTACTCATCTCTCCCCTTCAACCTTCCCTCAGGAAATGCCATCAAATACATCTCCCCTAACTATCACTTGGCAACAGGTCCTCAATGCTCTAGCTTATGCCAAGAGCACTGCATCAATTGGTCAAGACAATATCCTAGGATGCCTTCTAAACAACAAGAGACATGACCTATCAGGCTCTCTGAATTATTTAACCAGAGCCTCCAAAAAGGCTTCATGCCTTACAAATGGAGAGCAGCAAAAGTCAGCCTTCTGCACAAAGTGGGCCATCTAAAGATCCTGGAAACTACAGACTTAAGCCTCACTAGTCTGATAAGCAAAGCCATAGAAAGAATTATCATGGAAATGATCAGTAATGAAATAGGAAACCTCTAGATACCACACACAACCCAATTTGGTTTAGTCAAGGGCAGGTGATTGATGTCTACTTAACCTGGGGGACTACTTTGAGAAGGTTACCTAAACAATGGGTGAGACAAAAGAATTCACACTGCCTATCCTGACCTGGTCAAGGTATTTGACACAATACCCACTCAGGAATTAATGACAAACTCAAGAGTTTAGGTATAAACCCTTTTGTTGCCTGGTGTGTAGCCAAATGACAAGACCAGGAAGTTAGAACTGTAGTGTCCACCTTTACAGAGAGGCCAGTCACAAGTGTAGTCCCTCAGAAATTGTTCATGGGATAACTCCTTTTTGGCATTTACTTCTCTGAAGTCAAGGCTAATTGTCAAGGGCTTCTGGCTGACCAAACCTGATAATGATTGCAAATTAGGAGCAGTCACTGAACTGATACTAATGTTCTCCAGAAAGGTCTGACACAGACAAATACCTTGTGTCAGAGCCATGGACTAAATGCCAAAAAAATGCATAATAGTATCCTTTGGGAAGTCATCCACCAGTGCTAACTATCATAGGAGGATTAGTAGGCAAACAGCCCTAGATCTTTTTTAAGCCTAGCCATTCATGATCTAATTTTCCCAATTATCAATGTTCAGGGGCTAGAATGGCTTTAGCCATTCTATGCCTGCACCTTAGGTCATATACAAAATGTCATTGTCCATAAGGGTCACAAGTGACAAGCTAAAGGTGAATTTGAGAGTTCCTATCCATTGGTCCAAACTGAGTTTGAATATCCATAGGGAAAAGCTCTGTTTCACATGAACAAGGAGTCTGCTCCAGAAAAGCAGTAATATCTGAGACACATACCTGTTACTCCAACATGTTTTGTTTATGTCACAGACAGGATTTAGATCTTTAGCACTGTGTAATTCTAGTGCTGTTTGTTTCGTAAATGTGTCACAGCTGTATCAGGGCTAGATCGTAGAATATCTTGTAGGTTAAGCACAGATCACCAATCAGTAGTCTGGAGGAGACCAAGTACAGGGACAGTGCTTTGAGGCAGTCCACATAGGATATATTATTTACACCTTCTATTCTTTTAGTGGTGAACTTCTGTGGCCACTCCAGATGCTTCAAATGCCTGGTCAGGTACACACTGAAGGATGCACTGTACTCAATTATTGGTTTAAGGTAGGCTTAGTATTGTAAGACTATGATCTCCTTAAATCTGAATACCATGCCCTTACTTATAAGTTGTGCCACATAGAAAGATTTCCTCCCTAACATGGGCACATGGTGATCAAAGTTCATGTTAATGTCACCCTGAGTTCCCAGGTCCCTTACCACTGGGTCATCTCTTAAGGGTGTTTTTTCAATGGTGTAATTTGCAGGGGTGGCCATCTTCCCAGAGGGTATGATTATGCATTTTTTGCACTGAGTTTTAGGCAATGGTTCTAGCACCAGTTATCTGACTATGAGAGACTTCCTGAAGGATATCTACATCTTTGGAGGAATTTAATGATTGCACCCATCATGCAATCATCAACAAATTTGGTCAGCCAAAGGGGGTCTAAACTTACCTGCCCTCAGAGAAGTATATTCCAAAAAAGGCAGGTCCCAGTACTGAGCCCTGTGGGACACCACAGATAACAAGCCTCTTGGTGGAGGTAGATTTCCATACCCTAACGTCATGTGTCCCATCTGTGAGACATTTGGCAAGCCATTGGGTGACACAGGGATTTATGTTTAAATTTGTGAGTTTGTCTATAATACCTGAAGGAAGATATTGTGTTAAATGCCTGTGCCATGTCAAGGTAGGCAGTATGTACCTTTTTGCCCTCATCCAAGGCTCCACCTTCTTGAAGAAGTTCACAAGATTAGGAGGCATGACTTGCCCTTGATAAAACCAAACTGGGATGAGTTCAGTGTTTGAAGATTTCCTAACTCTATATTTCTTACGTCCACAATAAATTTTTCCATGGCCTTGCATACAAAACTAGTCAAACATATGGGCCTGTAGATCCCAGTGTCTGTTGATGGGTCTCCTTCTGTGTAGAGGGCTGACAGTTGCAGTCCTCCATTCCATAGGGATGAAGCTTGTCTGGAGCTGTAACTGAAGAGAGATTCTAGTGGGCCTAACAGGTCATGTTTCAAGGTATTTAGGTGGCATCTGGTGATATTAAGACCCACTGATACAGCATTTTTAAATCTGAAAAGTGCAGTGAGGACGTGTTCTTCAGTGATGGTGTAGAAATGGTACCCGATGGTATTTTCTGCAAGGAAACCTGGAGAGATTGGGAGTGGTGAAACTGGAGCTAATCAGCCAGTAAATTTGCTATACCCCCCCCCCCCCCCCCCAGTATAGGGTGCTAAATCTACTATTACTTCAGCACACTGTTGGGTGTTCCCTTTAAGGTTATGTAAATAACTGAAAAATGCTTTATGGTTATCCTTAGCCTGGGAGGCTAATTTTACCTCAAAGTTGGCTTTGATGGACTTAATTATTCCACTGAGTTGCTTGTTGAGACTGATGGAGGAGTCGTTTCGGCATAGACCTTGCTTTTTTTTGAACAGGATTTTCTTTTCTTTTGTTGCACAACCTATTTATACTGGGGGTTCACCAAGGGGGCTTATTTTGGAGTTTGTCCTAAGTTTGTTTAGGTTTGGTACTACTGTTTCTATGCAGTTATTTAGATGCTTGTACATGGTTAACTTCCGCATAGGCCACCATGTTCTCTGAGTTTGGGAGGGGGAAGTGGAATTTAGCTATGCCTTCACCTAATAGTGGCTAATTAGCCTTATAAAAGTTCTTAAAAATTCTAAGTTTGCTGGGAGTTTAGCCTTTATATCTATTTCAAGGGTCACTGTTTTATAATCTGATCTGACCAGTGAGGACATTACACAAGCAGATGTGCAGCATTCACTCATATACAAGTACCAGATCCAGGATATTTGCACCCCTGGTAGGTGTGCAAACCAGCTGCTCCAAAATGCTTGCACTGAAAAAAATCTAGGAATCTTTGAGCCTGTAGGTTAGTGGATGTGTATGCATCCCAGTTTATGTTAGACAGTTGAAATCACCTATGAATATGGTGTTGGGTTTAATTGTGAGTGACTCCAGTACATTCAAGTATGTAGTATGGTTATCCTGGGTCATAAATAAGGACCTATAGCTAGCAAGGATATGATATTGGACTTCACTTAAGGTCAGCAGGACACAGATTAGCTCAAACATGTCTTATTTGATTACTCCTGAGGTGTGCTTACTTTTCATGTAGATTGATACATTTCCACATCATGTCCCTTCATGCGCAGTAGTTGGTATAAATGTGTGGAAGGCATTACAGTCTTGTACTGCTGGGTTGCATTCCGTGGCTTTAAATCATGTCTCAGTAACTGTACCGATGTCAACCCACTGTGGGCTAAGGAATGCTTCCAGGAAGCAGAGCTTCTTGTTGAGACTCCTAACATTTACTATTAACACCTTTAGTTTATCATATGTAAATTTTACTATGTTGGAAGGTTTATCAGATTTGCATTGCCTAAAAAAGGCACTATGGGGTGTATAATGCTTTGGCCAATATCCAAAAGCCTAGTGAGGACAGGTGCAGACCATCCTTGGGAAAGAAGCGTGGTCTGTTGATCATGTCCTCCCAAGCCGACAAATATATGACCATTTAGAATGACACCACTAACTAAGCCAATTATTCAGGTCAATCATCATCTGCTTATATTGTGTTATCATCCTTACAGAAGGTAGAATGCTGCTCAGTGCAAAGCTCATACCTGCCTGGGACACACAATCTGTAAGTTCCATCATGTCTCTTTTCCTACAGTCCAAGGAGGAATGTCTCAGGTCATTCACATGGACTAAGACAAAATGATACTGGTACTTGTGGTTCAGAGTCATGAATGAATGTGGGATCTGGCAAATCCTTGCCCCTGATTGGCAGCTGACTGCAACTGTCTCATTACTCAGCCAGGTGAGTGAAACATCAGTGCATCTCACAGCAGTCTCTCCAATGACCAATATATTAGGTTGTGTGGCAGTTTGCCTTAAGGGCTTAGAGACAGACATTGTGAGATGTAGCTGTATGCGTCCTAGGGAATATCGTCTTTGCAGACAGTTATGAGAGGTTGCTGAGGGCAGCGAATGGGAGGCCTTTGAGGTTTGAGTAGTTTGCACTTAAGAGCCTCAGCATATGCAAGTTCATGTGCCTGATCCAGAGGAGGTGTAGGATGTGTGTGACTGGCAATCTATTTAGATAGAACAGTGTTTGCATGCAAGAGCTTTGCCTCCAAAGACATAGTATAATTACATCTCTTCTATACTACATCACTCTGCTTAAGAATAAGGTGGCTGTCAGTAAAAAAAGAGACCATTGCTACACTGTGTCAAGATGCCCGTTTCTACCAGGCTGGCTACAGACACAGTAGGAAAGTGCACATACATGGCTGTGGATCATCTTTTTTGTTATCTATGACGGATGAGGCAATCAGGGTTTATCTACACAGCTGAGTAGACTAAGTAAAGCAACAAAATAGGCGTTAGAAACTGCAAGCTGATAAAAATAATGAAAAACCAGGATCCAAACACCAAATTTATTAAAACCTCTAGCACCTTGGCAAGAGCCTTCAAATGAAAATACAAAACACATCCTGATACTCAAGTTAATAGTAAAATCAATTAGCTGACAATTACACAATTAAATCTTAATTAGATTAAATTAAAACTTTCCAAATTGCACAACATTAATACCAGTAGGGCTCAGTGTCCCATATTTCAATATAAATATAGTTTCTTATACAAAAGTCTTTTCTTTATATCAGGACTAAATCTCTTAGCAGGAATATGCTGCAAAATAGTACTTTGCAAGCCCTCTTGATTTTTATTGTGGCAATCCTTAAAATGCACAGCAAGAGGGCTTTCAAGCTTACCATTTTTGATGTCCCAGAGTAGACCCAGTAGTCTGGGACTTGGACACACACAAACAGTAATCTAGCCTTTAACCATCATGGGTCTGCAGTAGTGAGGAAATCATTCTATATTGTGCAACTCATAAACAAAGATATGGCATCTAGGTCCAAGGTCACTGTTCCACTGTATTCATGCCCCCTTTGGTATGTACCTAACCAGGCAAACCCAGCAATTGGAAGGACCATAGAGGTTCCTCATTAAAAGAATATAGGGCATAAGAAACATGTCCTGTGCAGATTACCTCAAAGCCCTAGCCCTGTATTCTATCTCCTACAGGCTGTTAAGGGGGAGATCTATGCTTGACATAGAAGGCACTGTCAGACCCCATCCTGACGGACCTCTTGAAAATCCATAAAACAATCAGCACCAAAATCACTCATACTAATGACTTAAACCTTGCCTGGAATATAAATAGGACCTGCTGTTCAAACAGATATGTATCCCAGAGATTACCCTTTCTCTGGAAAAGGTTCCCCATTCATGTAAAGCAGAGTTCCTTCCTACCCCAATTCAGGTGCAACTTGGATTGAGAACAGGAAAGTCATCCCTTGTTTGGCACCTATGTCTAATGGACACAGGCAGCATGTAAATGCTTCATCTTCCAGGCCCCTGCTTGTAAATGTTTCATCTCCCAAGCCCTTGCTTTTACTTACCAAGGGTACTAGAACTTATCAGAGATTTGGGATGCATGACTAGCCTTAAAAAGGCCCTAGTGGTAATCTGCCTAACAAACACTTATGAACCCATTAAACTGATAGAAGACATGAAATAAAATTTCAATAACATGAAGGGATCTGTCACAAAAATGCTAAATACCTATCTAATTACAATGGACAAACTTAAAAATGATGACAGTGACAGAGAGAGAGAGAGAGAGAACTACATTTTAGTTGGGGGTAGCAGTACTTCTAGAGAAATAAAAAGCCAAACAGAACTGCAAAGTTTCTACCAGAGTAACAATAAATGACATCACTCATACTTTGGACAAACTAGTGACAACAAAACATTGGAAAAGTGAAGCATGAACATTAAAATGTGTCTGCTTTAAAGTGTGTAAGGATAGACATCATATGGTCTTCATGATCACTTGCCTAGTATTGTTTGTACATACAGTAGCATTATAGTCCACAGAGGAGCTACTGATGTTACAGAGATAATGTAGCAGTGCCACAAAAACTCAGACAGAATGGGCAAACACCTACATAAAAATGATCTCCCTGAGAGGGCAGGTTTAACTACATACTCACATTTATGCCAACACACACACATTATGACAAGAGACAGACCCTGTGTTCAATAAACTCCATGCGAGCTTCGTCCGAAGCCTACATGGAGTTTACATGTGCGCGCAGTGATGCATGGTGAACAGCAGCTCTCACTGCATATTCATGCTGTGCAATGCATTTAAACGTAAATAAGTGAGGTTTCATGTCTGGCAACAGTGTTGCCGGCCAGGAAACCATGTAAATGAACAAAGACAGCAATCCTGGTTTAATCAGAGCACTGAAGGTCAGCGGTTTTGCGTGGAATCCACAATGATCTCCAGGGCTTAAAAGGTAGCTTGCAATCTCTTAGTGAAAGCCATCTGGACAAAGGCCAACATAATATAAGGACAATGACCCACAAATATAGACATATTTGGCATATTTCCTTATTAGAAATGTGCTAAAATAACCAGGGATTTGTGTTAACATACATTTTTTGAAGGACTTGAAGACAAACTCAAATGTATGCAATTATTGAGTCACATCAGTCCTGAGATCATCCCAGTGATATGGTAGAAAACCACAATTTTGATAAGGAACACACCAAAAGATAAACAAGGCAAAAATCCATTGGACATGCTGTGAAAATCTGGACAGTTGACAGGCATGATAGTTAAGTATATGGCCCAAACACAGTGTAGGACTATGTATCTGCAGTGCAGATAATTGTAAAATCCCATTTCTGGCATTCTGTACTAAAGTTGTGTAAATGATCTGTAAGGGTACATGGACTGCCATGTAAAATAAACATTCAGGGGAAGTGTGCGTATTGAACAGGGACACAGATGAATTGTAGGAATGAACACGTGAACAGGACAGGTGAAACAACCTAATGTACAGTAGATGAAGCCATGTCAAAGGAAGACAGTTATAGCAGCAACATCCATCACTTATCAGTCTGGTACAGTAAGGACTGCACAGTGAAAATGTGAATTATGTGACTGTCACACAAGGTGTCATAACAATGGGGAGGATTGTCTGTGTGAGATAAGCATCCTTACATGAATAATACGGAGGACATCTATAAGGGATGTAACATACAATTGGGGTAGGGTGCATATTGTGATGCTGTGCAAAATGATTTGCCTGAACACAAGTGTAACCTCAGCAGACATCTCCAGCAAGTGGGACAAAGGTACAGGTTCATGGACATTAAAAGAAGCAAGCACAATCATGGGCGATAACAGAACAATACCACCAGTAACCCCACACCTTTAACATAAGATATGTGATTTAGAGAGACCAGAGATGATTCTGCACAAACATACTTGCACAACTATTATGTATGTCCACACTCTATGAAGGTAATTATGTACACTGTCCTGGCACCATAACATCTGCTGAAGGTGTTAGGAGGAACACTGCTATACTTGTATGCGACATTATGATCAATATAGGCTGGCTGAATGGTGTGCATGGCATCAATATATGACACAATCCACATTGTCACGAATGTTACCCATGCCATTAATGTTGTCAGACACCTATGTATGTACTTGTCAGCAACACCTGAACAGGTAGCACGCATGTATCTGGTGTAACAAGTTGATGGAGGTTCTGTACCATCACACAGTAATGTTTATGCCACAAAAAGGATATCTAGGTATGGCCAATGAGATGTGTGACAGCTCACTGTGACAAAGGTAGTACACTTCAGTTACACATAACTGGAAGATGTGTAGGGAGGTACATGAAGAAGGGTGTATTTGTACTCAGTTAATGGTGTTATGAAGGCTGTGAACTATGGAGGTATTATGGTCTCTGATGTGGATGTCCTTCACATAGTCAGTAGCTGTGTTACATACAATGAAGTAGTCAACACTGTGGCCACATGCTAGTGGACATTCCACTTACCATCCACCCCACTATTAGGTCACATGCCTACCTATTGGTCTGATTATAGGGTGTGATATCCACATTATACTTGGGTTCTGTATTTGTTTTCCTGAAGTAACAAATACCTCGACAAGTTTTCTTGTCATTGCAGGTGTTGTCATGGCTGTGGCAGCAATGTTTGGTGTGTTCTGATACTGTCTGTATAAAACCAATATCACAGATGGAGTCAATGATTGCCCATGATCTGTAGTCCTTCAAGCAGGCAGCTGTTTGGACACAGGATGCATATGTCATCTGTGAATGTCCATTACTTAAATAATGGACAAGAAAGGGCCAGGCAGACAGCCCTGATGTATGGCCCTGATCATTGCACCTGTAATATAGGTCACCTCACACGTCAACATATTTATATGCCATGTATGTGATAGACTGAACTACCCACTTGGTGATATAGGTGTATATGGCCACATCTGACAGTGATGAGTGAATACCTCAGGTGGAGTTGTGTCAAATGCCTTGGCCTTGTCAAGTTCAAAAGGATGACAGTGTTATCATGCATGCTTTCGATGAACTCTTTGAGGATATCTAACAGATGTAACAGCCATGATGTAGCATTAACATCTCATACAGGTCTGTTGCACACAGCCAGGATATCAATAGTGTCCATTTAGAAAAGGTCCATAATGACATGCTGGTCTATTTCACAGATGAAGAGAGTCAGAATGTGTCTAAACATGCATGCACCAGGTGCATCCCCCCCCCCAAACTCACAGGGATGCACGTTGAAAACACCCTTCTACAGCAACACGGTCTGTGTGGAGGGCATGTTGAAGTATGTATTCAACTCAGGAAGGTGCATGTGATGAGTCACATGATAGGGGATCTGTGATGTTGTCATAGCCCATTTATTTTGTGTGATAGGCTACTGGCTATCCTCAACTGGCCTACGGTTTGAACACAATCCCCCACATAAGGATCATTTAGAAACTCCACAGATGGGGATTAAACCTCAGGGATCTGACCTTGGCCCTTTACTGTTAGGAATCTATTTCTCAACAGTTCAGGCTAAAGTATATAGCCTCTGGTGTACCTCATTAGCTGATTCTTGCATGCCGAGTGCAATCACAGAGTCCACCTATGATGGAAACATAAAACAGGAGGGGCTAACAAAGATAAATGATGGGAGGTAAAGCTATACAGTCTACACATAAATGCAAAAATGTGTCTTTAATTTGGCTTTCTGCAAACTGGAATTCTCTGCTATTTACAGTGCTGACAACAGTCCCGCTATACTGAAACCCAGTGACGCAAACACTGGGAACTCCCGTACATAGCACTCTGAACTTTGACCACCAAGTGTCCACACTGGTATTTAAAGCGTGTGTTGTGCATATCATAAGTCACACCATCATATTCAGATCTCAGGATTATATTACAGCACTGTACTCGAACCTCATCAAAACCTGAATATAGAGTATGTTTTTAAAGGGATAGTTAAAAGCCAGTATATGAGAATGAGTAGATGGACTACAGATGCAACATTATGTAACCAGCAGTTGGATATGTTAAGACAAGAATTTTAGATAAGAGGCTATCATGAAGGTCTTTTGAATGAAGCATCTAACTATGTAACTAATGAAAAAGAAGGTAAAGCCAAAACCGTATTTTTCATCAGAACATCCACAGACTAACCAAAGTCATAACAACACTAAGTCTAGCCACATAATGAAATATAGTGTTAGCAGTACTGGTGTTACTGATATTATGGAGAAATTGGGACATATTAACTGCTACGCCAAAAATGGGTAAAATAACGCATGAAAAGAAAGACCAATCCCCTAGAACTAAAAGTAAAAAGCTATGGTTCCATGCTATAATTGTCTTTTTTGTAAACACATTGAGCCTTTTGTTGTAAGCCGTGGTGGTGCACCGGTAGCGTTGTTGCCTCACAGCAAGAGGTTCTCCCGTTCGATTCTCGGCTGGAGTGCCTTCTCTGTGGAGTCTGCATGTCCTCCCCACGGTCGAGTGGCATTCAAAAGACATGCGTAGAATGGGCATGCTTTCGTTGAAGGTTGGGCATCGAGCTGGCACCTCGGCAACGTAAAAATCTACTGCCAATCATTAACGGTCCGGAGTTCCGCTGTGGCGACCCCTAACTTTTCCCGAAAAGCCAGAAGAACAACATTGATCCTTTTGTTACTTTTGAACATCCATGAACAAAGAATATTTATGAATTTGATTGCTTTGCTACTTGCAACACAGAAAATCTGGTTTATTCAGCTGTGTGCACAACATGCACTAGTTTCTATATAGGAAAATCTAATACAAAATTTAAGGAAAGAATTTCTAAACATCTTTCAGAAATTAGAAGGAATACACTTACTAATTCCTTGGCTAAGCATATTCATGACAATGGCACAGATCATGCATTTAAATTAATACAAAGGATACTTTTTAACATAAAATGTAGTGATGTTCTAAATGCCATTGAAACAGCTGAATACAGGTGGATTTTAAAACTGCAGGCTGACCATGCACCTGGATTAAATGCTTTAGTTAGTTTAAAACCTGTATTAAAACAAAAGCAAATGAAAGTGAAGTGAATGTTTCTCCTAAATGCCTGTATCTGTTGTGCTTTTTAAGTTGCTTTTGGATGTACTTTTTGTGTGTGTTGCTGTGTCTTTATACCTTAGGTTCTCTGTATATCAAGTTGAGCTCTTATTGAGCAACGGGATCATGTGCTGTATTTAAAAAATTTGTATATGAACTTTTGTTTTATATGCAAAAGGTGCAAAAGGGATTATTCCTAAAAGCTCTGCTATTTGTATTTGGATTAAAATAAGTGGGTTTGTTTTATTTCTGTTGTTGAGATCCATTTTTATTGAAAGAACATAAGAGCCTTATGCATACCAGTGTTGCAAATATTTGGCTTTCTAAGACTTACAAGTACTCTCTTATTGTCATACCTACACAGCTGTGGGATATCTGCACACTCAAACTCATGCAACGAACGGTTGACAGTAACCCTTTTTCTCCTGTGTAGGTCAAAAAGGATGCCTACATTGCTCTCCAGTATGTGGGATACCAGTAGCACTGGATACAGCCAGGTCCAAACTATTGCACACTTCAGACTTGTACTGGGAGCCAGAAGAGTCCCCCTGCAGAAACCTTTGGCTGTGGTGCTTTACCAGGAGTCTGGTAAATATCCTGGACTCCTAGACACCCCACCCTGTGCCCTAAACTTTTGATCTTTCTCTCCAACACCAGCCATGTCGAACAGCTGAACTACAGCAACGGAAACTGATGTTTTACCACCAATTCTAGTTATCACGTTTAAAGGTAGTGCGCAAACCCGAGCTGCGATGCCAACCTCTTTTGCATGATGTTAAGCACTGCCAAGCAGGGAGGAATTAAATAATTTAAACTGAAAGGTTAATATGACACTTGACCTTATTTTGAGGGGTGTCTACTGATGCAGCCTGGAAGTATATACTAGAACTTGGAAGGTAACTGTTAGGTGAGTTAGATTTGTAGACATGCACTGGGGGCATAAATGTAATGACCTGACACGTTTGCTTTTGCCTTTATACACAGAGAAAATTGACTTTTACACTGTGGGATTCATATCTAGGCATAAATGACAAAACATGTTTTTCTCCAGCATTGATTTTCCATCTTTGCCACAGAAGAGATGCTGCTTAGACATAGTCAGGAAGCATACCTAAACAGAGGTTACAGTTTGAGCTGTTACACGTATATGTGTGTGCCTGACAAAGTTATTGGATATCGATCCATTTGTATATGTGTCCAAGGTAATTGAGAAGGCTATGCAAGTCCAGATAGCAGAATTATACTTACAGAAATATAGTAGACAGTATACCCTCAGTCATACATCAGAAAACGCAATAATGGTGTGTCATCCCTATCCCTCATACATATAATTCATATCAGCTCCGCTATCTAAAGTGTTATAAGTGAGAATGAATATACTGGGAAGTGGAACAACAATGAAAGAGTATGGAATATCCTGTGATAGAACCCAGGACCATGTGTACAGCAGTCATACACTTACACCTGTTGCCATAAGAATGTCGAAATAACACTTGTCTATTTTTCAGTTTACTGTTACAAACTGCACTGTCACAACAGTAAAAAAAGGTTGCACACCATGTACTAGAACCCAGGACCATCTGTACTCCGGCCCTACACTAGTTACATGACATTCCATAACTTCCTAATCATTCTTAAGGTCTCTGTGTTAACCACTGGACAATGCCACCTAGCATGTTTGCACAGTGCCCAAAAGAATTAAATGAATGTATCCGGTTTCAATTATTGGCTAAGTCCTGTCTGCAGGTGTTCAACGGCTGCATCGCAGGGGAACCTTGCTAACCACAGCAAAGCACAGCTGCACGAGGAAATATAGAAACTGCAACAATGTTTTGTTTTTGACCTTTGCCCTTTTACAGATGCCCTGTTTGCAGGTGTTCTGTCTGGTTCCTAGGTAGGCAACTAGTCCAGTTTGCACACTGCCAAGCTTTAAGCAAATTAAATAAGCACAGCCAAACCTGACATTCACTTTCTCCATTTCATGTGCTTGTGCCGTGCATTGCACAAACAATGGTCCCAATAAAAAAAAAAAAAAAAAAAAAGGAAAAAGGGGAACAGTAGTTGAAATGAAGAAGAGCAATCTATGGTGTACATATTACAAAATATTAGTACACATGACATATTTCTACATAGGTCTGGATTTGAACTCTCACTCCAATGACCCTTCAGAACACAGTAAGGGTGCCTTATCCCTTTTTATTACACAAACAGCTTTGCAGCAAGGAACTGAAATCATTCTGTATGCAACCAACTGCATCATCACCTATAGTAATATGAAACCATACAACTGTTACTTGCACATTTATTACTTTTGGATGTACTACACTAAGTGATCACCCAAGCAGTTATGAATATTTCTTGTAAATATGGAGCTCTGTCTTACCTCTCTGTTTCTTGCTTATTCTTCTATCTGAGCAGTAATTTGAGACATGCAGTCTGTAGGCCATTCTATATCACTGTCCTTAAAATGTGTGATATTAAATGGCAATAATATAATAAGCAGTTGCCAACAAATGAAGGGGAGGATGTTAATGAACATGACCTGCGACTTGTGCGAAATAAAAAGAGCATTTAAAACTAGATTATTAGAACATGTTAGGGACATAGTAAGAGGGAGGAAAGTGTAATAGCTGTGCACTTTAATAAATTTCACAACGGTAATGTCAATGATTTAAAAGGTACGACTTTGGAGAAAATTTATATACATGATGATGAAAATGAATTAAAAAATAAATTGCTTCTTAAAGAGTCTACCTACATTTTAAAGTTTGGTACACTGTCCCCTAAGGGGCTAAATAATGAAATGATTTAGAGCTTCTTTGTTTAATGTTTTATTGAAAGTGACTGATTTATGTTTCACTGTATAATGTATTAATTGATAGGTGTATATAGGCAGGTAACTTTTTGTGAATGTTATACTCCTTGAAGGCTTGTGGAGCCGAGACGTCAGTGTGTGTTTTAAATAAATTTCCTATGAATTACTAGCTGGTGGTTCTATTTTCTTCTTTGGTGCTTTCAACAGTGTGGTGGTGCTGTAATTTGCTTGGTCCAGGATGGCTAGTGATCCCAACATGGACCTGCCTCGTTTATTTCGTGACTGTAGTGGTGAAGGAACACAGAAGTCACTTGAATGTTTTTTTCAATTGGGTGACCGTCAGAATGTTTCCGGTAATGTTATGAGCTTATCCAACAACCAAACTTCTATTAATGATGCTAATAACATAGTGACTGTACCTAACGTGTGGAAATAATTGGAAGAAGATCGTAATAAAAGGTATAATAATTAGTTTGCAGCTGTTGCCCGTAAAACTACTTCTACCTTGTCGGTGGAAAATAAAACATTATGTGAAGAACTTGAAAAGCTTATGTTCAAAGAAACAGCTACTTTTTTAATGTTCAGAGTTAACAGAGATACACTGGGCTAGATATCTCTCCTCAGGGTCTACGAGCATTCAAGGACCCTTCGTTACCATTCAATATGGACAATGACACAGATAAAGCTTTTCACCAGCGATGGGTTACTGCCGCTCATAAGTGTACAATGGAATGGATTTCCATTCTGTTAGAGACAGATTAAAACAAATGAACTGAGGGAACAAATAAAGAAAACATGTTAATCATTGACAATCTAAATAATGAATATTTAGATAAATTTCTGTCTGACATTAATAATAAATTAAAATCATATGAGGATGATATCACTAAGCGGAAAAAAACAAATTGCTCCGTGATTTGTGGGACTATGACAACGGGAGGGCCTTTGTATCTTGAGCCAATCGGAAGAGGTCGGGAAGACGCGTACACTTCCAGGAAGAGGGAGAACACCCAAATACATCATTCTCCAATTCGGAAGGGCTGAATTCAGCCGGAGAAGATGAAAGGGATGAATATCCACAACTGCCGAATGCACAGCAGGGTGAACAGTTTCAACAAATGTTTCGGGGAAATGGTAATGGCCCAAAAGGAGGTCATCAAGGGAGAAAATGAGAGAGAGAAGCCCTCCATGGACAGTTTAAAGATGGACAGCAACAGCGTTATTTTAAAAGAGGTAAATGGTGATTTATCTGTGATGAATAACTAACAGTTATGTTATAAATTTATCTGGTTATACTCTGAATAACAGTGAGCATAATGTGCTTAATTGTGGTATTAAATTTGTGCTGTTATTCCAAGACTGCATGAGGTTTGTTTTGCTTTTTTAGAAAGTTACATTTGAAATGCTTTTTTAGTAGTATAAATGATGCTAATGGTCCTACAACAGAGGGCGATAAAAGTGTGGATGAAATGAACAGTGATAGTTTTTACTCTTGTTGTTCTGAGGAAGAATATAATGCCTATACACTGTTCGATACTAGTAAAGTAATTTATAAAAACAAATTTATGCCTCCAATATTAAATGAAGATGTTCAGCATGTTTATTTGATACTACAGTTTGCAACAAAGAAAACATTTCCTGAGTTCAAAAATGTGGGGTTCAATTTAACGAAAGAAGAATGGAAAACTTTGAAAATTTTAAGTGAAAGGAAAAATATTATATTTAAACCTGCAGACAAAGGAAACAAGTTAGTAATTATGAATTATGTTCAATATTTAAACATGTGTAATGAACATTTAAAGGATGGTAGTGCATATGAACATGTAGAATTAAGAGTATATAAAGGAGATATAGGTAAGTATACTAATTTTCTTAAAAAGGTAATAGGTTGGGCTATTTGTCTGACAATGATATAAAAAAAAGTCTGGAGTGGAAGGATGTGTGATGGCTCTATTTTACTGCCTTCCTAAGATATATAAATATTTTCAAATCCTCTGGGACGTCCTATAGTATCTAGAAAGAAATATTTTTTGTATAAAATGGGCCAATTTCTCCATTTTTACCTATTACCTAAAGTTAAATTGCTGCCAGCCTATATTCAAGATGTGTTTGATATTTTGAACAAAATTAAGATGGGGGTAAGAATGTACTGGGTTACTATTGATGTACAAAATGTTTACACCAAAATAAATCATGATTTTGGGTTGGAAGCCATACAATTTTTTTGGGCCAAAGTCCATCTACTGAATTTATTGTAGAGCTGTTGGATATTTGCCTTAAAGAAAGTTTTTTGAAGTTGGAGAAACTCTATACAGACAGAAAAGTGAAACTGCAATGGGGCGGTTTTTGCCCCCTCATATGCCAATCTTAGCATGGGCTTATTTGAAAATGAGTGTGTATATGTATATGTATATGTATATATATATATATATATATATATATATATATATATATATATATATATATATATATACAGAAGTGAATTTTTTCACAGACATGTTAAACTTTATTGTAGATTTATTGACAATCTCATCTTCCTGTGTGAAGATGGTGAAGAGGAAGTAGAAGGATTTATTAAAATGTTAGGAAATAATAGGTTTGGGTTACAGTTTGATGGTCTGAAAGTTGGAAAAAGTTTATCTTTCCTGGATGTTAATTTAGATGGTAGTAATAATAAGTCCATTCAAACTAGTGTCCATAGAAAATTTGATAGTGGACTACAATATATAAGGGCAGATAGTTGTTATCTGCCCCACACTATTCATTCCATGTCCTTTGGGGAATTTAGTCGTATTTTTAGACTATGTAATAATTAATTTGATTATAAAAGGGAAATGTGCAATACAATTAATATGTTTAAAGTGAGGGGTTTTGATCAAGAATTATTAGAAGAAAGTTGGAATAAATTCTTAAAAGAATATGTTTTACAGCCCACTACTAAGAGATGTATACAAAGATATAAAATAAATAAAATTCAATAACAGGAAAATATATATTTTACCATTACTTTTAGTAGCTTTAGTGTTATAGTTAAAAATTTATTAATGTATTATTGGGAGTATATTTTATGTACAAATGATTCCTGTTTGCATAATTCAGGGGCCCGTATCATGTCATTTAGGAGGGGTAGAAATCTTACAGATTTGTTAGTGAAAACTAAGTTGACAGTACCCTCTATAAGAATACAAAGTAATATAAAAGAATTAGGGACCATTGGTTGTAATAAGTGTAAAGCTTGTAATTTTACTGTTTAACATTTTAGTAAAATTAATGGTTTACCATTTGAGATTAAAGATGGTTTTTGCTGCAATGCTGAAGGCATTGAATATGTTCTGAAGTGTTCTTGCAACAACTTTTATATTGGAGAAACAAAAAGAGCATTTAAAACTAGATTATTAGAACATGTTAGGGACATAGTTAATAAGAGGGAGGAAAGTGCAATAGCTGTGCACTTTAATAAATTTCACAATGGTAATGTCAATGATTTAAAAGGTACAATTTTTGAGAAAATGTATATATATATATATATATATATATATATATATATATATATATGATGATGAAAATGAATTAAAAAATAAATTGCTTCTTAAAGAGTCTACCCATATTTTAAAGTTTGGTACATTGTCCCCTGAGGGGTTAAATAATGAAAATAATTGGAGGCTCTTTGTTTAATGTTTTATTGAAAGTGATTGATTTATGTTTAATTGTATAATGTATTAATTGATAGGTGTATATAGGCAGGTAACGTTTTGTGAATGTTATACTCCTTGAAGGCTTGTGGAGCTTTGGTGCTTTCAACAGTGTGGTGTTGCTGTAATTAGCTCGGTCTTACCTCTCTGTTTCTTGCTTATTCTTCTCCTATCTGAGCAGTAATTTGAGACATGCAGTCTGTAAGCCATTCTACATCATTGTCCTTACAATGTGTGATATAAAATGGCAATAATATAATAAGCAGTTGCCAACGAATGAAAGGGAAGATGTTAATGAACAAGATCTGTGACTTGTGCACTGCTTACTTACTTTTCCAACCATGACAAAATTGCACCTAACATTTTGTAAGTCTAACCTAACACACCCACTGGATATAGCGCAGTCTGCATTGCTATTGTGTTTTCCTTCTCCCTACCAGTAGTCACTCACATGTGCAATCCATTAAAAAAACACTATATTTACATCTGTAACATGGAGCCAAGTATTTGGGATTCAGCAATTATAATAAGATCACACCTCGTTTGCTTCTTCATCGTGCTGACAGCCCTGAATCTACCCATAAAAAGGCAGCCATGTAGGTGAAGAGAACTGTTCCTGTGGGGAACACAGAAAATAGGCTATTACTTTGGGATATATTTGCCCAGAGGGTTACTGAACTTGAGAAGGTATGCTTGCATTTTGTCAGCTATATACTGCATATGCTAAAATGCAATTACAAAATACTGTTTTACATACATATTTTGATTAGCAAAGGCTTTTACACTTTTATCTGTATGCATTAGTTAGAAGTGTACTGATGGCGTGGGCATGTTTGTAAAGGACATTTTACAGGTATATATGATTGGCAATACCTTAACATGGAATGTTCTGTGTTAAATCTGTAAACATGTTTCAAGAACAGTTCATCTGATAGCACTTTTAACATTTCAAAGATGGTTTGTTTAGCAAAATATGTCATGTGCCTGTTTTTTTTTTTTTTGGGGGGGGTGAGCAAAACTGTATTTCTATTACGGCACAAAGAAGGCTATGTTGCTATTGTTACTCTCCTTTCTTGCATCCAGCATGTTGCTCATATTTCAAATCTCTAGATTGTTTATGTTTTTACAGTGGGTAATAATGAAATCCTACCTTTTCTGTTTTTTTGGGAACAGTTATTTTGTAGTTATGTGACACTTATGTGCATCATACATCTGTTGCCTTTTAGGACACCTAAGACTATGCCACCCAGGTGTCTCAATCCTCGAAAACCACCCTTCACTGACCCTGAAAATGCAGGTCACTGTTGGAAGCTTTTAGGTGACGTGGTGCCTTCCTGCTTGACACAGGACATTGAAATATGTCAGTTAGAATGCAGATTTGGCAGCAGATTGTCACAGACTTTAATGCAGTGGGTGGCCACAGCAGGACATATGACCAGATGCACCATAGGGCCGGGCCACTGACGTGATCTCATCTACATGGAGGACAGTAGCTGCAGTGGGCCATGGTCTGATGGGTACCAGGGGGAGGTTTGCTACAGAGCCACCACCTACAGCAAATGAAGAGTTCCTGTCCACTGTTAGGGATCCAGACAGCTCCTAGGAAAAGTGTAGATCAGCATGTCCTTTTGCTTGGTGCTAGTGTTTCATGGAAAGCAAGCATGTCCCAGGAGAAGCTTCCAGGTAGGTTTGGTATTTCAATTGTTAAATACTGTTGTATAACAAAACAATTTAAATCAATATGCTAGTTCTGTTCGACAAGATTTTTTTTGGGGAGGGCACTGAAGACTGCTACAGTTAACACCACACTCTGACTGATTACACATGGGCTTAGGTTGGAGTGGTCATCCAAGTTCTTGTTGAAAGTATAGTTAATGGACATATAAAAGGGGAAAAAGTATTACCCTCTGTGTAATTGTTAATTGTGATGATGTTGTCCTTACCTTTTGCTTAACTTCTTCCAGGACCATCTGGCATACAGAGGATACCATCATCTGCATATGGTAAGCCAAACATTTTTTATGTCAGTATTGATAAGCAATTCAAAGAAATATTTTAATGTGTGATGTTGCTGTCAGGACTGTTATATGTATCGCTGTACTGTCTAACAGTGGTGGCACTGTTATTTTGTTAGCATATATTGGACTACAGTAGTGTAGGTATCAATTGTTCCGGTTTACTATCAAAATGTTGAAATTCACATGGTCGACATTCATAACGTCGAAAGTCATTACACCAAATGTTCAAAATACCAAAAAAAATGTCTAAATTTAAACGGATGAAAAACACCTGTAAACTAACACTAGTGTTTTTGCAGGGGGGGGCTGCACCCCCCACACCCAGTTACTTAAATATTACAACTCCGAGATTGCACAACAATGCAGACAAGGGAAAATCCTTGCCCTGTTTGCAGCATAATATCGACAGGTAAATTTGCATGCACTTCTGGTCGACCAAATGAACTACTTAATATTCGTGTGTCGACCATATGGGTTGATCATATGAATGTTAGACTAAATGAAGTTAAATATTTTGATAGTAAACCAATTGTTCCTGTGTTCATTGCTTATTATCACAGGTGATCCTGACAGCAGAAGTGTGGGACTTCTACCACCCGATGTCAGAGTATAAGCAGACTCTGATGATAATAGTGGCCAAACAGAGGCACAGTTGGGAGGTGGAGAGGTTGAATCTGACACTGAGGTTGACATACCGCCATCCCCTGAAATTTCATCGGACACAGCCAGCAGGCCTATGCCTACCCATTGCAGTCAGCCTACAGATACTGGACAGGTGCAGGGCAAAACAATCAATAAGGTAAGTGTAGTTACTGCAGCTTAACTGAATGCTGACTCTGGCCATAGCCAGAGTGTGGGCAAGGTGCCATGCAGAAGGGTTGATAGGGGTGCTCAGAAGAGGTCTGCTGTCCATTATCCACCTGATCCTGGAGTCTCTTCCTGTGCCAGTCATCGTATGTTTAGGGCAGTCATGGAGATGCAGGCACATTCCCATAGGTGCTCCAGTGAAATATTTAGGGTTGTAGATGGGGCATAAGCTGACATGCGTGACTGCCTCCACCATGTTGCCAATTGCTCCATCAGTGGTTTATCTATCCACACCCAGAAGTGGTAGGCCATGGGGTCGTGGTCCTGGGTGTACTTGCGAGGGGAGCTTATCCAGCAGACATCAGTCATGCTCAGGTAGCAGCAGTGCATCTGATCTGGGTGTGGACATGCCAGTGCAACTCCTGACATAGTCAGTTCTCATGGTTGGGGATGACAATGATATACTGCCACCTCTACCATGCATGGCTCATATCTGTCTGACCTACCAAGATGTAGAGCTAACACAGAGCTTGGCTGTGTTCATGCAGACACACACCAATTTCACCTGGAGGACTGACACAGACACACAGACACACACACACACACACACACACACACACACACACACACACACACACACACACACACACACACACACACACACACACACACAGCAGTTACATGGTTCAGCCGTGCAATTTAAAACTCAATTTGTCTCACTACCCATTTGTTGCTTTATCAAAATGTCTCTTTCTTACTGACACAAACTCACCAACCTTTTGTGTCAGCCAACGCTTCCTGCCACCCCCCCCCCAACATCCTGTGCAAGTGACAACTATGCCATATCCCTGTTTTGTATCTTCTGTATTCAGGGATACATAAGCTGTGTGTCTGATGCTCAGAGTGCATAGCTGACTTAGTGCTTATTATATCTGCATTTGTGATGTTGAACTGGTGATTGTACCTTTGACTTATATTGTCTTAAAAGGTTAGACAGTTGACAGCATCAACATTTTCCAACTTTATTGTGAATGATCTTGTGAGGATTGTGAAGTCTAAAACTGCAATTTGTATCATTAATTTCTAACTTCTCTCTTTAATGATTTTCTAGTACAAATGTATGGTGGTAAAATGAGTGCATGCAGTAACCATCACTACTTTTGAGAGGTATGAATATGTGAATCTTTGATGCCTAAGGCTACTACTAAATATCAGACACATACAAGTCAAATAAGTCTCTAATGTCACATGTTTAAAGACATTTCTGTATAAATCTCCCACCTTTTACTTGCTTACACTGTCAAATAACAAACTGCAAGGATATGCCGGTCTTTCATATTATTACACAATACACTCCACTTTCAACACTTATCCTGTAAATTCAGCAGTTGCAACAGTTTTACTTCAGGGATGACTCTGATGCAAGCAGTAAACAGCCAATACATGAGGACGTAAAGGTTGTGAAAATTGCCTGGCATCAATGTTACTATATGTATGTGTGTAGGAAAGTTTTAGGCCCTTAGGTGGTGAGTGAGTGTGCTATGTGTTACCTCTTAGCCAATGGGAGGGCATATTGAGCATGCCTACATCTGCCTACACCCACACAACAGCTGGTGCTTCCCCCTCTGACTCCTCACCTGTGTGCAGCTGTGGTGATCTTGGCATTGGTGGTGGGATATCCTTCCCCTTGTTCATCCTGCTGAAGCTGTTTTCTCAGGATGATGTTGTGTAGCATGGCAAATACTGTGAATATTTCAGTACATGTCCATGGATTGTACTGCAGGGGCTCCCTCAGATGTATCTAGCCATCAGAACCACGACTTCAGCAGCCCAAGCACACACTATGATATTTCTAGTTTAAGAGTGTGCCTCATTATGGTGTTACTCAGTGGGTGTGTGAGCATTTCGGATGGGTGCCATGAGCCACGGTGCCACTGCATAACCTGCATACCCCAATGAACATCTCATACAGTTGAGAAGTGTTTCATAAATGTGAGTTGTGGTAACTGCCATGGTTGCCAGCACATAAATTCAAGAGGATTCCCTAGGCATTACACACAACTTGCTTGTTAATAGATGAAAGCCCTTTCTAATAATGCACAGCCTTCCCTGGCCCATGGGTGATGCCTTATTTTCTGTGTGTGCAATCTATGGCACCCAGTACTTCAGGGTAGTGTGCTACAGGGTTGAATTCCTGCATATTTCTGGCCCTATCCTCAGAAGTACGGGGAAAATATACATGGTCATTAGCATATTGGAGCATAGCATTCAAGAACTGATGGAGGATCCTGGATGCCTGTGACACCTCCAGTATGTGCCCTGTTGGTCTCTGAAAGGTACTTGTAACTAAGAGTCTAGGTGCTACACATACCTTTGTCTCCACTGGGATGGGGTTCCCCTCAGTTTGCCCTGGTTCTGAGTTGTGGACGACAGAAGTTGCAGAGTTCCTGTAGTTTGCTTCTATCTACCCTCTAGAGGTCTACAATTTCCACATCATCCAAGTTGTGATACACTACCCAGGGTCTGAAAGCTCTTCACCTTCATGACCTTGGTTTATCAGCACCAGCATAGACTTCAGCCTGTTTCACATAAACATGAATTAAAGCACAGCAGCTCCTAACATTTTTTCTGTGTAGACTCCTTTCCATGGCTGCATTCCAATAGGTTTTGGACTTCACAGGAAAAAACACTAAGTCTACATGGTTGCTTTATAGATGGTTGCATAGTTCCTCCATCTTGGATTGGTTGATTATCATACAATTCAGCTGCTTATGTTTTAATTTGCATGCCACAGTGTTTACATAGTTTGTGCAGCTATGCGTGGCTCTAGACACTGTGTAGAGCCACTTACTAAATCTAAAACAGTACACTATCATGACAAGCACATGGTACAAATGAACCATGTAGGCTTTATTGAATCTTGTTGGAAGTCCATTTAACCAAATCAGGAAAGAAAATATTAGGGCACAATATACTAAAAAATTATAAACTCCTAAAAACAACATTTTCAAGTAGCAAAAATAAACTTAAATCCCACCAAAATTCAGAAAATCTGATTGCACTAACATCAAATATGCAAAGCCTGAAAAATAAAAGCTTCTTAAATCACAAAATGTTGATGCAACATTCTTAACAGAAACTTGGCTAAAAGAAACTGACTAGTTATTGGTATTCAAAGAATGCAAGATATTTCATACTCATAGATCTTTTAGTTTTAGTTGGAATATCCCAAGAAAATAATACCATTTGGAGTCTTAACCATACCTATTCAGCAGCTAACTAATTGTGTGGATGACCTAGCTAGGAGCATTTCTGGGTCTAATACAAAGAATGTGGCTGGTTCTTCGATGTTGGCTGTTCCAACACCCTGGACCCACCTGGACTTAGAGACATCACCATTTCACCTATTTCATCTGGCTCATTAATTTTGGGCCCCTCACAGGACAACCTTTCAAATGCTTCTAATGTTCAGTCTGATTTACCTAATAATATTGGTGAGGGAAGAACTGGCATTAACAACACTGGACTTGCTAATGTGAGTATTCCATCTCTGACCGACTGGTTAAAAGAACCTTCCCAATTCAGCATCAATAATAACAATTCTTTAAATGTTCCTACTAATGATAACACTAATGCTGAACAAAATGAATATTGTAACTAAATTAAAAATCTTTGATCAAAACATGTTTAAATATAAAAAAAACTAGTTAGAAATCCTTCACCTTAGAAAATGCATACAAAGACAGCATATCCCTAAGGGATTAAGGCAGTTGCATTATCCTAATGACTAGTTAAAAATTCATCTTTTCATGGAGAATTATTAATTCCTAGAACTGTTGCTTAAACATTATGGTTTTCAAACTGAAGGTCTAAAGAATGAACTGTTTAAACTTGATACTGAGATACAAGCTGAATCCAATTTTGTACAATATAAGTACGGATACTGCCATATTTTCACAAGTATTGAAAGTTCTCTGAATAATCTAAAGGAAGTTAAATTAAAGAAGCTTAACTGTGACAAGTATGATTATGAAAACGGCTTTGCTTATCCTCCACCTGCTGAAAATCCAACTAGAGGGATTTTCTTTAGTAATGAAAACTCTGACATAACTGGGACATCTGGGTCTAACAATACAGATATTAATTCTGCAATGTCTTCCGATGCTCATAATGAACTTAGTATTTCAGATAATACTGTTAGAGTCAGTGTTTGAATAACCATGAGCAACACCAGAATGGTCCTAATGTGAATGGCAATCAATCTGCGGTTCAAGATTTTCATATGGACTATATTCACAACCAACCATGTTCTCAGGGTGAGAATACTCGCAAACAGTGGCAGAAGAAGCAAAACAGGCAGAAGAGGAGGTGAATATGAATGCCTATCCTTTGGAAACTTTAGAGACGGACACTACATTTATTAATGTGGACATTTTAACAAATTCAGGAGGAGATTTTAAAATTTGCAATTTTACTCAACATCGTGTCTCACCTGAATTAATTGAATCATTGGCAAAGGGCTTGACTTTTATACCCTCTACATGTGCTGACATGGCTAAGACATTAGTGGACTTAAAAATTTTTATCCCTAAGTTAAATCTTTCTCTTTTATTAGGGAACCACGGTACACTTACTAATGATTTTAGAGTTAATAGTGCATTCAATTCCACCTGAACTTAATGTTATTATTATTTGAAAAAAATCTGTGAGCTTGAATTAAGAACAGTTCTTAATCAATTTAAAGGGCCAGACTGTAGGAACAACTTTACTTACTCTGAGAAACGGGCCCTGCAAGAACTCAAATTGAACAACGTCACATTAATTAAACCTGGCAAAGGTGGGGGGATTCATTTTCATGGATAAAATGTATTATATTTATAGAATGACGTTTATTCTTGAAAGTGACGCATATGACCATGTTTCTAAAAGTGTTGTAAATTGTTTATATAAATGCAGTAGAAGTCTAATTAATGATTTATTTATTGATGCCAGCATTGATAATGACACATTTAATTTTTTGAACATTGTTGCTCCTATTACACCAGTTTTGTTTGGTTTACCTAAAATTCATAAAAATATGGGTAACCTCCCATGCGACCCACTGTAGATGGCAGAAGGTCTGTCACCTATGGTTGTGCCAAAATAGTTGATAGTAAATTAAAGAAGTATCTTGTACAAAAACAGATCTGCCGAGACTCATGGGATTTTTTACAATCAATAAATGCCCTTGACTTTAATGCTGAGTTTAACTTTCTCACAACTGATGTGAGAGACCTCTACACAGTTATATCCCATGATGTAGGCATTAGTTGGGTCAGGGACTTTTTAGTAGATAAGAGCATAGATGGGGAAGAAATTAATTAAATTGAAGACCTTTTAGTCTTGGTCTTGTCTAATAATTATATCACTTTTGACAATGAATATTACCTACAAAAAACTGGTGTGACCATGGGCTCCCCCTGTGGAGGGAGCTTTGCAAATCGTGTCATGGCATTTTGGGAGAAAACCTTTTTATTCAATAACTGTATATTTTAAAGATAGAGTGCAATGGTATACCCATTACCTGAATGATATATTTATCATTTGGAAGGGTGACGGTGACACAGTGGCTGAATTTATTGATAATATCACATTTACCTCATTTTTGCACTTTACTTTTGAATTTAAAACCGATTGTATTTCATTCTTGGATGTTGAACTTTCTAAGGACTTAGTGTGTAGGCGGTATCTAGCTAAAATCTATAGAAAACCAACCTACTGTAACTCCTTTTTACATTTTGAAAGTTGCCACCCCACTCACCAGAAAAAGGCCGTAGTTAAAGGTCAATTGGTGAGGGCTGCCAAAATTGGCACCCTTGATGAAGAATTTGAAATAGAATGTGAACACCTTAAAAACATGTTCCTAAGTAGATCTTATCCCCGCTATTAAACAGAAGAATTGACTGAAGTTACCAATGAGAGGAAGTTAGGGACTTTTAAACCTCTTTTACGTAAAGGAACTTCCCTTGAGGTGAGTCCATTACCTAATAGAAGTATTGAAAATATTAATACTATTTCTAATGGTAATGATATTAATTTTGTTGTGACTGAATTTAATATAGGTTTCACTGCAACATTCTCTTTGGACTTAGACATTTTGAGAAATATATTATTTAAGAACTGGACTCTAATAAAAGACTATGTTACTATAAGGACCAAATTTAGTGAGAAACCAAAGTTTATTTTTAGAAAAGGGGTTAATTTAAAAGGCCTTCTTGAAAAAGATACAAGACCTATGACTTCTAATTTGGGCATGTTCAAATGTGGAATGTGCCACTTTTGTAAATATATCTCGGTAGCAAAAGAATTTGTAGCCCAAAGTTGTAGATATAAAATATGAGGTAAATCTAACTTTGAAACTAAGGGTGTGGTATATTTGGCGACATGCCAACACTGCCCAAGTTTTTATGTTGGAAAGACCAAAAGACACTTGAGGCAGCCCATTTATGAACATATCTACAATATTAATAAGCAAAATTTAAATAATGCTTTAGCTAGACATATTGTAGCACACCCAAACCACTTTTTTTTATTTTTACTTTTGGAACAAGTTTGTGAGAACATTAGGCGTGGACCATGGGCCTTGAAACTAGAAGAGAAAGAATTATTACAGCAGATGAGACAATGCACATGCCCATCCTGGGTTAAATGACTCTTGTTCCATAAAATGTCTTTAAAAATTAAAATCCTTGGAAAGATAGCATGGCTAGACTGAAGATTTTAAGTATCTTGCATACATTTTAGAGGGCTTTTGATGAGAACTTGGTGTATTTGTATATATATATATATATATATATATATATATATATATATATATATATATATGTATATATAAATAGAGAGGTGTGTGTATGTATATATGTGTATACATGTATATATATATATATATATATATATATATATATATTTTTTTTTTTAAATATATGATGAGACTGCCCATACATGTCAAGCACAGCGCCTCATTGGCCCTCTTCAAAAGGAACCTTGATGAGTGGATGGGACATAGGAAATTCACCCCAGGGTTCATGTCAGTCGCCCTGCTAGACAGGGGTCCAGAGAAGTAAATATTGTGGGAATAAATATCCAGGGAATTGTTATGGCTAGGTTGCATAGGCCCCAGGGCTGATAGCCTAGTACCAACCTATGAACCTGTATGTATAATGTTTTTGATAACCTATTTGTTATGTTACTTTTAGGGTTAAATTTTGCAAGTGAATTTGGTTGTCTGTGATGTCATCACCAGCTGAACTACTTAAGGGGTTTGATTGTTGTATTTTATTTGTCTGAAGTTCACTGATACTAGTGTACGAAAGCGCTTACTTTTATTAAATTTGTTGTGTCTTGGTATTCTATTAATATTTTATTTATTGATTGGGTTAGTGTGCTGATCCAAGACAGTTGCAGAAAAATTTTATTTTATCTGCTGACTACATTAGACTGCTGATTCAAGACAGATATTTTATTTTGTATGTTGCTGAAGTTAGAAGTGCTGATCCAAGTGAAACATTTTTAGTCCCAGGAACAAAGTATTCAACAAAGAATATTACAAAATTGTGAATTACAAAGACTAATATGAAATATATTACAATACAGGTGATACTTATAAAACAACCTTGTGAATTAAATAAAAAAATTGCTTACAATACATCCTGTGAATAGCTGTGTCTGAATGGTTAGAATTTCTGACATTAACAGCTGATGCCCACTGTAACAAAATAGTACAATATACATCAGTGTGTGTGTGTGTGTGTGTGTGTGTGTGTGTGTGGTCATGAGAATGGGGATACAAATGGGTAAAGACAGTAACAGGGAAGGTAAGGTGGATGAAAGGAGGAGGTATAATAGTGTAAGAGGGAGGAGGGGGTAGAGGACCAAGAGGTGCAATTTGGATCCACAGAAGAAGGGAATGAGGGAGAGAAGGGGTGGAACTGGTGGCAAAATGAGAATGAATAAGTAGAGGAATGGGAGCTTTAGGTAATTCCAGTATTTTGACAGCAATTATGTTCTTCCTATTTGAATAGGAACTAAGGAAATGTGGGGATAGATTTTATAAGGATTAAACGAGAGAATGGAAGTGGACTGATCCACAGAGTGCAATTTTGGCAGAGGCTGATTGATGAAGTGTGCTAAAAGGGATTTTAGGTTGTAGGAGGGTAGATTTCTTGTGAAGCTTGCTAGGTAGGGAAGGGCAGAGAGTCAAGGTTAGTTAATTATTTAACTTGGCCTGATATCATTAGAGAAGATCCAAGGTGAAGTTAGTCAGTTGGCTCTAGAAAGAACAGAGCAGAGCTCTGGTGTTCACATTTTGCAGCTAGCTTGATAAATATGTAATTATTATTTCAGGAAGTTTGAACAGATTTGAGGATCCTTTTGCATTTAAAACATAAGAGGACTATGGTAAAGAAGTATTTGTTATACAACGTAATGACTGCTGGGGAAAGGAGATGGGGTATTTTCATTGACCAGAAGGATAGATTTTTTTGCTTTAGTTTTAGGATAATGGATGTAAGCTTGCCCAGAAGAGTAAATTACCTTAGCCTTAGGATATTGGACATAAGTGGAATGGGTAATCTTCACAAGTGCAGAAGAATTTGTATTACTGCATGGCTTCACTAGCATCTTGAGTGGAGTAACTAATATCCCAACTTTTGAAGTGCCTTGGCTAGCCTTTGAGGAGTTCTACAGATTACGGATTTGATTACCCTTGTGCTAAGTTCAAGTCTTTGTGTAAGCAATCAATGTGTCAGGTTTCTCAGGTCTGTTTCCAGTTGATTTTTAGTTAACTGTGGCTGAGGGGCTGGACTTGTAGATAACTATGTCATCAGTGTTTAGTGCTAGCCTTCTAATCCTTAAGTCACTAAACAGAACCCCACACAAGAACTTTTTGTAATGTGTTTTCAGAAGTCAGACCCCCTTTCCTTATTACTGCTCGTTGAGTAGCTCTTTGCGTTCTTCCTCTGTTCAGCCTATACACTCTACAGCTAAAACAGATTATTTCTTGAGCTCACTCACCTACACCGTGCAGTGCACGTGTAGTGCACCTCTTTGGCTGCTGCTACCTGTAAGCCTCTTTCAACCTTCCCTCACCAAATGAATACTACCCAAGGTTTTTAAACCCCTGCAAAAAAGGCGCCAGATCAGAAACACTTTCCTTATTCTGCTGACCTGTTGAGAATGCACCAAACTGTAAGTTTGCTGTGAATTTAATTATTTTCCTGCTGTTTTACATGCTACCACTGTAAGCATATTAGGAAGAAACCTTTTACTGTTGTGTAGTCTACTGCTATGTTTTCTTTTTGTTGCAATACTTGCTCTATGTTTTTGTACAAAATACCCTTGCCATGCTTGTTTTATAATTCTGTATTACAGCCGCTGCCTGGACAATTAACTGTGTACTACACTTTAGTCAACACTACTTGTAAAAAGGGTGCCTTGCCTGTTCTATTACCTTTTATTGCTGTCGCTAACTGCAAAGTAAACTGTGTACTATATCTTTAGTCATCGCGGCTAGAAGAGTGCGTTCTAGACTGGCATAGACTGGTAGGTCACATTGCGACATCTGTTCCCTTTTTAGTAGCAATTATCTGCTAGCCAGCAAACTAACCCTATTACTCTTCTCCAGAAATAAAAATAAAAAAAAAAAGGACGGGATAATTCTGTCCTTTTACCCTTTTTGTAATAAATTACAGGGCTTATGTTGCCTGTGAAGCCCTGTTGCCTATCCTATGGTCAACAGCACCATTTAGTGGTGAAACAATCTAAAGCCAAGACTTTCCACCTGCGCTTTGTCTAATAGTGTTACAATAAGCATATGCAACTGAAAGGCGTGTTATCCTCTGTATATAAAATTTTTAACTAAGAATTATGCTACCTTCTGTAAATTCATATTTTAGAACCTTGCACTGTCCAACTTTGTGACTAGCCCTTACTGAAACTGTGACCCTAATTTTGTGCTAAAATATTTCCCTCTTGATTACCTTGCTCAATCACCTCTCTTACCTTTGTTTTCTACCTACCAGGCCATCAGAGTAACACCCCACCCCCACGTACTTCATAAGCTACCCAGTGAAACAACTCTGCAAGAAGCAAAACTCCTGTGGATAAGCCACCAATGAAACTATCAGCAAGGTCATTATAAAAGTACTTTTATCTGTAAGCATAGCAATGGTAACGGCAGTGGGAAAGTGCTTTCTTTGCCCAGTCCCCATCTATCTTAGTTGCTAGCCTTCTAATCCTGAAGTCACTAAACAGAACCCTGCATAAGAACTTTTTGTAATGTGTTTTCAGAAGTCAGACCCCCTTCCTTATTGCTGCTCATTGAGTAGCTCTTTGTGTTCTTCCTCTGTTCAGCCTAGACACACTACAGCTAAATACACTGACTGTTCCTTGAGCTCACTCACCTACAGCATGCAGTGCCAGCCCCGTTCCATTTGCCCTCACTACCTCTCGGGTTCACTTCACTCCTCTACCCACCTCCATTACAATTTCCTTTATACTATCCACTCCCTCCCCTTCCTTCTCAATTAGCCAATAACAAACAATCCCCTCCCACATATCTTACTTTACATCACTTCCTTCTACATTATCCACCTACAATCAGATTCCTACCTTAGTAGACCATCTTCACTTCAACCCCTATAATTCTATGTCCCAAAAACCCACTACACCTATCAAAAAATGTAACACCTCATCATTACCATCACACTCCTCCTCCTCTCTGCCCTCACCTCTCATCACATACAGCTTTGTTATCCACTTACATGCGCTCCTACCTTCAATATCTATGAAACCCTTTCAACAACATCCTCCTTTAATATCTCCCCTACCCTCTTCAACCTCTCTACCCCATGTTTATATAAACTGCTTAAACCTCAAATCCCCCCACCCACTTACAAACCTAGACCCAAGTTTCACAAATTTCTTCATTATATAACCTCACTCTCTCATCACAACAGCAACTTACGTACATTTGGGGACATCCAGCCCATCTCTGGCCCCCGCCCTTCTCAAAATAATCTCACATCCACTCCTTCCCCAAATACTCTCAACCACCCTCATACAACAAACTCATGCTTACCCAAGCACCTGATAACATACACTAAATATTCAGAGCCTAACTAACAAAATCACTGAGTTCCATTCCTCTTAGCCCATACAACTCTTCACATCCTCTCCTTATCTGAAACCTGGCTTAAGCCACACATCGCCAACCAGGCTATATCTATATGTCTGATATAATTATAAGAAAAAGGGGTGGTGTAGCCATTCTCCACTCTAATAACCTAAGCCTATCACCTTTTCCCACACCCATCCCCGACTTTCACCCTGCAGAACTTATCATTCTTAACTGCCACCTTAATGCTCAAAAGAAATTTGTCATAGCTTCCATTTACATCCCTCCTGGGAATAATCTGACCACTCTAGAAAATATCCTTTACTGTTTTTCCCACAATATACCATATGAAACCATAATTTTGGGAAATTTTAACGTAGATTGGTTAAAACTTAAAACTAACTCTCCACAACTGAGCATCAACCTGCATGGTTTCCATCAATTGATATCTACACCCCTTCCAATCTCCATAAAACTCATCTTCTAGCTCCATTAGACTGGATACTCACCAACTCCCCCATCACTACCATAATCCTACAACCTCGCCTGAATGCCTTAGTGATCACCTTCCCACCTCTGTCCTTAGATATACCACCCACCCCCCAAAATCCCAACTTTACAGGGAGTGTCGTAAACTATCAAACTTCAATGCAACCCAGTTTAACTCCATTATCTCTAGCATAGACTGCTCCATCCTTAAACAAATCCCATTCAATGATGCAGTAACCATGTTCAATAGCATCTTCCTGAATACCCTTAACTCCCTTGCCCCCTCTAGGAAGATCAGAATAAAATCTAATCATGCCCCAAGACTATCAAGTAAAACCAAGTCCCTCATGCACAAGAGAGAGAGAGTACCTGGAAAGCCTGGGCAAAAACTAAGGAAATTCCAGTACTCCACAAATGCAGGCATCTTAGAAATTTTTCAAAAAAAAAAAAAAAACAAATAATGACAAAAGGTCCTTCTATAATCTTCACAGCTCAACAGCAAATCTAGCCCTCAGAAGTTTTGGTCAACTCTAAATAGAAATTTTTTTCCTGGTTGCTCCTCTACTCTCTGTCCTTACCCAGACACATCACCACTGGAAACAGCTACACTCCTCAATAAGCACTTCATAGACTCCATCCAAAAACTCTTGCCTACCAACTCAAACAATACTTCTCTACCTAACCCATCTAGTAATACTCCATTCTCTTTACACTCAGTTCCTACCGCCTACATTAGATCTCTTCTTCAAAAGCTTAAACCCTCCTCTCCCTCCACTGACAACCTACCTCCTACCTTCCTCAGAATTGCTGCTGATTCCATAGCATATCCTGTATCTATCATTATCAATAGCTCCATTCAGGGATCCATTGTCCCTACCCTTTAGAAATCCTTCTTCACCATTCCCCTGCATAAAGGTGGTAACTCTACAGACTCTTCTATCGCCCCATAGCCATCCTATCCCATCTCTCTAAGACACTTGAAAAATGCATACACTCTCAGCTTCTTAACCATCTCCTGCAGAACAACCTGCTCACTCCCACTCAACATGGTTTCCGGCCTAACCATAGTACCAATACCGCCCTCTTATCCTTCATACATACCATAGCAGTGGCCCTAGACAACAATAAACTTATATTCTGTCTCTTTCTTGACCTTTCCAAAGCCTTTGGCACCGTCTCTCATCCCCTGCTACTATCTAAACTTCAAAATCTAAATCTGTCTTCTTCCCTAACCTGGTTCTCCAGTTACCTACCCTGCAGGCAGAAATCTGTCAAATGGCTTTCTTCCACCTCTCCATTTACATCTGTTCCTACCGGAATCCCACAAGGTTCCATCCTGGGTCCTCTCCTGTTCAATGTCTTTACCAACAATCTCTATACATCCTGTAAAGAATCCTCCTTCATCCAATATGCTGACGACTCAACCCTCATCTCTATCGCTGACAATATCTCTAAACTTCACACCCTAATTCAACAGGCATTTCTATTCACAGAACAGTGGTTATCCAATAATCTACTTATCCTTAACCCCAAAAAGACCAAATTCTTGCTCCTTCTGCCTCGATCTTTCACTCCCCACAAATCCATGTTGAAATTACATCCACAAATAAAACTATAGTCCAACCAGAAGCTCACACACAACTCTTGGGGGGGTCATCATTGATGATGAACTCAAATTTAATCTCCACCTGCTCCAAGGCATAAAGAAGACAAACCAGAAAACATTTCTTACTACCAATGCTAGACTCTTCTTTGCTCAAGCCCTTCTACTTCCCTCCCCTCCTATATGCTGCCCCTGTACTCACCACCATTCAAACCACAACCCTGAACAAACTCCAACAAACCTACCATAAAATAGCTAGGTTTGTCACAAACCCACCTTACAATGCACATCACTGCCTTGTTTTAACCTCACTCCAGTAGCTTGAATTCCCCCAGCTCCTACTTCTAGCTCTACTTCAAATGTTACATTTAATTTTTAATAAGCCTGCATCCTGTCCTGCTCTCTCTTCACTCTTCTCTATGTATACACCACCTAGGACTCTTCGCACTTCCAGTCAGCAACTTCTGCTCACATAGCAACCAAAAAATAAAAAACTATCGGCAAACTCCTTTACAAATACTCCATTGTACAAGCCTGGAACAAACTCCCTACAGATTTAAGTTCCATCATCCGCCCAGCACACTTTAAAGAAAAACTCAAAATTTACTTAACTCCAAACTGTGTCATTGTCAGGCACCAAATTGCGCACTCCATTAGAATACCTTTCTTCCTCCATCCTCTCCCACATAAGTACTCCACTATCTTAGGATATGTGCTAATGTTTTTTAATCAGTTCTGTTGGTTAAAACTCTGCTTGTACATATGTAAATAAAATTACTACTATCAAAAAAAAATATGCATGCATGCATTGCTATTTCTAACTTTTTACATTTTTTGTACAACTGACTTTTTGATGCTTAAATACATTTCTTTGTATAACTTAGGTTTTCTCTGTTCAAATTCCTCGTTAAAATAAGAATTTTCTGTAACTTGTTCATGTGTTGGAGCTTTTCTCCTTGGGTCTCCGCTGAAAATGGGCCACAAGCCCAGTTGGACAAACCTGGTTAACAAAAGTCAATAAATAAATAAATTAATTAAAGGGATTTCAGGATGTCAGTAAATGGGTTATTAAAAAAGTAGGACAACAGAAAGGGCGGAGTGCACAGATCAGTGAGGAACACCTTTGGGAAGAGGTGCAGAAGGGAGAAAGTAGAACTAAGCAGCACTTTAAAGGTCCACTATAGATGAGTGGATTCAACCATTTTGCTGGTTTGGGTCTCAGACTAAAAGCTTCCGTCAGATCAAAAAGAGAGCACCTGTCAAAGTGCTCATTATTCATGTTCATAAGTATGTTATTAGTTAAAGTATATGGTGTAGTTAATGCGTTTCTACCACTCCAGAGGACACATTTGCACGGGTACAGAATTCTGCAAGTCTGAAGGTGCTGATTTAGCTGAAAGTGGGTGGAATGGAAACTGGATGGAATTTGCTGTGTTGGGATGGTCTGGAAGATTTTGGGTTGTCACAGTTCCATACAGGAGGCAAGAGACTGTTGGCTAGGGAGAGGTTAAACAGGTATGTGAGTGGGTGTGTGTTATGATCCTGGCAGAGAAAGAGTTATATGAGCCAGGGTGCAAGGCATCTGCATCACCTGGAATTTGTTCAAGACAGTTTGTTAACACCTTTGGTTTTGATCTTAACATAGCATGGAACGGGAAGCGCCGAGCGAGTTATGGTCAGTGGTGATGAATAGATTGAATGAAACGAAGAAATTTAGTAATTCTTGGGGTGATAGTTGACTGCCAAGTTGTCCCATGGCCAGTGACTGTGTTCACAAAACTCCAGTTGTTATTTTTTGTTTGTTTAAAGTGAAGAGCAGATTACATTTGTATGAGGAAGTTGGCTTTAATGTTGTCTGGTGAACGTCTTGAAATTGCTTGTGACCTTATACAGGAGACACTGAAACACTCCCAGTAGTATTGTTGCTGTTGGAAAATGTTTATTTTGGAGATGTAGGAGAAAGATGGTTATGGAGATGGCAAGGGTATTTGGATTCTATTTTACAATGAAGGGTTTACAATTCTTTTTGTGTAATTCTTTTAAATCTGTCATTTTTTCTTTCCTTTTGATTTAGTATGGAATAACCAACAGGAGGATTGTTATTTGAGGTAGAAGTAAGTGTAAAAGTAAATGTGCAGTGGTCCTTAATAGTGTAAGGGAGAATAGTGAGGTAAGAGTTTTAGTTAGGGAAATTAGAATAATATCAATGAGAGGATGGTTCTCTTAAAATTGGGTCCAGTAGGCTCACAGATTACTTGTATTACACCATGACTGGTGATAGTGGCCAGCAAATCCGAGTTGCCAAGGTAGTTAATGTTAAAGCCTACTAAAATAAGTATGTTGCTCTCAGTTTGGTTTGGGTTATTATGCCTTGCAGGAGGATAAAAAATCTATTAACATATGCAGGATGAGCGAGGTAAGCTAACACAACTGGAATGGGGGAGTTAGGTAGGTTAATGCCTAACCAGAATGGGTCATGATTACTTACCAATAAGTTATGGGTGCATGAGCGGATCTTAAAATAATCTTTGAGCAATAATTCAGCACCACCCAAATGTTTTAGATATAGGTTGTGTGTGTTATTTTATCTACTATTCTGGGATGACAAGGATGTTTTGAGACATGAATGAAAAGGAACGATTTGATCTGTTGTTGCTTCTTTAGTATGCTACTAGCATTGACAGCAAAAGGGGCAGAAAGTACTAGTAGTTTGATGTTAGAGGTTTGGTGGTTTACAGAAGACTGTGGGGGCAGAGGTGGGGGATGTATAGCAGGGAATGACACACAATGAAACATAAGTAAAGCAGGAAGGGTATGGCAGCGATTGTTCTTACTGATGTGAGTAGTATGAGCTGCTGGGGTACTTAATCTGAGCTGGTAGTATGGATATTACTTTGCAGAAGCAAATGTGGTGATGGTGGATTGCTTAGTATGAACGCAGGTAAGGTAATGGAGGATTTACAGCAGATCTTAACATTGTGCATTGTGGAACATCGTATAGGGAGGGTTGCTGAGAATTGGCAGAATAGGAAAATGAGGTAAATGCTGGGTGTCAATGGTTATAACTTAGTGGAGCATGTATGCATGTTACGGAGGATTGAACACACTTTATGATACAAGAGATTACTGACAGAAGAAATGTGAAGTTGTTAGGGAGAATAGTTATGACACCTTACGGTTGAGATGTACATCAGAGTAGTGGGCAATATATGAATTCTGAGTAGGACATGGGAAGGAGTGAGAGGAAGGGGGAAAAAAAGGTTTAATGAAGTTGCAGGACTATGTAAAACTCTGTGAGTTGTAAACAACCGGTTTCTTTAAGTGGGTGGGAGTGTGATGGTGTAGGAGAATAAAGAGTATAAATGTGATAATGGGTTTAGCAGCTGGGGACTGGGGCAAGAGGGAAATAAAGTAGGCAGACACTGATCAGGCATGGTAATCAGTCAGTGCATTCATGCACCCCCAAAGCCTGTCCTGTATTCTGAGCAATGGCTACATGTATAAGAAACATTCAGATGAGTGATACACAAGTTGTGGATTTGAAATTGACTTAAATAATACATGCCTAGATCAGCTCTGATATAGTTGGCAAGGGACAACATGAAACAGCCCAAAGTGTAAAAAAACGGGCACCTTGAAGGACAAGTCTTGCACTGTGTAAGAAGTAGTAACTTTAAAAAAGCAAAAATAATGTAGTCAGTGTAGCTAGGAACCACCCCCCCTCACATTAGTATGATCTAAACAGTATCATTTTATTTATTTATTTTACATTTGTTGACCAGGAGTGTCTGACTGAGCTAAAGCCCTTTTTCAGCAGAGCCCAGGGAGTAAAGCTCCAACATATGCCAAAAAATATATACATAACAGTAAAGAATATACTAGAAGTTACAAGTTATAACAGATTTTGACAAAAAACATAGAAATTACAATAAACGGATGAGCAAAAGAAAAAATATAGTAAGTAAATAATTTGCATGTTAAATATATAAGCTAGTCTCGGGTTCAGTAAGCACTGTATAGCAATACTTTGGGGGGTGCATAAGAAAATTTGCTAATCTATGGTTCAGTAGGCCAATTATGAGGAAGGATTAGAAGGTTTCATAATAAAACATAAGATGCAAGCTGTTCAAGGCTGCAAGTTGTGCGTGCTGATTTCTGTGAGATTAAGTGAAAGAGTAGTGCACGGGTAGGTTGAGGTCAGGGAGGATGCATACATTGGCAGATCCAGTGTTTTTTAAGGTAGTATTTTGTGGGCTAATTTGAATTGTTTGGGGTGGGTTAGGTTCTTTGTTTCGAGTGGAAGTCTGTTCCATGCAATAGAGGGGTGGTAGCTATATAAGTTGCATCCTGCCCTGGATTTTGGTTTGTGGACATTTAATAGGTCTTGGGAAGCACTTCAGAGATGTCTGGTAGGGGAATAATGGGAGATGAGGGGTGATAGACTTGGGCAAAATTCAGGCTGATATAGAATGGAGTGTATGATCTGGAGCTAAGATTGTAGTAACATATGAAGTAGTTCGAGCCAGTCCAGGTGTTTTAAGGAGAGACAGTGGTGGGATTTATATAGCTGTTATGTTGCGAATCGAGCAATCTTATGGCAGGTTGATTCTAATTTGGTTAGTAGGGTAGTGTTCAAATTTTTCAGTATTTGGGAACAATATGTTAGGCAGGGTAGAAGTTAGACACGAGTAAGAGATTCTAGCTTCAGGGGTGAGGTATTTTTTGTTTCTATATAAGAGACCTAGCTTTTGGTGGGGGTTTTTTGATACAATAGTTGATGTGTTGATCAAATTTTAGTTGGTCATCAATGGTAATGCCAAGTAGTTTTGTGCTAGTTTCAAATTCTATTTGAGTATTTTTAGGGAGGTTATAGAGAAGGAAAATTTGATATGGTTTGCAGATTTTGGCAGAAAGAGTAGCAATTTTGTTTTTTTGGGGTTGAGGATAAGACGGTTATTAGTCAGCTATGTCTCAACAGCACTGAAGGAGGTTTGGGTAGTTGACAGGAGTTCAGAGGGTGAGTCAGCAATGGCGATGACTGTGGAGTCATTAGCATATTGTACAAGGGTAGACTGAGAACAAGAGGTATGAAGTGAGTTAGTGAAAATATTCAAGAGCAGTGGCCCAAGAAGAGATCCTTGGGGAACACCGGTTTTAACTGATAGAGGGTTGGATAGCAGACTCCCATCCTACTGATTGCTGCCTTTCAGTGAGATAGCTAGAGAACCATGTGACTGCATCAAGGGAGAAGTCTAGGTCTGTAAGTTGTTTTAGTAGCAGAGCATAGCAGACAGTGTCAAACGCCTTTGAAAGGTCAAGGAATAAGCAGGATATGAGTTTATGTTTGTCTTTGGCTAGAGTTACAGTGTTGAGAAAGGATAGCAGAGCTGTGGTTGTGCTGTGCTTGGGGCGGAAGCCGTGCTGTGTGGGGGTGAGTAGATTTTCCTGTGAGAGATAATGCATAACTTGTGTATACATTTCTCTAGGAGTTTGGAGACAGGGGAGAGGCTAGTGATAGGTCTAAAGTTAAAGATTTGAGTGGAGTTGCCTCCTTTATGTATTGGATGAGTGTAAAACTGTTTCCAGATAGATGGGACTTTTGGACTCCGAGATGCAGCGATTGATTAGGATAGATATAGGCATAGCAATGGAGTGTGTAGCAATCTGGACAAAATATGAAGGGATATTGTCAGCAGATACAGAGCAGGGTTTGAGCTTAGAGAGTAAAGTTTTGCTATAGTTAGTGGCGACAGGCTTGAGAGAGTCAGTGGTTGACAGGGGTACAGCAGGGTTGGAAGTAGGGTTAAGGTTAAAAAGTTTGGAAATTGATTTGATAAAGTAGGTGTTGAAAGTGTTGGTAGTCTCTCCAGGTGACCTGTCAGGACAGGGGTTTGGTGAAGTTGGGTTTCCAGGATATAGTATCTGGTTGATAGCATTCCAGAATTTTTGGGGGTCAGATTTTAAAGTTTTAGGAAGACTACAGTAGAAATCTTTTTTGTCTTTGTTGATGCGTTTTTTAGTTAGATTTCTAAGTTCTTTGTACTTTTGCAGGTCAGTTGGAAGTTTAGATTGTATCCACATTTTCCAAGCCCCATCTCTTTTTTTTTCATGTAGATACGGCTGGTTTTAGATAACCAAGGTGATATGTTAGCTTTTACCCAAACTTTTTTGGGTGGGGCTAGAGAATTCAAAATGTTAAGGATGTTTAAGTTGAAGGCATTAACTGCATCATCCAGTGGGAGCTGAGCAAGGAAATTCCAGTTTATACTAGAGAGAAGGGTTCTAAATATATCTGGGTTGCAGCAGGTGATAAACCGCTGTGGTTTGGGGGGATGAGTGGTATTAGGTGAGTGATCACTCAAGGAGTCAGTTTCATAGGGTGTAATGTCCTTACTGAAGGAACATATCCTTATAGAAATATACACAGAGCAATTTAAAACCAGACTCTCCTCTTCTACTTTCAGTTTAACACACCTAATGTTGTTTATATCTACAAGGAATTTTTGGCATTAATACTGCAGTAGATTACCAGTACCCTCTATGGACCATATCTGGTCAGAAATTACTGCCATGAACTGCCCATCTTGGCTGGCCCTATACAGTATAGATCATACCTTCATTAGGACAGACAAGCAACTTTGTAACAAGGTAACTGTCCAGAAGGGGAAAAGAATAAGTGATTAATAACTTTGGTCATAAGGTCCATGCAGACATAAGAAGCAGTTCACAACTATGCTGTATGTAAAGCATACAATTGCAATAATCCAGAAGAAACAATTTCTTACTTGATGCTCTGTTATTTTTAATTTCTCCAAGTCTTTTGGGTTTCTAATACCATGAAGGGAATGGACCCAATTCCTAAGTCAAAGCATGATTAAAGATCATGAAATTAGTATTGTTTCAATCTTTGATGTTAGCCAGGAGTGCTATTCGCAGCACCCGCCATGTGCCCAGTAATGACTCTTCCTGCAATTTGTACAGGTATCAGTAACATACCTAAATATGACTGTAAACTCTCTCCACATTGTCCTAATTTCTGCCTGCAAATACTGGTACTTTATGACTTTGCGTCTCTTTGTATGTAAGACACTGTAGTCCCTGGGGTGTAGCAATTTCAATGATCAATGCTATTTTCCTCTTCTTTTCATGGACTATTACATGGATGTTTTTTTTTTTTCGCATCTATTTTTTGAATTGTTGGTAATGGGTGATTCCCTGCGATATAAACCATCAATTTCTATAATGATTTTTAGCTTGTTTCCAATCTTTTTCAACTACTTCACTATTACAATGTTTGCACAATCCACAATGCAACAGTTTTACCACATTATTATGCCTTTTAGCATACAGTCCTTCTGCCATTAGTATATCACAACCAGCAACAAGACGTGCGACTGTTTCGAATTCTGTTTTACAAAACCAACATTTGTCTGTTTCTCCCATATGCTCAATGGACTTTGTAAACCAACAAGTACATAGTCCACTGTCTTGGAGCAACAAGTACATAGTCCACTGTCTTGGGCCACCAATACTAACCTTTCATCTTTTGGTTTAAATTCACTTCTTAACTATTCTTGTGTTCGATCCTGATCAAATAAGGTTGTTCCAAGAGTTTTCTATACTTGAAACTATATTTATGCATTTTCCACATTTCTTGCTTTCTTATCTGATCCTTCATCTTATATTCATAGGTAGGTAACTAGGCTATCTGCCCAAGGGCATTTATAAGCCTAGCCATAATGTGTTGGCTTTCGCCTCCCTTTTAAATTAGTTTCCTGGGCCACTGTCTAGCAGGGCCATTGAAGTGATCCGAGGGGTAAATTTACAATTTCCCATCCACTCGTCAAGATTTCTCTTGAAGAAAGTCAGTGAGGGGCTTTGCCTAACATAAACTGGATTCTATTCCAGAGCGAGGGAAGTCTCTGGGACAGGAATTTATCCCTCCATGTCCTGTTTATTGTTGTGCTGAGGTTTAATTCACTGGAGCGTGTGGCTCTAAGAGATTTGGCTTTCTTGAGGTGGAGCATATCCATTAATTCCGGGTTGGACATGGCCTTATACGTCAGGCAGAGATCACTTCTGAGCAGGCGGTAAGCAACTGAGTAGAGCTGGAATTTCTTTAGTTGAGCTACATAGGGCATCTGTTTGAGGCCTATGATCCTCTTAGTGAGGTACTTCTGTGGTCTTTCCGGCTGTTGCAGGTGTCGGGTAAGGTACACTCCAAATGGGGCAGTGTACTCTATTATGGGCCTAATGAGTGATGAGTAGAGGGGCACAATGACCTCTCTTGATCTAGAGGTGAACCCTTTCGTGATTAGTTGGGCTACACAGAAGGAATTTCTAACCACTTTGGCAATGTGATTATCAAAGGAGAGGTTGCTATCTACATGGGTCCCCAGGTCCCTAATTACATCTTCCGTACTTAGTGGATTACCACCTATGTGATACCTCGTGGGTACTGTTTTTCCCAAAGGGGATGACTATGCATTTTTTGGCATTTAGCTTGAGGCCATAGTTCTGACACCAGGTATCGGTCTCTGAAAGACCCTTTTGGTGGATGTCTGTGTCAGCCAGAGAGTCAATTATGGCCCCCAGTTTGCAGTCATCTGCGAACTTGGTCAGCCATAGTCCTCCCGTGCTTGCCTGAACCTCAGAGAAGTATATATCGAACAGGAGGGGTCCCAGGACTGAGCTCTGTGGGATGCCACTTGTAAATGGTTTAGAGCCAGACATGACACCTGCAACTCTGACCATGTGTGTTCTATCCATGAGCCAGTTGGCAACCCATCTCATGACATAGAGGTTAATGTTCAAGCTGGTGAGCTTATCTATGATGCCAGAGTGGGGAATGGTGTTGAAGGCCTTAGCGAGGTCCAGGTAGCCTGTGTGGACTACCTTTCCTTCATCTATGGCCTTGGTGACTGCTTCAAAGAAGTCAACTAGGTTTAGGAGGCAGGATCTGCCTTTAACAAAGCCGAATTGGGTAGGGTCCAGTGTCTGGAGGTTCTCAATGTCTCTGTTTATGAGTTCCATGATGATTCGCTCCATAGCTTTGCAGACCAGGCTAGTCAGGCTCATAGGGCGATAGTTCCCAGGTTCTTTTGTGGCACCACCTTTGTGGAGCAGGACGACTGTTGCTGTACGCCATTCTTTGGGTACATAGCCTGTGGTAAGGCTGAGTTTGAACAGTGAATTTAGGTGAGGGTTTAGTTCCTTTTGGAGCTCATCTAAGACGCAGCCTGGGATACCATCCGGTCCCATTGATGCTGTGTTTTTAGCTTTGGAGAAGGCTGTTTTTACCTGCGTGTCTGTGATGTCTGGGGCTCTGCATTCTTCTGGGATGTACACAGGCCCTTTTGGGGGTGGGGGGTGAAGTTTGCACTGAACCTGTCAGCCAGGATGTTGGCAATGTCAGTTGGTTCAGTGTATTTTTTGCCATTTTGCACTAGCTCAGAGCATATCTGAGAGTTGCCACCTAGATTCTTGACATAGCTAAAGAAGTCTTTGTGGTTATATCTTTAGAGTCTTTGGCAATTTTTCTTTCAAAACAGGCCTTAGATGATTTTATGAGGGATTGTAGTTTCTTGCTAATATTGATCAGTGATGCCTTTCCTTTTTGGGATTTTGCTCCATCATGTAACAGTTTCCTCCTTCTGTTGTACAGATTATTTATTCATTCTTTAGTTTTTTGGCACATTCAGTTGCTGCATGATTTTTATCTACTTCTGTTTTCCCTTCCATTCCCATTTGACGCAGATGTTTCTGCTAGGCTTACTCTCCTCATATTTCAAAACATTCACTATGTTTGGGTCTTGTGAGGTCAGCAGATACATATGCATTTCAATGATTGCAGATCTATACATGTAATCAATTTCAAGGAGGCCCATACCTCCTTCAAAACGGGGAATATATAATGTTGGTATCCACTGATTTTTACAAATCATTTGATGACCATGAAGCATCCTTGTTTGTTTTCCTGTCCAACCTATCCTACGCCTTTTAGGGCCAGTCAGTAAAGTCCAAAACTGTAAGTTAGGACAGGAAGATCAAATTGATTTATACCTTGGACTTTCTTCCTAGATGTCAACACTGTTTTCAGTATTAATTTTTGCCTTCTAAAATATTCCTTACTAAATGTTATCCACATTTGTTCATGTTTTACTGTTGATCCTTCCGTTCTCAAATATTTATACACTCCCTCTTGCTCAAGTTCTTTGATATCACATTCCTGTCCAAAACTGATGTTTTCTTGGTGCTGCAGTTTTCCAGATTTAAAGGTTGCTTTTGCACATTTATCAAGACCAAATGACATTCTTATATCATCTGAAAAAGTTCTGAACACTTGCAGTTGTGCTTTCAGTTCCTCATCTGATGAGCTATATAGTTTTAAATCATCTTCCAAAAGAAGATGAAAATTCTTTCCAAACTGTAGCCACGACCTAAATCTGTTAAGTAGACAACTTAATGGGTTAAGCGCAAGACAAAAGAGCAGTGGTGATAGTGTGTCACCCTGGAATATCCCCCCTTTGTATTTTTATCCCTGGAATAATAATTTGCCCTTTATCATGGCTTAACTTCAAAGTGGTTTGCCATTGTTTCATGATCACTGTAATGCAATCGATCTGTGTAGGCTGTATCTTATATTTTAAGCACTTTTTTATCTATGAATGTGGGATACTGTTAAAATTTTTTTTTGTAGTCTGTCCATGCCATACTTAAGAGTCTTTGCCCCTTTACAGTTTTCCATTATGACTTTATTTAACAAATGATCCTTTGTTCCAAATTACTTTCTTTTGTGACCCATTTGCCATGACTGAATTTTCTTCTATAAACTCTGTCAGCATCAATTCGAGTGTATAATTTTATATATTGTCAGAAGGTAAGTTATTGGTCTATAGTTTTTAGGATAGCATGCAGGTTCAAGTATTATTTTTCCTGTTGTTAACCAGGCTGGTGTCTCCCCGGGGTGCACAAATAAACAGTTCTTACTCATGGCTAAGTCTTCATGTAAAGATGTTAATACTTTTAACCAGAAGTGAGGTGCTGCATCTGGGCCTGGAATTTTCCATTTCAGAGCTTTTCTCAACTTTGCTTCAACCTTTCTGGCCATTACTTCATCCCATTTCATATCCTGCACATTTGAACTTCTTATTCTTTCTTTTACTTCTTCTGCCCATTTACCATCTTTGTTATGAGTGTGTGGTGACTGGGCAGGATTTCAATGGGCATGTTGGTAAAGGGAACAGAGGGCATGAGGAGGTGACTGGTAGGTATGGTGCTAAGGAGAGGAATCCAGAAGGTCAGATGGTAGTGGATTATTTGAAAAAGTGGGAGGAGCATAGGGTGATGCACAATAGTGGAGGAAGATGCACACAGGTGGATTACATCCTATGCAGGAGGGCCAGTCTGAAGGAGATTGGAGACTGCAAAGTGGTGACAGGGAAAGTGTAGTTAGGCAGCATAGGATGGTAGTCTGTAGGATGACACTGGGGATCAAGAAGAGGAGGAGGAGAGTGAGTGCGGTGCCAAGGATCAAATGGTGGAAATTGAAAGGATAATTTTAAGGTAGATATCAGGGAAGTGTTAAAGACAGACTCTGGGTGGCAGTGAAGAGCTACCAAACAGCTGGGCAGCCACAGCTGAGGTAGCAAAGGAGACAGCTAGAAAGGTGCTTGGTGGGACACCTGGACAGGAGGAAGGAGGACAAGGAGACCTGGTGGAATGAGCAAGAAAAGGACAGTATACAGAGAAGATGTTGGCAAAGAAAAAGGGGGATTGTCACAGAGATGAAGAAAGCAGACAGGAATACAAGGAGATGAGGAATATTGTGAAGAGAGATGTGGTGAAGGCTAAAGATGAGGCATATGGCAAGTTGTATGAAAGGCTAGACACAAAGGAGGGAGAAAAGGACCTGTAACGATTGGCTAGACAGGTGGACCAACCTGGGAAAGATGTGCAGCAGGTTAGGGAGATAAAGGATAATGAGGGAAACTTACTCACAAGCGAGGAGAGTGTGTTGAGCAGATGGAAAGAGTACTTTGAGGGGCTGATGAATGAAGAGAATGAGAGAGAGAGAGAGAGAAGGTTGGATGATGTGTGGATAGTGAATCAGGAAGTGCAATGGAATAGCAAGGAGGAAGTAAAAACAGCTATGAAGAGGAAGAAGAATGGAAAGGCTGTGGTCCAGATGACATACCTGTGGAAACTTGGATATGTTTCACAGAGATGGCAGTGGGGTTTTTAACCAGATTGTTAAATGCAATCCTGGAAAGTGAGAGGATGCCTGAAGAGTGGAGAAGTGTATTGGTACAGATTGTTAAGGACAAGGGTGATGGGCAGAGCTGTAGTAACTACAGAGGGATAAAAGTGATCAGCCACAACACTAAGTTATGGGAAAGAATAGTGGAAGCTAGGTTAAGAAGAGATGTAATGATTAGTGAGCAGCACTACAGTTTCATGCCAAGAAAGAGCACTACAGATGCAATGTTTGCTCTGGGGATATTGTTGATTGAGAAGTATAGAGAAGGTCAAAAGGATTGAGTGTCTCTTTGTGGACTTGGAGAAAGCATATGAGAGTGTGCCAACAGAGGAGCTGTGGTATTGTATGAGGAAGTCGGGAGTAGTACAGAAGTATGTAAGAGTGGTACAGGATATGTACAAGGGCAGTGTGACAGTGATTAGGTCTGCACTAGGAGTGACAGATGTGTTCAAGGTGGAGGTGGAATTGCATCAAGGATCAGCTCTGAGCCCTTTCTTACTTGTAATGGTTATGGACAGGTTGACAGAAGAGATCAGACAGGAATCCCCATGGACTATGATGTTTGTGGATGACATTGTGATTTGTAGTGAGAGTAGGGAACAGGTTACAGGAGACCCTGCAGAGGTGGAGATATGCTCTAGATAGGAGATGAATGAAGGTCAGCAGGACTAAGTATGTGTGTGCGTGAATGAGAGGGAGGACAGATGAATGGTGTGGATACAGGGAGTAGAGCTGGTGAAGGTGGATGAGTTAAATACTTGGGATTAACAGCTCAGATTAATGCTGTGTGTGAAACAGAGGTGAAGAAGAGAGTGTAGGCAGGGTGGAGAAGAGTGTCAGGAGTGATTGTGCCAGACAGATACCAGTATGAGTGAAGGGAAGATCTACACGATGGTAGTGAGACCAGCTATGTTATATGGATTGGAGATGGTAGCACTGATGAACAGACAGACAGAGCTGGAGGTGACAGAGTTAAAGATGCTGAGATTTGCATTGGGTGTGACAAGGATGGACAGTATTAGAAATGCGTACATTAGAAGGTCAGCTCAGGTCAGACAGTTTGGAGACAAAGCCAGAGAGGCAAGATTGCTTTGGTTTGGGCATGTGCTGAAGAGGGATGCTAGGTATATTGGGAGAATGATGGTAACGATGGATCTGCCAGGTAAGAGGAAGACCTAAAATAAGGTTACAGATGTGGTGAGAGGGGACATGCAGGTGGTTGGTGTGACAGAGCAAGAAGAAATGGAATCAGATAGTCCGCTGTGGTGACCCCTAATGGGAGCAGCTGAAAGAAAAAGAAGTTATGTTCCACATGATCTTCATAGATACATCTCCCAAATGTATCTGTTTTTTTGGGGTGGTGTTTTAGTTCCTTTTGTTCAGTTTCCCAGTCCCCTACAAAACTTTTTTTGGTCACCAATAAATTGTTTATTTTGCACTTTTTCCTTTATATTTATCTGCATATATTTTAAGTTTTTCTGTCTGTGCTGATATTTTTAGTTTATTTGCAATTGTGCACAAGAGATCCTGATATGTTCATAGGTAGGTAGGTACTAGGCTATCTGCCCGAAGGCATTTATAAGCCTAGCCAGAGTGTGTTGGCTTTCGCCGCCCCCTTAGATTAGTTCCCTGTGTCTCTGTCCAGCAGAGCCACTGAAGTGATCCCCGAGGTAAACTTTCTGTTTCCCATCCACTTGTCAAGGTTTCTCTTGGAGTGCTAGCGAGAAGTTCTGCCTAACGTAGATTGGAATCTTGTTCCAAAGCATGGGAAGTCTCTGGGACAGGAATCTATTCCTCCAGCATGTCCTATTTATTGTTGTGGTGAGGTTTAGATCCCTAGAGCGTGTGGGGATAAGGTTTTCTTTAGGTGGAGCATGTCCATCATTTCAGGGTTGGACATGGACTTGTATGTCAGGCAGAGATCACCTCTGAGCAGGCGGTATGCAACAGAGTACAGCTGGAGTTTCTTCAAAAAGTCCTGACACTCTGCACATTGCCTTTATCATACCAGAGTATTTTTGTTAATCTGTTCAATCTTCCATACTCTTCTAACAGTGATAATTCTGGTCTTAACTGCTTTATAGTTCTCTCTATTCAATACTTCCATAATGGCATTTGATTTCTCCCCTTCCTTTCTCTAACTACCCTGCATTTTGGTGGTAAGACTGTTATTAATTTAGCTGCACAGTAATAAATCCTACTTCTGTTATATCACATGAATCTTTATGGACAGTCCTAATTACTGTGTTAATTTGTTTTATCAAACTTCTAAATTTTGGAGTTTACTGACTTTTTTCAGTTTATTTCTTTTACTGATCTTAATATCTCTGTCCCTTTCTATTAAATCAAGCAACAACTCTCTTAGATCATTGTCTTCTAAACTGAGGGCACATTCTTTGTTTCACATTTCCAGCAGGTGTTCTACAGAAAGTTCCAGAGCTTCTTCCTGTTCCACCTTCTCTTCAGTTTCATCCTGTTTCATGCATTGCTCTTTCATATGGGAGCTCACTGGCCTGTCATACCACAACACTGACTGCGTCAGACATACCACAGTTTCCTGTTCCTTCTCTTGCTGTGCAACTTCAATTGAATGTTTTCACTGGCTTCCTATGGCAACTGATGAGATGCTTCTCGCTCGACTGTTTTCTCAATTTGGGGATCCATTGCTCTATTCTGTTGTGATGCTATCTGTGTTTTCTTTCTCTTCACAGGTAATCCATAACCTCAGTTTCTATTTCTTTAACATCTCTATTACTAATCTTCTTTTCATACTTCCTCGGTTTTCTTATTTTTTTGTACTGTAAAATTTTCCAAGTCCGGATGCCTTTGCCTGTCCTAACTTTGGTGGTGCTCTTTTTGTACGGATTAATTTTGCTTTTTCCTTTGCATAAATATTAAACTGTATTAAATTCATCTTTCTTTCCAGTATCCATATTTCTTCTTTTTTTGTCATTTCAGTGACAGGCTGAGTGTATTCTATTTAAGAAGAGTATTTGGAAAGTACTGTACAGTGAACACAAAGTCACAACCTTGAGATGAGCATCTAAAGGATCATGACTAGTTAAGATGTTGTTTAAGCAATGATTTGACTTTGTCAGAAAGTTTTAGTTGTGTGGGGATACTATTAGAGTTCAGCAATGTACTGAGACTGCAGCAAGTCTCCTGCAACATTATTTGACTTATTTGTGAACAGTAAGAATTTGTTACTAGAATGGAGGTCCCTTGCTGGAAAGTAGAGCAGTAATACTTTTTTTAGTGCAGGACATTTTTTTTCTGGATGATAAATGAGTTTGTGTGCTGTAGTTAATTGTGAATATGTTAGGTGGTTGTGTAGTTCAAGCCAATTTAATTGCTTAAGTTATGACAATGGTGGGTATTTTGACGGCGATTGGTGGCAAATTTAGCTACTTTATTGTAGCAGGAGGCAAGTTTCTCTGAGTATTGTTTAAGTTTGTTAGGATAGGAGTGGTGTATAAGAGAGTCAAAAATAAGAAGGTGGTGCCCAAAGTTTTTCTTGCAGTGTCTGTAAGGAATCCATTTATCCTATGAAGGGAGCCTAGTTTCGGGTGTGTAGATTTAATGGTGTGCAGTACATGCTGGTCATATTTCAGATAGTCATCTCTTATAACATCTAGAGGTTTACTGTGAGTTACAGTTTCAATGACAGTATTTGCTGACTTTATGGTAAAACAATTGCTCTTAATTTTGGCAAAATTTTGAGGTAAAAGTATTAACTTAGTTTCCTTGGGATTGAGTAGAAGGTTTGATTCTTCGAGCCTGGTTTTACAGAGGGGAAAGATTTTTGGGTAATGTCTTGGAGTTTATTTATTGTTGAGGCAATACACATTAATGTTGAGTCATTTCCATACTGAAATAAACTATCATGGTGAAAGGAGGTGTGGAGGTAATTAATAATATATTAAATAGTAGAGGCCCCAGGATAAAGCCCTAAGGGACACCTGTAGTAACTGGTTGAAAGGATGGGATTTGATGCCATTTAATGGCTTACTGCCTTCCAGACAGGTAACTAAGGAACCACAACAAGAAGTACTGTGAAAGTCCTATTCAGGAGAGTCGAATGAGCAGTTGTTGGTGTCAGAGAGTATTAAATGCCTTTGACACAAGTCTAAGAACATGGTCACCACAAGCAGACCATTGTTTCTATGTTGGTTTATTGCACTGGTAAAATGTAGTAGGAGCAGTAGTGATGCTGTGCTAGGGCCTAACGCCATGTTGTGTTTCTGAGAATAGGTTATTTGAGGTTAGGTACTGCATCAGCTGCGTATAAATGCATTTCTCTAGTTTTTTTGGAAAGGTAGGACAGAATCGCTATCAGTCTGTAGATATTATACACTGTAGATGTGCCACCCTTGTGCAGTGGTTTGATGTAGGATTTTTCCACAGTGAAGGGACATATCTTTAAGCTATGGACCTATTAATTAGTATGGACACAGGGAAGGCTATGACTTCTGCACCTATTTTTAGGCAGTCTGATAGCAGTCAGTCTATAGCTATGGAAATGTTTTTTAGTTTAATTATCAGCTTCCTTATGAGCAAAGTAAGTACTGGACTAAAACTGAAGAGCTGTGGGTGGTTTTGACTGGACAGGGGTAGAGACGAGGTAAGATGAAATAGTGTCCAAGAGAGGTAATACTGATTGTATAAAGTAGAAATTAAACTGTGTGGGGATAGAGTCTGCTGTGTTGTCTGTTTTTGGAGAGGGAGTGGTGGTCTTGCCAAAGTGGAATAGTTTACTTAGTGACGACCAAAAGAGTTATGGGTTGTTTGTCCGTATAGTATCTGGCATTTTCCCTTTTTGTCATGATTTTTTTTGTTTTCTTTGTCAGCGATGGTGCAAGGTTGAACTTTACTTTTTTATTACATACTAGTGCAAGATTACTTAAGGTCTGCAAGAATAAGGGTTCTACAGTAGTATCTAGTGGCATTGTTCTAAGTACATTGCAGTTATATAATGCTGGAATAAAAACAAAAGATTACTGACTTCAATGGTTAGCTTAGCTTTTGGTGTCATTCAAAGGGGGTCCAATATATAATGGCTTGGGAGGATATGGTAGACAGTCCTAACTGAGTTGCCAGGGATAGCCTATATCAATCTCCCCAAAGCTTTTCACCTGCATACTGCATTTTTTAGGAAACATCAATACTCTAAAGCTTCTAATATAACAAAACAGAATGAGGATAGCAAAAAGGTACTGCTACTCAACACTAGCAGCCTTAAAAAAAATTCCACTCCTTATCTTGGAATACATAAAGTTATGCACTGTTAGGCATACTTGGTACAAGACCACTGAGAGAGTGCTCCATTAGTGTGGGACTTCAATGCCTAACACAAGTTCGGGCCCATAATGCTGCCACCTTTAGTGCCTTCTTCTAGTGTCTCCATATTTGTAAAAAAAAAAAAAAAAACTCTACCTCCAAGTTAATATTAATAAATATCCTTATCAGATCATGGCTAACTATAGCACCCCTTATATGTCCCCATCCACCCATAATTCCCACCTGACTAGTATGGAGTCATTATGCATTAAGCCAAATACCATTCTCCAAGAGAACTTTATCTAACACTCTGTTAACTATGAGAAATGTACAACCTCTAACATGTATGATCAGAGTTTTCTGGACTTCATCATTACAAACTCCAGCTTGTCCATACCTCAACCAGGGGCAATAAAATCCTGGACTTGGTTCTCACTGATATGGGACAGCTCTGCTCCCTATTAATTGTAAAACTGGAACACAAATCAGTCAAACACAGCTTAAGACTGAAGCCAAAAATGACTACCAGTACCTTGGTATTCAGAGATTATCCAAAGGCTAATCTACTGAAATTAGTGATGATATGTATAAATTCAACGTCCCTTGCCTCTTGATGATCCCTCTACATATGTTAAATCTTTAACTGCCAGATTCTATGCATACGTGAACAGCTGCAAAGAAGCATCGGTCCCTCACTTTAAAAAAAAAAAAAAAAAAAAAAAAAACTCCTATAGTCCTATAGTGGAACCAAAAGACAAACAGGCTCTATAATAAAAGGGAAAAAAAACTCATTGCACATAACCATAAATTTAACTCTTGAAATGCAAAAGAAGCTTTTGCTAAACTTAACAGGGAACTCCAGACCCTGATCAAATCAGCCAAGTCAGATATGAAGCAAAAATTGTCACCTAGGCAAAAGATAACTACAAAGACTTCTTTAAGTGCGTTAGAAACCTCAGAAACAATGCCCGACACTAAGCAGAGCTATTAGTAAATGCACTCTCCAAGGCCAAAAACACAGCATCTATGGAACTGATAACATCCCTGGCTGCATCCTACATGGACTCCAATAAGAATTAGCAAGACCACTGGATACTCTTTTCAATCATAGTATAAGCACCAGCTTTTTCGCAGCTGAATGTAAAATGGCCACACTTATTCCCTTGCACAAAGATGGTGCGTCCTCTGACCCCGGGAACTACAGACCTATTAGCCTGACTAGTCTTATCTGCAAGGCCATGCAGCAAATCATCATGGACCTTATCAAAAAAGATATAGGTAATCTCTAAATACTTGACCCTACTCACTTGGATATGTCAAAGGAAGATCATGCCCATTAAACCTGGTGGACTTCTTCGTGACAGTCACCAACTCCCTGGACAAGAGGAAACCTATACATACAACCTACCTGCACTTAGCCAAGGCTTTTAACACTATACCCCACTCAGGCATCATTGACAAACTCACACAGCTAGGTATCAACCCTTATATTACTAGGTTGGTTGCCAACTAGCTCACTGACGGAACCCATACAGTTAAAATAGGGGAATCCATCTTCAACAGCAGACCTGTAACCAGTGGTGTTCCACAGAGATCAGTCCTGGGACCTCTACTATTCGAAATCTATTTCTCCAAAGTACAAGAAAAAACTAAAGGTCTGTGGCTGACAAAGTTTGCTGATGACTGCAAACTGGGAGTGGTCATAGACTCTTCAAACAATGTCAACATCCCATAAGAGGGTTTTGTGTACACAAATGATTGGTGCCAAAGTTACGGCCTTAAACTCAATGCAAAAAAGTATCATTATCCCTTTTGTTAAGGGAGATGTTCCTGCTAACTACCACATCAATAGCAACATCCTAAATATGCACTCAGTAGTGACAGACCTGGGCACACAGGTTGACAGCAACCTTATCTTTGATCACCATGTCTCCACAGTGGTAAAAATGGCACTTTATATTGCTCACCTCATAAGTAAGGGCGCTGCCTCCAGAAAAAAAGAAGTTATAACCACCCTGTACTCTTCCTTCATCAAGCCAATAATTGAGATCAACGCCACTCTTGGTATGTACCTTTCTAAGTACCTGCAGCAGATGGAGAGACCACAAAGGTTCCTCACAAGGAATATGCAAGGTCTTCAGCATCTTTCCTAAGTAGATCTGCTGAAATCACTGTCAATTTCTTCTGTTGCATACAGACAACTCAGAGGTTATCTCTGTCTTGCGTATAAAGCAATCTCTGACCCTGCTTTACTGAAAATTCTGCATATCCACAAGTCAAATGGCACATGGGTTACTACTCTGAAGACTTTAACTTGGTATTTGACATTAATACAACCTGCTGGCGGGACAGATTCATCTCCCAGAGGTTACCACACCTTTGGAACAGACTCTCATTTCATGTCAAATGCAGTACCTCACTGGCCCTCTTCAAATGCAATCTGGACAAGTGAATGTGTAAGCATAAATTCATTCCGGGGGTTCCAACTGTGTCTCTCTTGGACAGGGGCAATAGGTGTTGATTGTGGAAATGACAGTAACTTGGCTAGGCTTGTAACGGTCCTAGAGCCATTAGCCTAGTAATTTCCTATGATCCACCAATGCTAAACATCGCTACGTGGCAGCACTCGATGCACTACATGCAAACAAGCGCAAACATGGGGCTTAAATAAGACAAGAAATAACCCTTTTAACTAAAACGAGCCAATAAGGACACTTTTTCGGAGCTCTGCTCCAATCACCCTTGAGTAAATGGGGCCCAGACAGCACTCTCCTCTCACAAGGGTCCAGAAGGGCCTTCACCAATGCTCATAAGTTACAAAACAGACCCAGAAACAGCAAACCTGGAAATGGGCTATGCTACAGCTGAACTAGTACAGTATACAGTAAAATATGGCAAAAAACAGTTCAGGCAATTCAGACAGACAGTAGAATGCAAATACTAATACAAACGTATATATAATCTACAAATATTTTCACTCAGTCACCCTTTCAATATATCAAGAGTTGAATATGCTGAAGGCTTATTTCCCTGGCCAGGACCCCTGCAACAATTCCACTGGCCACTTCCCTTATTCAAGACAGCAACATTCAACCATTAGTCTCTCTGACGTGCTTTCCTCTCAACACCTTTACTAAATTATCACTTCAGACATAGGCAAGCATACATTTATATAAAAGAAAACAAACTATAACATGTTTCCAGTTACAGACATCATACATACATATCTTCTTTTGTAGAACTATCATCAGGCCAACATTACATAAAATGCTCATTTCCTTCCTTCCCGTAAACCTTACTCCTAATATTCAGATTACTCTGGATATATTCTTCCCACCGTTTCCATTTATTTCTATGTAATTTGGTCCTACCTTTTTCTAAAGATCCCTATTCCAGTCATTTTATCTCTATTACAATAGTCAATATTTCAAATACAGTTGGTTTAGACTTTGATTTCCATTTTCTAGCAACTGCTTTTTGGAAGCCACCAAAATTAAACGTAAAAAAGGCCTTACTATGTCAAGGCAATTCAGATCCTGTACCCCAGCTGTAAAATGAATAATTTCCCCTGTTACACCCATTTGCTATCCAATATTTCTGACAGATTATTCTGTAGGGAATTTCTAAGACTGCCAAATCATTTCACTCCCAAAGATACATTCCAGTTACCCCCATTCTACCCCATCACACCTCCAACACTTGCCTCCTCTGAAGAAAATTTATTTGGCAGTCTGCTTGGGGTATAGAAACACCTATGCAAATACTTCCAAGTAAAAATCCTAAGTTTTCTAGACTTTGTTACATACTTGAGAGTCATACATATCTCCACTCAATGTTTCTTTGTCAATTGCTTACCCCATTGCTCTTCTCAAACTTTTTTAACCTCCTTTGATCGATTCCTATAGTTATCAAGCAATATTTTATATGCCCTACTAATTATCCCTTTAACAGCAGCTTCTGTTCTAGAGGAAACTAAAAACTCTACAAGAACATGTCTTTTACTTAGGATTCCTCTAACTCTTTCCTTTGTCTATACTCTTATCAATCACTGGTAGGGAAGATGGTCTCTAACCTATAGTCTAAATGTCTTTGCTTCTTCCCATTCTATTACCTTTCCCTCTCTAATTACTTAATCCAAATACATTGATTCCTTTACCAGTGTTTTCCAGTAAACTACAGCCCCCTTTAGCCTATTCTCTGCACCCTTAATTGGAGTCACCTCTACTGTCAAAATATAATTTCTCCATTCTCGTACTGGCTTAGTTCTTAGACTACTTATCCACTTCATACAGTTTTCCCTTACTTTAAATCCTTTTGATGTACAGAGTAGTCATAGGCTTTACTGAAGTTCAGGAAAACATACAGTCTGAGAGCTACAGAAGTTATTGGTGTTCCATCACTCCTCTCTCCAGATGTTCAGTTGCACAACTACAGGGTATTTGATTGAAGAATGTTTTATGGATTGAAGTCATGCTAGTTTGGGTACTGAATCTGGCTATTCTCTTAGATGGCCTTAGACATTTTTCTCAGAACTTCCATCTCACCTTTACTGGCTTGTTACCAGGCTAACAAGCTTGTAACTAGACTGGTCCTACTACCTCACTGGAAAAAGAAGAGAAATTAAGTTAGTTTCCGGTTATCCGGTACTTCTAACCTGTCCAGAAATCTACAAAATTTGTATACGAGTGGTTCCGATGAGGTATTTGGGCCATATGCTTCTTGCAATGAACCAGCCTTGGTCTTACACTCTCCTTACTTATTGGCCCGTTCAGCCATTTTAAGAAGCCTAGCATTCCATTCCCATGGTAGTTTTTAATTCCTTATACTTTGCATGCAAATAACCCAGATATGGGCTGAAAAACAATATCTCTCCTTTATCCATGGAAGACAGGTGTGTTAAATCAAGGGTTAATCTGCATTTACACATCCATTCATCCAAATTACATTTGAGCAGAGTAAGAGAAGTACTTCTTTATGTGGAATGAAAGACTGTTCTACAGAAGTGGTATTCTCTGTGATACAAACTTATTTCTCCAACATGCTCTATTTACTTTGCAACACGTGGAGATTCCTTCAGCAGGTATTTATGATACCATTGGACTTGTGAATCTGTATTAGGTCTGATAGAATACAGTCTGTTGAAGATCTATATGCAAGGCAGAGGTGACCTCTCAGTGGCGTATATGATAGTGAGCTGAGGGACAAGTAGTGTGCAGTTTTTAAAATTTAAGTCTTTTTTAAGTGAGAAAGTGTGGTGTACATTTGACTTGGGACAAGTGTTTGGACAGGTACATACCAAAAGGGACATGATACCCAGTGATCAGCCTAATGAGTTTAGAGTATTGTGGGATGATTACATCCCTAGATCTGGACACCATACCTTTAGTTATAAGTTATGTGATGAAAAATGACTGTTAATTAAATGGTGAATACACAGTGATCAAAGGATAGCTCAATGTAAATACAGGTTCTCAGATCCTTAACTATTGGATTCATTTTCAGGGCTGTTTTTTCCGTGTGATAGTTACAAGGAGAGTCATGCTTGCTGAAGGATACAATTACATGCATCTTTGCACTTAGTATTAGTCCACAGTTTTGACAGCAGCTACTGTTCTGGACAGACCCTCTTAGAGGATCTTGGCATCCTCTGGTGAGTTTGTGATGGCACGAACTTTGCTGCCACCAGCAAACTTGGTCAGCCACAAACTATTAACATTAGTTTGATCTCAAAGAATTAAATACGAACACAGGAACATTGTAGGCAAGTTTTAACAGGGACTATAAGATGATTAGGCATATAAACATAAAATGCCAAAGTGGAGTGCTCCAAGGACTGAACTCTGGGGTACACAGATAGTGACAGGCCTTTTGGAGGAGACAGAGATGCCCACCCAAATTTCAAGAGTTCTATTTGTGAGCCAATTTGCTATCAAATGAGTTACATGGGGATTGACATTTAGCTGGTTGGTTTGTCTATGCTGCCAGAGTATGGGATGGCGTTAAATGCCTTTGCAAGGTCTAGATATGTGGTGTGCACTGTTTTGCCCTTGTCCACTGCTTCAATATTTTTTGGAAGATGCCGACAAGATTATGTACACAGAAAATGAGTTGAGTAAAAACTATGTAGGTTACCTATATTCTTATATATTAACTCCATAATGATCCTTTCCATAGCCTTACAGGTGAGCCTGGTGAGGTTTATGGGTCAATAATTGCCAGAGCCCCTTGAAGCCCCACCTTCGTGTACCATAACTGCTGTTGTCCTCTATTTGTCTGGCATGAAGACTATTCTATGGTTGATAATGAATAGCTTCTGTAGATGATCAGACATGTCATGATTCAGGCTGACCAGTAGGCAGCCTGGTATGTTATATGTTAACTTTAAAGGAGAATAGTTGATTGTTGACATTTGCTGTTCTCCTATAGTTTCATTTTGTTTTCCATAATTCTACAACTCACGATAAAAAGTCTTGAAATTACAATATGGAGCTGTTCCTGGACACAAGAAAGCAGAAGGAACTAATGGATCAGTATGAAATAGAGGTTTTTAGTCATAGAATCAGGAAGTCAGCAGGATAGCTCAGAAAAAGAACTGAATTATGAAAGTGAATAATGAAGTGCATTTTATTAAATGTGAACATTATACATCCACCTAGCATGCTGCTTCAGTCTCTATTACCACAAAAACATAAAGAAACAAATTCTGAAAAGAAAACCTGCATTTCATTCCAATAAAAAAATCTATTACATTTCTACAAAAGAATCTCAAGAACATATATATATATACATATATGTCATTACAGGAAATATAGACAGCTCTGCAGGAAGGAAGATGCTGCCACATGATACTTTGAAGGCAAACCTGCACCTAAGTGGAGCAGTTGAATGATTCACATGGTTTTGCTAATAATACATGATGCAGGGTATATTAGCCGCTTGCTCTTTCAGTCCCTTGATAGTGTTGGCCTAACATACTGTAAGTTGCACTATAAAAACATTTCAGCCATGGCTAAGATCACAAAAATTAGTGAAGCAAAAATCTTCAAAAGAGAAGGACAAGACTTTAAATCAAACCTGACCAGTTTGTTCTTTGCATTTTTAAAAGCACTGTCTTTATCTAACCACCTGCATTCACTACACAGCCTTCTGTGTTTATTATGAAATGTTGTCTTATACGAGAGAAAATCATTGAAAAAATCTAGACTAGTATTACCTTTACAGCGTTTTACTCTAATATCTAGCCTATGGTGCCAGTTACATGTTTTATATACCTTAAGAAGTTCAAGTTCTCCTGAATTCTGTTCGCATTTCCAAGTCAGCTTCCTTGTACCAGCAGGATCAATCCATGCAAACCGATGGACTTTACTTGGGAGAAGCTCCAGAGTGTCCTGTATTCCACTGAAAAGTAATAAACATAATGAGATTTAAACCCCATCCCAAAGCACAGTTAAGTATTAGAGACCCAGTGCATTCTCTACAGTGAGTCTATACTACATGCTTACTTATTATTTTCATATTCTGATCATTTGCCTTAAGCTACGAATATTCAGAAGTTTTGAAAACAAACCAGAATAAATTACAGACACAAAACAATTTTCAGAAAAGGTTCTTCTACAGGAGCTACAGGAAATGTGGATGAATTTGACAAGCTTTAGATCTCCTGTCACATGAACTGCAAGTACCCTTTGCTCTCAATATCATTTTGAAGCTGCGGCACAGTCTGTACACTTTTCACCATTCATACACCTCACTAACACCTGTGTGGTGTGGAATGTCACATCTCTGACAGACTACACACATCTTGCATTCCAAAGCATTTTCTAAAAATATACTCAAAAAGCATAAGATAAATGTAATTATTTTGTGAACAATAAAAGGTATTAAAACTGTACAAATAAAGTTATGAATAAGAAGTGCTCTTTGCGGTGAAACTAGTCCGTGCATTCATAGTTTTCTATAAATACAATAATACATTAATTCACACAAACCCGGAATTAATATTGTTCCCTAAACTTTCACAAAATGTTAGATCTTGGTAACTGTACTACCTACACATATATTGTTACAAAACTTTAGCTAAGCAGACAAGTTTTCAAATGACAACAATAAATTCTTCTCTTATGTACATGTTTGTTTATATATTTACAGAAATATGAAAACATGTTTAACTGCATAAGTAGCAATATAAATAACACTGTACATCTCTCAAGATAAGCAACTTAAAGTGTAAATATCAAAGACAGTTTTATTCTCCATCTAAGGTACCACCTCATATCATGCAACAGTTTGTAAATCACTTAGTTTTTCAGATATTATACTGTTTATTTTCATGATTGCTAACAAACTAGCAGTACTTCCAGTACAGTGTGATATGACTGGACATGGATAATGAATGTTCCAGTCTCTCACCACGTTTTTTTTTCACACCATACCCCTCAGCAGTATGTAGGTCTCACATTTATTCAAGTATGACAATAAATATCAAAATATGAATAACTGGCAGGACAGCCTAGGTTAACAATCAGTGTCATTTTTTAATAAATCCTTGTTTCTAATACTGCCTCTTATTAAATGGCAACTCGCATAGTTAAAGAAGCCAGACCCAAAAAAGATCTGGACTTTTTAAGGAGCTAAGGGTGTTAACGAAGTATACAAAAGGCACTATAGACATGAGTGACATAAGCACATCCTTGACCTGTCAGTGTTAACAATCCACTAGTTAATGTACTGCCAGAATGTGTTACAGTGCAAGAAAAAATGTAACCACCATATGAGCATCTCAGAAAAACAGACAGCAGTGCAGATTTGGGTACTTGCAGCATTGAGGTGTCATCTCATCTTCCCACTCTGTAAAGAAACTTCTGAAGCCAGCCCAGTGTAATAGTAAGAGAAAGATATCTGCCCATGCTGTTCCTAAACTGAATTTAGTTCACGGCCCAGAAACCAGAGTGCTGAGGGGAAGCATAAACTTGGTAAGCTCACCCTCAAGAAAAGGCGTATGTATCCCCACAGGGTACGCATTCAATGGTGAAGGCCAAGAGGCTAGCCCAGAGAGAGACTTACATTTATCCCTCCCCAAACTAAATCACAAACAGCAATTAAACATCAAAGCTGTAAAGTGTGTGTTGACTGTCTTGTCATAGTTATCTCAATCAACTCAGACTATATGTATAGAGATAATACACTTCTGCAAACAATTAACTCAGGCCACAAACAACATACTCAGACTATATGTACAGAAGTAATACACAGCTGGAAACAATGAATTCAGAACTGCATGTACAGAGATAATACATCACCGTGAATAATGAATTCTGATTACATGTAGAGAGAATACAACCAATCAATCAACTCAGACTATATGTATAGATTATACACTTCTGCAAACAAACTCAGGCCACAAACAAAGTACTCAAACTATATGTGTACAGACAATACACGTCCATGAACAATGTACTCAGACTATATGTGTAGAGATAATACATAGTTACAAACAATGAAGTCATACTGTGTGTGTGTGTAAGAGATAATACACGGCCATGAACAATGAACTTCAACTACATGAGTATAGATAATACATGGCCCTGATCAATGAACTCCAACTGTCTGAGCCTCAAAGAATGAACACAAATTCTATGTATAGAGATCATACACGGCATGCTCCTGCTTTTCTGCAGGTTAATACCCCTTTCCTGATAATGTAGCATCCAACATTCCCACCCCAACTCATTCTAGTCTCCTTTAGCCTGCAGTACCTTCCTATCTCCTCCCAAACTTCCCAAACTTCTACCTAACTACTACTATTACAAAGCAAACTGTTAGGGAATCTCCTCCTTGTGTACAGTCATATAATGATAACCACACTCTACTATTTTATATGAATGTCAGATTTAGACATCAACTGCTGTCCTTTCACTCTGTGTGTTTCAGTGTATCAATCTACATGTTATCTCTGTACTGGTCAGGAAAAAGGACTGATCAAAGTAATGTACAATAACATGACAAAGGGAATAAAGGGAAGGGGACGTGTATCTGTGCGTGCACATGTGCATCTGTGAAAGAAAGCATGCACACAGAAGCTATGCAGTGACATACTACATTACCCATACATGACCTCTAGGGGTACAATGCAAAAATCATCACCCTCTACATATAGTAGTCAGATGATGAGCCAGAAGCTCAGCTGTTGATAGCTCCCTAGGAGAGGAAAAAACATTATTCTGAGTTATGTCAGGAAACACGTGTATGTGTGTTGGGAGGGGGGGTTGTCTGAATCCAAGGTAAAGCAGGGGCTTAAGCCAAAACAGACTAACAAAGAAAGCGAGACAACACAAACAATATGTTCTATCATCAAAGTGAACAGGGGAAAAAAAAAAAAAAAGAGTTATGTACTTGCCATAACTTGGAATCTGTGGTATCCAGTGTCGTCATTCGTCATGGATGGGTCTTTGATCCGACCAAGGATCCAAGCCAGCAACTGAAAGGACAGAGCCAAAGCTCAAGCTCCTCCCCTTCCCATGATCCCTTGCTACCCACAACCCTCAGATCGAGCTTGCCGGATAGTGAGAAAAAGGCAGTGAAAAATGCCTATATAACTGAAAAACTCCTAGAGAGAGACATCCCTCTGTATCTACCAAATCTCCAGGAGGAGGGGGAAGCAGGGTAGGAACATGATGAATAATGACACTGGATACCACAGATTCCAAGTTATGGTAAGTACATAACTCTTTATCTGATGCTATCCGTCTCATTACTGATCACGGATGGCTCAGAGTCCCCAACTACTATGAACCCTGGGAGGCCTTAGGGAAGGATATGCCAGAGCACAAAGGACCAAAGGAAGCCCTATTTGTAGACACCAAATTCACCTTGTAATGCATAAAAAAGGTGGGGGGGGGAGGGTTAAACCAAATAGCAGCAGCACAAATCTCATCCAAAGAAAGCTTTGCCAAGAAGACAGAAGATGTGGCTACTGACCTAGAAGAGTGAGCTTAACTGGTCTGGAAAGATCCAGGTGCCTGCTTTTGTAAATGTAAGAAATACAGCTGGTGATTCAACGTGAAATAGATATCTTGGAAATTGCTTGACCTTTCCTAGCCTGAGAGAAGGCAACAAAGAGCTGCTTGTACTTCCGAAATGTTTCAATTCTCTCAAGATAAAAATGTAGCTGTCTATGGACATTCAGACAATGCAAAGTACATTCCCCTCTATTAGAAAAATTAGGGAAGAACACAATAAGCTGAATAGATTGGTTAATATTAGCCTCCGAAGCTACCTTAGGGACAAAAGATTGGTCCTGAGAGACGCCCTATCCTTGTGGAACACCATGAAAGGAGGCTTAATGCTGAGAGTCTGCAACTTGGAGACCCTCCTGGCTGAAGTAACAGCCACCAAAAAGGGGGTCTTCCAAGACAGGAATTTAAGATAACAGGTTGCTGAAGGCTCAAAGGGCTTTTGCATCAAAGACTGCAACACTAGTGTGAGATCCCATGGAGGGGAGGGATCCTTGATAGGAGGCCTGAGTAGAAAGATTCCTTTGAGGAAAGCCTTGCATAGCCTGGAAGAAAAGGTGGGACTTTCGTGCAAACAGAAGTTAGACGTGGCCACCAATTGGAGTTTAATCATAAAGAAACTGGCCCCTTGTGTGAAAGAGAGAGGCCAAGAACAACAAAATATCAGGAATAGGGGTTGAAGAAAAAGGATCTAGATTGTATTGTTTAGCCCAAATACAAAATTTCTTCCATTTACTGGAATATACCTTCTTGGTAGACGATTTCTGAGAGGCCAAGATAATATTCTTAATCAGAGGGGAAAGCTTGGACTGGGAAAGGATCACTGGAACTGGAGAAACCATGTGGTCAGATGAAGAGAATGGAGATTGGGAAGAGGAAGCCCCCAAGCGTGGGAAATGAGATCAAGTATCCAGGAAGGATATTTCAGATGACACCAAAGGAGGGAGAACCATGCCTGATAAGGCCAAAAGGGGGTCAATGAGGATGAGAGGAGTCTTCAGGCAATGGGCTTTCTGTAAGACTTTGGGGATGAGGGGATTTGGGGGGGTAAGCATATAGAAGTCCCCATGGCCAACTGTGAACCACAGCATCCCTGGATGACTCCCCAGTTGGGAGATCATGGCAAAGTAGTTGTTGCATTTGTGGTTGTCTAGGGAGGCAAAAAGATCGCAGCAAGGAAGACCCCAAAGGTCGAATATCCGATGTGCCACTGACAGATTCAGGGACCAGTCATGAGGACTCAGGACCAATCTGCTGAGTTTATCGGCTAACAAGTTTGAACTGCCGGGAATGTGCACAGCAAAAAGAAAGCACCTGGAAGACATCACCCATTCCCACACTTTCATGACCTCACTGCACAGGGGATAAGACCATGCCCCCCCCCCCCCGCTTACTGATGTAGGAGACCACCACCATGTTGTCTGTTTGAATTGCTATAGTTCCAAGAGGGAGACACTCCTGAAAGGCTTGCAGCATTAGAAAGACTGCTATCATCTCCAGGACATTTATGTGCAATTTGGTCTCTAAGGGGGAACATGTGCCTTGAACTGTCCTTCCCCAAAAATACCACCCACTCCAACAGGGATACATCAGTGGTCACTGTGGCTTTGGGGTGGGAAAGGCAGAAGGGTCTGCCTAGTACAAGATCCTGAGCTTGGAGCCACCAAGCAAGGTGATGTCTACACACCTGAGAAATCCTGATGGTCATGGACATAGGGAGAAATGGAGCTGACCACTGTACCACTAGGGTCCACTGCAGAACCCTGATATGATATGTAGCAAGAAGCACTAACAGGATAGTCACTGCTATCAAACCTAGCACTTGCAAGATCAAGTGGACCATGGGACGGTCCATATCCAGCAACTGATGGACCTGGTCCCGAATGATCTGAACTCTGAACAGGGGAAGTATTGCAGTCTCTGACACCATGTCCAGAAGGACCCCGATAAATTCTAGGTTCTGACACAGGAAGACATGGGACTTAGGCAGGTTGACCATGATGCCTAGATCCTGAAAGGGACAGAGTGGAATCTGTGGCCATAGTGAACTGATGCCTCATGGGGGCTGTGAGGAGCCAACTGTCCAGGTACGGGAAGACCTGGAAACCTTGCAGCTGGCAATGAGCTGCCACCAGTGCCATGCATTTGGTAAACACCCATGGGGCTGTGGTGAGTCCAAAGGACAGGAATCTGAACTGATGCTGGTTGGCCCCTAGCCGAAACCACAGGTATCTCCTGGAGCATCTGTTGATTTTGATATGATAGTATGCATCCTTGAGATCTACTGAGTACATCCAGTCATCCTTGCACATAAGAGGCAGAACGGACTGAACAATGACCATCCGGAGCTTGGACATCTTGACCGACAGGTTTAGTTTGCTGAGGTCCAAAATGGGGGGCAGGTCCCTGGTTTTCTTGGGCACCAAAAAGAAATGAGAGTAAGTTCCATACCTTCATTGTCCTGTTGGGAACTCTTGGATGGCTCTTTTTTGAAGACGGTCTTGGACTTCAAGAAGGGCCAACTCCTCGTGGCATGGTAGAATGTCCAGGAGAAAACTTTGAACTGGAGGGGGGCTGAAAAAAGGGTATGAATTAACCCCTGGAAATGATCTTTAACACCCACTGATCTGAGGTGATATTTGTCTAGGCTAGTGGGTGGAGGGAGAGTCGACCCCCGACCACCTCCCGGGCAGGACAGCCAGGCAGCACTTCAGGAGTGCTGAGGGGCTTCTCTGAGAAGGGTTCCCGGGATCCCTGGTTATGCTGACCCCCCTCTGCCTCTGGGGCACCAAATGCCATCAAATCCCCTGCCCAGCTGGAGGAAGATGATTCCTGAGGAGCATTCTGGAAGGAAGACCAAGACATGCAGAAAGCACAGTTGTGTACACTTACCATAAATGTAGCTGTTCGAGTGTATTCATTGTTGCAGTCATTACATTTGGGTTATCTGCCTGCAGGTAGCCCTCAGCCGGCCTGAATATCAAAGTCTTGGATTCCTGAGTCGGATGCAGTCTCTTCTTCCATGATGTCAGGTCATCAGGGGTATATAAAACATGCAGCCGATGCCATTACATCAGTTTTTCTTGCCCCAGATATCAGGTGCCGCCATAATGGGATGCAATTATATGCTCGGTTACACCTCCAACAAAAAGCAAATATACCAGAAAGCTTAAATACACCAAACAAGAAGAAAGGTACAGTCAAGGGAAGTCAGGGGGCTGGAGGGAGGGTAACCAGGACTGCAACACTGAATACCCTTGAACATCTACATTTATGGTAAGTGTACACAACTGTACTATGTTCTTCATGTTTCACTGTTGCAGTCATTACATTTGGGTCGATTCCCAAAACTAAGGAAGGGAGGAGGAATTTAGAGAGCATTAGGACCAGCTATTAAGCCCTGCAAGAATGCAGAGGCAAAACCAGTTCTGGAATTAGAAAAAAAATAGGCATGTGGTAATGCTTGGTGAAGTAATGTACAGAGCTCCAGGTAGCAGTTTCTAGGATGTCCCTGGTAGGGACTCCTCTGAGGAAGGCTGTAGAGGTAGTTGCAGCCCTGGTGGAATGTGATCTTATCCCCTGTGGTGTAGTTTTTCCATGGTGCTTATAGCAGAAATGAACGCAATGGGCTATCCATTTACAAATGGTTTGCTTTGAATTGGCCTTCCCCTCTACCCCTGCAGCAAAGCCAACTAGCAGCTGTTCAGATTTTCTGAGAGGCTTGGTCCTGTCCAAATAAAATCTAAGTTGTCTGTGCACATCCAAAGACTGCAGTATTCGTTCACCTTTGTTTTGTGGATTTGGGAAAAAAGTAGGCAGATAAATGGACTGATTTAGGGCCACACTAGACACCACCTTGGGCATAAAGGAAGGATTGGTCCTGAGGGAAACTCTGTCTGCCATGAGGGCCTGTAATTCAGACACTCTTCTTGCTGAAGTGATGGCTAGAAGGAAGGCTGTTTTCCAAGAAAGGAATTTCAACTCTGCAGTTGCGGCTGGTTCAAATGGAGGGAGAGTGAACTTTTCCAATACAAAGTTAAGGTCCCAGGGTGGAATAGGGGATCACCTGGTGGGTCTTAAATTTTTGGCCCCTCTGAGGAACTGCTTTAGCAGGGGGTGAGAGAAGAGGGGTTGTTCAGTATTATTCAGTATTCAGAGGGGGTACCAATGCTGGTGTGGCCAGTCTGGTGCAAACAGTATTGTCCTTGGTTTGTCCTGTTTGATCGTCAGCAGAACCTTCAAGAGGAGAGGCAGAGAGGGAAAGGCATAAACCAGCGGGCTTTCCCAGGTAAAGGACAGGACATCCAATTTCCAAGCTTGACTGTGGGGAGTCCTTATGCAGAATTTGTCCAATTGGTAGTTCTGGGAGAAGGCAAACAGGTCTATTTCTGGAGTCCCCCATTTGTTCCTCAAGAGGTTGAATATTTTTGGTTCCAGTTTCCATTCGTGTGGGTCCATGAGATTTCTACTTCGGTCATATGCCAGTGAATTTAGCTTGCCTGGCAGGAATTGAGCTTGTAGGTGCACTTGGTAGCTGAAGACTGTGTTCCACAGAGCCATGGATAGTCTGCAGCGAGGGTACGAGTGGGTTTCCCCCTGCTTGTTTATGTACCACATAACCGTGGTGTTGTCTGTCTTTACCAATAATTATCCTGGAAGGATGTGGTCCTTGAAGGCTGTCAGGGAATTCTGTACAGCTAACATTTCTTTTTGGTTGATATGCAGGTGCATCTGACTCGGGTTCCATTTGGCCTGAATGCACTGCCCTGCTAAGTGAGCCCCCCATGCATAGTCTGAAGCGTCTGTTAGGGTTTGGGTGGCAGGGGGTAGACTGAAAGGTAGTCCCTTGTTGAGGTGGCAGGCCTCTGCCCACCAAAGGAACTCTGTCTTTATACAAAGAATGATAGGAATCACTGTTTCCAGGTCCTGAGTATGTTGGCACCATAGGCTTTTTAGATACCATTGTAGTTTGCTTATATGCAGTCTTGCATATGGAATTAGTAGAATGCAAGAGGCCATGATCCCCAGGGCTGGCAGAAGTTTCCTTGCAGATAGCTGGGTCTTTGTGGCCAGTAGTTTGAAGTAGCCTGTCAAATAAACTTGTTTCTCTGGCGTGAGGAAATCCATCTGGGAAGTTGTATTCAAGCTTGCTCCCAGGAATACAATCTGTTGGCAGGGTACTAGGTGAGATTGATTTTCCTTTATGGTGTACCCCAGTGAGGTTAGAAGTTTCTTTACAAATGCCAGATGCCAGATGTTTTAATAGCAAGTCCTGGCTTTCTTCTTGAATCAGACAATTGTCCAGGTATGGGTATATTTGAATATTTCTCTGCCTGCAAAATGCAATGGCTGGAGCTAGACACTTTGTGAATACCCTGGGTGCTGTAGATAATTCAAAGGGAAGTGCAGAGAACTGACAGTGCATGGAGCCTGCTCTGAAGCGTAGGTATTTCCTGCAAGATTCCCTTATTGGAATGTGCAGGTAAGCTTCCTTTAAGTCTAAGGTTGCCAACCAGGCATCTTTGCCCAGCACAGGGAGCAGATGTTGAAGTGTTAGCATTTTGAATTTTGGGATTACCAAAAAGGTGTTTAGAATCGAGAGGTCTAGGATAGGATGCCAGGAGTGGTCTTTTCCGGGTACCAGGAAAAGTCTTGAGTAAAAACCTTGACCCGTTCTTCCACTGTATAAAATAAAATAAAATAAAAGAGCACAAACGTTGCGATTCCACAGTACTATTTAATGAATAAAAATAATAAAACAATGTTAAGCGCTTTCATCCACTAGTATGACTTCTTCAGAGCTTTTTTGAAGACTTCGGTTCTGAAACTTGAAAATGAAAATTTCAGGAGCTGGCCAACCGGCACTTGCTAACTGCTTCTGCTTAGGGCACCATGTGGCAAGAAAGACTGATGTAATGGCGTCGGCTGCATGTTTTATACCCCTGATGACCTGACGTCATGGAAGAAGAGACGGCATCTGATACAGGAATCCAAGACCTTGACATTAAGACCGGCTGAGGCAGATAACCCAAATGTAATGACTGCAACAGTGAAACACGAAGAACATCCAAAGTTTCTTACTATCCCTCTGATTTTTAGAAAAGGATCATTGGGGTGTAGAGAACTTGATCCCCACCATGGAAAGAGTCTTTTCTTCCTGCTCACTGCGGGTCAAAGTCTCATTTAAGAAGGGACCAAACAAGGTTGACCTGTCAAAAGGGGTGTTAATGAAAGATGCCTTAAAGGGTTTCGTAAAGCCACAAAGGTGAAGCCAGGCATGCCACATGATGGTAAAGCCCATGCCCACCACTCGAGAGGTGGCCTCCACCTCACTGGAGATCAACCTCATCGAAGCATTAGCCAGGGAAGTTAGAGTAGAGAGCTTCGGGGTGACCAATTTGAGACTCTCCGGAGGCAGCAACTCATAAAGGGAAGTGGAGAGCTCCAATACCAAATCCCTTTGTAGCCAGGTAAAGTGTGCAAGGTAATTGGTTGCTCTCAATCCGAATGTAGCTGAGGCAAACACACACTTCCCAAAATGGTCAATCATCCGAGACTCCCTGTCTGGGGCTAGACCATGGAGCTCTGCTCAGCGAACTCCTTCTTAGTAGCTGCGGCCGCCATGATAGATTCAACAGGAATGCCCTTGCAACAAAAGGCCTTATCTTTATAGGAACTTGTCAGCCTTTTCGGGAACTCATTCCACTGTGTCTAGCTCCTTCCACTGCCTGTAGGCGATGAGCTGTATGAGCTCGTCGGCAGGGGCAGAAACCCAGGTAGAAGATGGGGCCCATCCCAAAGGCCTACAAAAACATGGATTCCTCTGAAGAAGGGGCTGGGGTAGACCAACTGCCTCTTTGGTTTAGGATCTTGAGGATATCCCCAAAAGACACTTGCTCAGATGGAAGTCTGGGGGAACAGTCTCTTTCCTCAAAATCCATGTCCTCAGTGAAGGACTCTCTATGGAATGCAAGTACTTCCTCTTGCACTTCCTCTTCCAAGGAGGCTCCTACATGGTAGGCTCTGGGAAGGACTCTGAAGAGGTAGGGACTCCGTGGAGGGTAATACCCATCTGAAGGTGCTCACAGAAGGGCTGACCCTGGAAAGATGATGAGGTCTCACAACCAAACATCAATGAGGGGCTGAGGAAGATCTAGAGCTGAAGAATAGGTAGCTGCCCATCTGGAGAAGGTCCTCTCTACTGCCCAGAAGGCTGATGGACTGGACAAAGCCACTCCTCCTCTCCAATGGCCACAGCCACCCAGGATGGAAGGCGGGACCCTGACACAGCACCATCTCCAGACAATATTGGCCCCAAGCTGTCCAGCACAGAGGCCACCAAGGGGAGAAAATGGTCTAAAAACTACAGGCCCAACCCCACCCCAACCCACCCCAGGAACCAGCATAGACATCTCGGGGCCAAGGTGCAGCCAGGGAATGCTCTGATCTGGAGGATCCGAACCCAGATGGGTCAGATGAGGAGAGAGGAGTCCCGAGGATGGAGAGGATCCCCTTGGCAGCTGAGCAGGAGATGGCAACAAGCCCAACTTGATTTAGGCCTTGAGAAAGCTGATCAACCTAACCATGTCTGAGTGGAGCAAGCTCCTGTTAGATTTAGGAAAGACAGCAGAATGTCCCAACCTGGCTGAAGGCCTGCAGTCTCAGGAGGGAGACTGACTTGTGCACCTCAGATCTGAACTCATGGACCTGGAGGGAGAAATCTTGATAATGACTGGATCTGAAAACAACATTGGATCTGAAGGCCTGGGTAGATCTGAAGGAGCATCTGGTGCCGTGGATGGATCAGATAGGCAGGTTGGATCCAAAGACGTCTGTGTTGAGTCGGATTCGAGGGCATCTGGGGGTCAAAGGTCTTGGATTTGACAGAAGGAGCCGAGGCTCTTGGAGCAGAAGAGCCCAGATCCAAAACCAAAGAGGCTGGGCTTAGATCCGGGGAACTGTCATCAGACAGCCTCTGCTTTTTGGTGGGAGAATCCCTGGAGGAAGACCACTTCCTCTTGGGATCGGAGGGAGATTGGAAGGAGAACTGGAGACCATAGGACCGCCTTCAGCACATCCCTTAAGCAGGAGATTGTTCCTGCATTCCAGGAGAGCCCTGGGGTTGAATCCAGCACAAATGTCACATTCAACCCTCCAGGTGAGGCTCTCCCAGGCAGTAAACACTCTCCTTGTGCGAGTTGGAATGAGGCATTTTCCAACTTCTTGAGGAGCATCTTTTAAAGCAAGAGGGCTTTTCAGACATTGCACTCACACAAACACCCACCACCCACACTCTACACAAAAGGGGGAAGGGGTAGAGAAGGGCAAAGAAATCAACTGAAACAGGGAGAAGTGGAGAAATCTAACAGCTACCCAAAGAACCCAGGACAGAAAAGGACAGGAACCCAGGGAGAAGCTTAAAAGAGAGCCTAAACGCTACCATGAGGGGAGGAAACCTAACTACACTAAGGCAGAAAGAAGACTACATCAATAAAGAGAAAAAAAACAGAGAAAAAGGGAAAAATTACTTATCTTAATGTAGGAAGCTTGAGCTGCAGGATGCACGTCCGTAGAGAAATTGTGGCAAACGAGATCTGGGGGTTATGGGTAGCAAGGGATCATGGGAAGGAGAGGAGCTTGAGCTCTGAATCTATCCTTTCAGTTTCCGGCTCGGATCCAAGACCCATCTGTGATCAATAATGACATAGATAGCATCAGATCCTGCAATATTATTACTAACACACACCAAAAAACTTCTCTAATGCCATAAGCATCCACTGCACACACTTTCAATTACTTACTGGCCACGTTAATACACTTTATATTAATAAAAATACTTAGCAGATAAATGCAAATCCTGGTCACAACTTTTTTTCTACAAAAAAGCATGTATACACTAAATATTTAACTTTTACAGGTTCATATTTTTATAAGCAGTTGCTAGGCATGCTGTCCAAGAGATCACCAAGGAGACAAGTCCAATTTTCCCAACTGCCCCAAAGCATTGCAAGGTTAAGCGAGTTGCTCAAGGTTACGTAGTAGGCAAGCAGGGGTCAAAGAATCAAACCCTGGACTACAGGAAGCAAGTAAGTAACAGCTCATAAGCTTACTGCACTGTAGTAACCACCAGACTCTGTCACAGCTGGAGACAAGAAACTATGTAAGAAGTCACAAGAACATAATGTTTTGGATACTGTCAATTTGCAGAAAATCACATAACTCTTTTATGCAGAAAAACAAACACTGAAAATCAGGATCACTATCTCTTCAGAAACCTGAAGTGGTAAATTCCTTGGCCACGAAAACTTAGCAGGGCCATCCACACTTTTAACTAGTGGAAATGACTATCAAGTAAGGCTTAGACTGTCTAGAATATTTAAAACAAACAAAAAAAAAAAAAAAACACTTTTATTGAATTGGCACTTGTGACCTAGGTAAACTTAAATTTATGTAAAAGTAATCAAACTATGCTAAAGTTCAAATTTCCAAACATTATACATCACATATCTTATTCTATACAATATAATCAATCCAACATTACAAAAATTTAGTTCCTGCCAACTCAAACTTCATTCCTCCACCAAAACATTTTCTACATGTACTGTTCCCACAATTTCCCTTTTTTTTATATGCAATTCACTCCTACGCATTCCTAAATAAATCACTACCTGTTCTTTTACCTTTGTTACCATATTCACTACTTCAGGTATGGTTGGTTTAGACTGATTTTCATTTTCTAGAAATTGTTTTTTTAGCAGCCACCAGAATTAAACTTAGCAGAGGCATTACTATATCTAGCCAATTCAGACCCTGTAATCCCAGCTCAAAAAACATATATATAAATTAATAATTTCCTTTTTTACCCTTAATTGCTTGTCCATTTTCCTGGCAAAGTACTTTGTAGGGAATTTTAAACTCTGTCATCTCATTCCACTCCGAAAACACATGCTTCCAGGTACCTCTTTCTTCCCCATTAAGCCTCCCACATTTGCCATCTACCTGCGGAAAAATTCTATGGAGTCTACTTGAGGTACAAAAGTACATATGCATACACTTCTAGGTAAAATCCTACATTTTCTAGATTTTGTTGCATATTTGGGAGCCATACATTTGTCCTTCCATTGTTTCTTTGTGAATTACCTGTCTAATCTTTCTTCCCAATCTTTTATGACCTCCTCTGATGGATTACTATAGTTACTGTGCAATATTTTATATGCCCTACTAATTAGCCCTTTTTTAACAGTAGTTTCTATTCTAGATTCAACTAAAAGCTCAATCAGTGCAGTTCTTTCATTTTGGCTTACCCCATATCCCTTTCTCTGTCTATGCTCTGATAATAATTACTGATAGGGAAGGCAATCTCCGGCCAGCAGGCCAAACATCTTCTTGGCCTCTTCCCATTTTATCACATTTCCGTCTCTGATTATTTTTTCCTAACACATTGGTTTCTTTACCAGTTTCCTCCAGTAAATTCCAAACCTGTTTTGTCTATTCTCTGTACTCCTAATTGCAGTCACCCCTATCAGTGGAAACTCTTTCTCCATTCCCATGTTAGCTTAGTTATATACTTTTTGAATATAATATTTTGTATGCCAGCTGTTCTTCTTAATGAACTGCATCCAAAAATCCTGAATTATCCCCCTGCTTCATCATCATCCCTTTCCATATGTTATGTACAACAGTCTCAACTGTGTAGGCCCAACTTATACCACTTGACTCTCGCCCTCTTTCTCTACAAGATAAAATCATTCAGTTCTTTATTAATTACTATACATAATTTCTCTGGTTGATAAAAATATGACTGACCCGAGTATAAGACTAAAGGGACAAAAAACATTTTAGTGCTTCTTTTCTGATATCCATATCATTAAGCAAGTGCTTCCAGTTTCTCAGTTTTTCTAATATCTTTAGTCTCTTCCAACATATTCTTTAGCTGCCATAACAGAATCATTTTTAACACATACCCCTAAATACGTCATTTTATCATGTCCCCATAAATATGGGTATTGCTGAACCAAGTCATGTGTGGGTAAACAGTTTACAGCTATAAAAGGAAGTTATGTACTCACCATAATGTTCCATGTGTGTTGTCCATCTTTGCCTTCATTCTTACCAGGATGGGTTCGGATCGGACTCGGTCTTATATGCAAGCTCGAGGTCTTCCACTAACTCGTGGCTAATCCCTATCCTAACATGCCCTAGAAACATCTCCCAGATCTTGTTTGCAGTCAAAATAATAATAAGAAAAATTTACTTTTATAATATCTCAGAGTGCAGTCAAGAAGGTCGGAGAACAATGACATCCCATTGTGGCAATTTGGTCATCCAGGAGTAAAAACTAGCTGGGGGAAAGGGGGGTGGTATGTAAGAATGAAGGTGAAGATGGACAACACCTTTGGAATGCTATAGTTGTCCGATCTCATCTTCATTCTTACCAGGATGATGGGATAGCATCCCTAGCACCATTTTTCTTGGGTGGCTCAAGGGAGAACATTCTTCAGAATCATGGAGCCAAAAGAGGCCCTGTTCCTGGAGGCCAAGTTGACTTTGTAATAAGTGATAAAGGTATGTGGTTTTGCCCATGTTGCTGCAACACAAATAGTATCAATTGGTAGTCTAGCTACAAAGGCAGAGGAGGTTGCAATGGCTCTTGTAGAGTTGTCTCTAACCTTCTGCGGGAGATCTCTGTTTTGAGATTTATAGATGTAGGTTATGCAATCTGAAAGCCACTTTGAAAGTATCACTTTGGAAACTGAGGTACCTTTCTTTGAATCTGAGAAAGATATAAATAGCTGGTCAGATTTTCTGAAGTACTTAGTCCTGTGTAAATAGAAGCTTAATTGTCTATGCACATCTAGCTGATGCAACATGTATTCCTCCTTATTCTCGTAATTTGGGTAAAATACTGGAAGCTCTATAGATTGGTTCAAATTAGATTCTGAACAAACTTTTGGCAAAAAGGAAGGGGTTTGTTCTTAAGGATACCCTGTCTTTGTGGAAAAGCTAGCAAGAGGACTTTATTGACAAGGCTTGTAGCTCTGACACCCTTCTGGCAGAGGTAATAGCTATCAAGAAAAGAGTTTTCCATGTCAAAAACTTGAGTTTACAAGATGATGCTGGCTCAAAAGGGGTAAAAATTAAACGTGGTAGGACAAAATTTAAGTCCCATGGTGCCGGGGGGGGGGGGGGTCTCTGATAGGAGGTCATAGTAATAGAGTACCTTTTAGAAATGTTTTCCACAGCCTATTAGACATTATGCTGTTACCGGTTTCACAGATATAGAAACTAGAAATTGCTGCTAGTTGGACTCTTTATGGTAGCTGCAGCTGCACCCTCGTCATATACCTCTGCTAGAAACTCTAGAACTGAAGTGACTGGGGCAGTAAAGGGATCAATATGGTTATAAGAAGCCCACAAAAATATTTTTTTCCATTTGCTTCTATATATCTTTCTTGTTGAAGCTTTAAGATATTAGTATACGTTTAACTCATTAACCCAAAGTACCGTCACACAGCGCATCTAAGGTTACATCTGAGTGCTTCCTGAGGCGATAATCTAGGTACATTACATCCGTGGTCGTCTAGGAGCGAAGCTAAGTTTAGAAAAACCTACAGCTACAGCCTACAACTCTGAAAGTATGATGCTTGGAACGTTTGTAATGTGCATCATCTTAAATTTTAACACCTCTATTTCAAGAATACATAGAAGACAACTAGTAATAAAACAGCAAAAAGCGAAGACAAAAAGTCCAGTTATCAGTCTTCACAGAACTGACATTGGTTATAGCTTGGAACTGCTGCATTAGAAGCACCCACTAAAATAAAACAGGTCAACTGAAAAACTGTTTGCTGTTGAATAAGTATAAATATAGCAGTGAAAGTTTTCTTGAGCACCTATGAAGTACGACTTTCTGACACATATTACTTACAAAATATATCATTAGGCACAGACCCAGATTAACTTTAAGCAATGAACATTCCCGTCACCTCTCCAGTTACAGAGCACCTATCCTTAAAAACATACGCCTGCCATCATCTGTCCTTTAAAAAGCTTATTTCACAAACTCCCCACAATAAGAAGCAAACCTTACCAGCAGTTATAAAAACTATCTCCACACTTCCGTGGCTGCTGGGAAAGTCCCAACCACCAAGGATCCTGTAATCTAGATTTTTTTTGTTATCAGTCCTGTCTGCAATCACGTTGTCCATCCAGCAACAGCAACTATCAGACTATCAGCTATTTTTACCATTAAAAAAAAAAAAAAAAAACTAAAAGCTACTGTTAGTAGTATGCAGGCTCTGGCACCATCTCAAGTATTTTTACAAAGACATACACTTAGAGAATTTCAAGTTCTGTCACTTTAAATGTAATCAGCTGTTTTTCTAGTTTGAACACAAGTTGTCTGTGATATACCTCTAACAACAGACACCACATTTGCTTGCTCAGCCACATTTACACAAAAAGGGTTAATGTTTGGCAGTAAAACAGTGTCTAAATGAAAACAAGAAGCTATGATACATGTTTGCAGTTGGTGTCAATTCACTCATTCTCCTTTCAAATCATGAGGCACCGTAACCCCTGTAAGCAGAACTGCTATCCATTACATCACCACTTTACAACTGACAAGCACGATTGCACTGGGTTGAAGGTACCGTTTTGTGAGATCCCAAATTTGTTATGGGTCGTACTTCTGTTTTCGTTGTCATACTTGTTAACGAGAGGGATTTGCTCAATAATCAGTGGGGGACAGAAAAAAGCCCACAATCATAGACAGTTTTATGAAAGACAAAGTTATACTTTGATTCACATAAAAAGTTAATACAGCAGCGATCGCATGTAGAATAAAACAGTCTAAGAATATTGAATTGTATTTTTTTCGAAATACACTAGGTATTTCAAGGAAAACTGTCACTGGTGTCATGTATATGTAACATTTCTGTTTTTTGAGTCTTGATGTAAACCGCAGTAGTGCAGCGGTAGCGTTGTCGCCTCACAGCAAGAGGTTCTCCCGTTCAATTCTCGGCTGGAGCTCCTTCTGTGTGGAGTCTGCATGTCCTCCCCATGGTCAAGTGGCGTTCGAAAGACATGCGTAGAATGGGCGTGCCTTCGTTGAAGGTAGGGCATCGAGCTGGCACCTTGGCACCATAAAAATCTACTGCCAATCATTAGCGGACCGGAGTTCTGCTGTGGCAACCCCTCACCCCGGTTAACAAAATTGTTATGCGAGTCTTGGTATCTGGTTTCCTGTACATTATACAGTCTGAAAGTGAGGCTGGTAGAACTGACTGCACATCACCTTGTACCCAAATTTTTATCTTTCATTTAAAAAGTACTGCAGCTACACACCCTCCATGAAATCTTCAGTAGGGCAGTTTGATAGAGAACCAGAAGATGTGGATCTTGAAATTTTATAGTTGTGGTGTTGCAGATATCTGAGGCTTAAGAATGAGAGTATTGTATCATTGTCATGTATCTGTTATTTTATATGTACAAGGGTATCAGAAGACACATTTTCTTGGATTTAAAACTGAAGATAGTTGTGTATTTCATTGGAGGTGCAGAATCTACACATTTTTGTGGCACTTTTTATTGCAGTGCTCACTGCTTCCTTGCTAAGATGACATTAGTTGAATTACTGAATGTCAGCATATACTATGCATGCAGGAAAGGGGTAGTATGACTGTAGTGAAATCAGTGGCCCTTTCTAACAGACATTCTGACAGTATATGTATTTGAGAAAATAGTATGGTTAAATCCCTGTTACTGCTGGTGAGATTGCAGTCGAGGACATTGTTCTTGAACTGAGGTGGCTGAAATCCTGTGGTGTGGATTTAGGCTTTATAACCTCTACACCTCACATTATGTTGTGGCAGCTATGGGACTCCAACTCTATTCATCACATTATTTCAATATTCAGTGTCTAGGGAAAACAGTCAGAATCTAGCATCCATTTCCTTTTTAAAAAATTCAGTTTTGTTGATCTTCCTTATTCTGAGAGAGATCATATTCCACAATTTACAGATAATGAAAAAATTGTAATGATCTTTTTCTACCAACTAGTATTTTTACAAAAAGATTATTGTTCTTGGTAGCTACAGATGACTGTTCTTATTTATTCTGATACTAACACAATAGATGTCACTACAGAAACATTTATGAATTACAGTTAAGTTTCCCCTTAACAATCTGTACTTAGTAGAAAAAAAGAGACCATGTATTCTCTTGTTATATTTCATATGTCTCAGCCCTCTTGTGTGTCTACTAAAGTAGTTCAGAATGAAGGAACCCCTGTACTACTGATGGAGAGAGGCAAATCTTAAATGCTTTATCCCATGCATGGGTCCCCTCAAATTATCTATGGTATGATTTTCAATTGTTCTCATTAGGGGTACTACACAATTACTGGCCATTGCATGGGTAAGGCCAGTCTAACAAAATGGGATAGATTAATTTCACCACTAAAAGGGAAACTGTCTAGGCTAATAATGGTCCACAAGGGCAGCCAGCCTAGTGCTTATCTAGGAACCTATGAATGCTTACATCAAGATGCAAACTAATGCAGAAGGTTAGGGCTACGTTTACCCCAGTGCATGTAGACAACTCGTAAACTCAAGTGTGTTAATTGTGCATAGTTGCACAATTCACACACTTGAGCTTACGAGTGAGTGAATTGTAAATAGTTGCATTTTTCAATAGGCCATCTTCATCAGCACTCTTGGTACATACAGATTTCTGTGGTGTGCTGCAGGACTCCAACACAATGAATACTAGATAGCAGTGGGGCAACATCAAACTGCACATCAGAAGCCATGAACAGGTCTATATTACCAAAGCGAAAAACCTTATGCGTGAATACCAAAACATCAACCCCTATACTGCGAACATCCCGAATGCACTAAAACGCGAAAAAAAAAAATCGAACTGTCACAGTCGGCCAACCCCACCACCCGCTACATACTACCTACCCAAACAAAATAAATAAACCACATACATACACTAACCAAACCCTACTTCTAACCTAAACTAAAGCACCAAAACCCTACCTCCAACACTACACTAAACCCCACATACACAACTAACTATGCACTATCCTTAACCCCTCCCTAACCCTAAGGTCCGTAACTACTGCACACTTACCCTACACACATACACCCAAACAAAATAAATAAAACACATACACACATTTAAAAAACACCTACTTCTAACACTACACTAACTCTTACACACATTACCTATCTATGCACTTACCTTAACCCAAATCCTAACATTAAATTCCTATCTAGCGCACACTTACCTTACGGAGCTATACCGCAGACGGGCCAACCAAAACAAACCGACATTTCGAACTTCGCAGTTTTGAAATGGCGAAATGTGGAAACTTGGTCCATCAGTTCATCGAAAGGTGGAGACAACCAAGTGGAGGAAGGTTGAGATCCAAAGGCCTTCAGGAGTATGGACTCCTCTGTTAAAGGGTTGTTGGGCTTCCAGCCACCTCTCTAAGTATTTCTAGGTCATCTCCAAAGGAGACAGCATCAGGAGGTGACCATGGAGATGCCTAAGCTTCATCGACGTCCGTATCACAAGTGATGGACTCCTGTGGGGAATCTAAATGTTTCCTCTTACGTAAACTCTTCCGAGGGACCTCCTCAGAGGGGTACTCTGGAGAGGTTTCAGAAGAGTGGGGGGGTGCCCTGTGGGGCATCCTGAGGTCTAGGATCTCTGCATCCCTGTGGAAGCAAAGAAAGAGAGGCAGACACTGGTGCTTTAGGGGGAAGAGCATCCGGAGATGACAGTGGAATTGTCTGTGGAGACAGTACTCTCCTCATGACCTCAAAGGCCCCCTGCTCCTGATCCGAGGAAATCCCTGGATCTGAAGAACCCGAGGGAACCCCCAGAATCAAGGAAGATGAGGCTGAGGTGGGAGATTACCTCACCTGAACCGATGCCCAGAGCAGCAAAATCGGATCCGACTCGCCTCCCCGGTCCCAGCTGGAGAGCATCGGCGCCTAGACTCAAAAGTTCCAATTTAGTCGAGGATGTTGGAGCAATGGTCAGGGCCTGAAGATGCCGATATCGGTCTCAGCTCTGACGTTTCCACCAGTATCAGTTCCGACCATTCAGACTCCGTAGTCCAAGACAGGATCGGTGTAGGAATCGGAGCAGAAGGGGAGGATACAGTTGGATCCAAATCCCTCTGGGTTGGTTCTGATAATAACCTGGCCAGCACTGGAGTCCTTAATAGCCTTTGTACCACTCGATCCACATCACTGTCACATAGGCTCCTAGAAGACCAAGTTGAGGGGGGCTGGAGATTTAGAAGGCTGCAGAATGAATGACCTGAAGGTCAGAAAGAATGGCTCCAAGACTGGGGACCAACTCCGAACATCAAATTCCTTTGGCACATGAGCCAATGTTGTCGGTGCCAATGATTTTTTGGATTAAGTGAGCTTCGGCTCCGCTGTCAAAATTTTTACCATTTTTTTAGATGGCTCCGATGGAGCGCTAGAAGAGGAAGATCTCTTATCTGCTTTGTCAGATTTTGTAGAGGAAGACTTTTGTGATTTAGATGAACCCGGACCTTCTTGAATAGTCCCTGACAAGGGGGGTCTTTAACAGTCCTCTCAATATAAGTTTGCTTTTCCTCTCCAAGAGAGCTCTATGGTTAAAGGAATGACAAATGGCGCAAAACTCATGGAGATAGACAGCTCTCAAAAAATAGACACAGATTGTGTCTGTCAGTCAATGACATTTTTTGTCCACAATCCTCGCATTTCTTGAAATCAGATGGTTTTGAATCCTTGGAAGACATTTTTTTTGAAGAAAAAAAAAAAACAATGTATGTGCACATATACACACACATATATATATATACATATACATATATACACACACACACACATTTTTTTTAAGAAACAAATACTAGGAAAAAGAGAAAGTTTTCAAAGTAAGGCACAGCCCTCTAAGTTAAACAGACTATGCTCAAGAGACATAAGGGAATGAAGAAAGACATCTAACTCAAAAGGGCTAAGGGGGAGACAGTTCTCTAATTTAAACAAACTGTCAGAAAACAGGACTTTTAAGTAAAAAGGTAGTACAAGAAAGAGCCCTCTAACTTAAACAGGCTATAGAAATATGGAAAAGCCAGGAGAGGGATAATAAGGCCCAACGGAAGACGACGGCCAACCAGCAGAAAAAACAGACCAAAGAGGCAGAGTATACTATTTAGGACAACAAACTACAAGTATTCAACACTAGTATAACAAAAAAGCAAGGATTTAAACAGTGAAATGTATTTAAAGATTATACTTAGCCAGAGCTAGCAGAATGAGCACCCGATCTTGTTTAATGGCAAACAAGATCTGGGAGACATTCTTAGAGCATGCTTGCATAGGGTTTAGCCACGAGCTAGTGGAAGACCTTGGGCTTGCATATAAGGCAGAGTCAGATCTGAGGATCAGATTCAGACACATTCTGGTAAGAATGAAGGTGAGATCAGACAACAACACATCCTTTGTTTTACTGTAGAATGTTTTACAACATGCAGATGGTTCTATCAGGTATAAAATAATATCTGCAAATAAATCAAGTTTTCTTGAGTACCATAACAACTATAACATTGACTTTGAGTCCTTTATTTTCTTAGCCAATGGTTCTAAATATAATAAACAAATAACAAAGGGGAAAGAGGACACCCCTACCTAGTTCCAGTGTTCAGACACAAATGATCAGAGGAGACCCAACTAACTTTGATTTTTGCCTCCAATCCCTCACATATCCTCCTAATTAACCTTATTATTGTATCAGGAAATGCAAATGTTTCCATTACCCTATTCAGTAAATCCCAGTTTACTCTGTTTAATGCTTTCTGTGTATCAAGACAAACAGCAGCAATATTTTCCTACATCCTCCTCCTCGTTCGATCATCATTGTTCTATTAATGGTAGCAAATGTTTGCATCCCCTACACAAAAGCACATTGATTCATATCAATTTTGGTAACACCTTTGCCATTCTTGTAGCCATTACTGGTATAAACACTTTATAACCATGGTTTAAAATTGAGATGGGCCTAAATAAAGCTGGGTCTGATGGGTCTTTACCATCTTTAGGTATTATAGCCACTACAGTTTTCTTCTAGGATGTTGGTGCTTCACCTCCTTTTAAAATGCTGTTAAACAAAACCTTCCATATCTTACACATTCTTCATTTCCGGCATTCAAACTTGCACTGGAATACCATCTATTCCTGGAGATGTCTCCAGCAGACTAGTTATACAACTCCAGTTTTATCTCATCTACTCCTATCTTAACTGTTAATTGTTGATCCTCATTTACCTCTACCCTTAGCATATTTAAATTTTCAATAAATATTTCCATTTTTGCGTTTTCTTGATTTCCCCACTTATCTGCTTTTATACACATTTTCATAAAGTTTCCAAAATATCTTGTAATACCTCTACAGAATCTCTTATTATTTTTGTCGTTATAGGCTCCCTAAGTTTGGCAACAACCCTTTCTACTTTTTGCTGCGTAAGTTGTCGTGCCAAAAGTTTTTGTGCTCTGGAGTTATCATCAAAGAACAGTTGCTTACCAACAATCTTTATAAGTTCATGCATATTATCCTGATATTCCCTTATTTTCTCTCTGTCACTCTGCAATTGCACCTCTTCTGGTTCTGTGAGAGTCCCCTTATTCCGTAACACTAACACCTTTGTAGTATTCTAAATAATTATTGTTACTTCCAAACCATTTCTCTTTTTCGTTTACTTCTTCCCTATTATTAAACTCCACTTTCACTTTATCCTACTCACTACCTATAACTTCTGGAGTACTTTCCATCTATCCTAATAACACCCTAAATAATTTTCACTTCCCATCCCTTAAATTCCAGTTTTTTATCAGGTAGGTGGGAAGCACTAGTGTCTCATCTTTACTTCATTACACTGCATTTTTATCTTAATAATTACTGGCACGTGATCTGAAAAAAGTTATTGGATGTGTGTTAAAGTTCTCAATTCTTCTTCTTTCGGCTTTTCCCGGTTAGAGGTCGCCACAGTGGATCACCTGTCCGCTCATGATTGGCAGTGGAGTTTTAGTGTCGGGTTGCCAGAACCTTCCACAGAAGGCAGACACATGCACACACTCACACCTAGGGCCAATTTAGAGTGTCCAATCCACCTACTGCATGTCTTTGAGATGTGGGAGGAAACCCACTCGACCACAGGGAGGACCTGCAGACTCCACACAGAAGGCACCCCAGCCGAGGATCAAACAGGAGAACCTCTTGCTGTGAGGCAACAATGCTAACCACTGCACCACCATGGCCACCCGTTAAAGTTCTCAATTAAATGTATTTATTTATTTTACATTTGTTTACTGGGATAGTCCGACTGGATACATGTCCATTTTCAGTGCAGGCCCAGGGAGAAAAGCTCCAAGTCACAGATGCAAGCATAACAGACATAAGCATAGCAGAAAATAAGAAACATAGAAACTACAGAGGAGGTACATTATTCCAAAGTCTGTTGACTAAGACAGGGTAGAAGTTTTCTTCACATCAGGTAAATCATAAGAGATTAACAGTTTTTCATGCATTACAGCACCAGAGAAAACAGTACATACTTAAACAGCACTACAGTGTATCCAGCATGCATTATTGCAGTTTTCTACAAAGCTAAAATTAAGTAGCATCCTACGGGTATTGGCATAAATAGGCATTAGTTAAGTGAAAGCTGGCTGGGTATCTATATAGATTAATCTGGACTGGTGCAGGGGCAAATCCAGTGACTTTTAAAGTATTGTTTAAGGCCACTTTTAAAGAGATTGAGAGAGGGTTTAAGTGTACGGTTGGGCTGGGAGTAAATTCCAGGCTTTGCCAACAAAATTGGTAAATAGTGAGTCTCCAGCCCAATGTCTAGCTCTTAGTGTTTGAACTATTAGTTTGTTAGATGAGCGTAACAGCCTTTGGTTACAGTGGGGTTGTATAATGTGTTAGATGAATGCAATGGACTCGGGTTACGCTAGGGTTGCATAATGTTTCTAAGAGCAGGAGTATTTTCCAGATGTGTGAGAATTTTGTGAGCAAATATGAGCTGGTTAAACTGAAGTAGGTTAGTGAACCCTAACCACCTTAGAAGCTCAAGGTTTTGAAAATAATGGGTCCTATACGTAGAGATACTAGCAAATCTGGCTATATGGTTTGTAGCTGCAGATGAATTTATTGATTTCAGTCTTCTTCAAGTTAGAGATTATGGGAGAAGCATATAGTAGGCTAGAAAGTAGGTGAGAGCGGGCTATAGTGGTATGGGCTAATGGGGTTAGAAAAGGTTTATTTCTGTATAGTGAGCCAAGCTTTTGGTCAACAGTTTTAATGGTTTTGTTTACATGCAAGTCAAATTTGAGATTATTGTCAACTAACACCCAAGAGCTTAGTGCTGGCATCTGGGAAAATACAGGTACCATTATTGGATGATATGGAGAAAGAAAGAGGGGTGGATCGACTGGTAGAGGTGAAGAGTAGAAGTTTAGTTTTGTTAGGGTTTAGGATCAAGCATTTATTAGCTAACTAGGTTTCAATAGTATTAAATGTACTCTGGATAAGGTTTTGCAGGTCTGATGGGGAGGAGGCTGTACAGATAAGAATGGAGTCATCTGCATATTGGATGCACGTGGCTTCTGGGATGACTGTGTGAAGGTTATTAATGAAAAGAGAAAAAAGCAGGGGACCTAAGATGGAGCCCTGAGGGACTCCAAGGGTGAGCGGTAGCAGTGCAGACAGTTTGTCCTGCCATAGAACTTCTTGTTTTCTTCCACTCAGATAGGATGGAAACCATTGAATAGTTTGTTTGTCCAGGGAGATGCCCTTTACAGAGTGGATGAGTAATTGATGGTTGATCATATTGAAGGCCTTTGACAGGTCAAGAAAAAGGGCTGAGGAGAGCAAATTATCATTCCGGTTTAGGTTTACAGCATTGGTAAAGGAAAGAAGGGTGGCTGTGGTACTATGATATGGCCTGAAACCATGCTGAGAACTGGCCAGTAGAGTAGTAGTTCATAGTGAGATAGTGAATGAGTTGCTTATGTATACTTTTCTCCATTATTTTGGCTAGAGGTGAGAGAATGGCTATGGGCCTATAGTTGGATAATTCAGTTGAGCTACCCCCTTTGTGGAGAGGGATAACACCAGCTATTTTCCATATGGTGGGGATGGAACATTCTGACAGGGTCCCATTGATCAATATAGAGATGGGATATGCTAAAACGTGCACAGCTTTTTGAAGATACTCTGCAGGGAGAAGGTCTGCAGAAAGGTTGGTAGGTATTAGTTTTTTGAGTAGTAATCAGATAAAAGTGGTAGAGACAGGATGAAAGAGAGGATTTGAGGGGTCTGTGATTGAGTAAGGGAAGAGGCTAGTGGGAGTGAGTTGGTTAGCTAGGGTCTGGATAGTTTCGGTAAGAAAATTATTAAAGGCATTGGCAATGTCCTCAGGTGATTTTTGTTTGGAGTTAGAGGGAACTGGTGTGGTAGATTGTCCTGGGTGTAGTAGTCGATTTAGGCCTGCCCACAATTTTTGTGGATTATTTTGGTGTTTTTGTTGAAGGCTGAGATAGCAGTTTTTTTTTTTTTTTTTTTGTCTAACAGAATGGATTTTTTGGCTTCATTTCTGAGTTGGCAAAATTTAAGTTGATCTTGAGGAGATTTAGTTCTGCGCCAGTTTTCTCATACTTTATTTCTCAGTTTGATTTTAGACTTGGTTTCTTTAGAAAGCCATGGTGCACTGCTATTTCTAACTTGAAGTTAAGAATGCTCAAGAATTTAGTATTAAAGTAATTTACGGCCTCTTCTAGTGATAGCTGTTTAAGAACTGACCAATTATGTGACTTGAGTTCATTTTGAAAAATAATAGGGTTAAAATTCTTATTATTCCTGATAAGTTTATGTGTGGACGGGTGAGGGCATTCAACTTTATCCTTGACTATGTATGTTAGAGAGACATCACTGAGATCGTCATGGAGGGTCCCATATTTGTATATATGGAGGTGATGATTGACAAGTATCCAATCTAAGATACCAGCTCTATTAGTGGGCTTGCTAGTCCTAGTAGTGGTAGAAATGAATTGCGAGAAACCAAACAGATTAATATGACTGACCAGGGATTAAGATGTACATGTGCACCAGTCGATATTAAAGTCGCCTAGAACAATGGTTTCTTGAGGGTAGGTGATGGATAGCCAGTGGAGAATGTTTTCTAATGTGTTTATATTATTCCCTGGGGGAATATAGACAGACAATATAGATGGATTCATTATTATTATTAATTTGGAGTTTGGTAACAAGGATTTCGGCACTGTCGAATAGTGGCAGTTGCGTGGTATCCCTACATACACAGTACATTTTTATAAAGTACCGCTATCCCATCCCCCTTCTTGGCAATAAGGTCAGTGGATAGAACTTCATTGTCAGTTATAGTAGGTATTAGCCAGGTTTCTGTGACACACACAATATCAGGGGAGTGTACAGCTAAGAGGGCACGCAGGTTGTGAATCTTGTTGCTTATACTTCTAATGTTTAGGTGAAAGGTTAGGATAGAACTTGTACACCTGTTAAGGGGTACAGTATTGGTAGGTTAAGTTACTTGGGTACTAGTGTTACTGGGTGAGGATGGACCAGGGTTAGGATGAATATCCCCATCTATTATGAGAGTGCAGTGAAGCTTGATTATGAGCTTTAAGATTTTATATAAATGTTTTAGATATTGTTTACCCTGGAGACTGGGCTGCTGGGTTTTAACGGAGTGGAACATTAAAGGGGATGTAAGGTTAAATGAGAAGGGGATGTTGTAAAAATCTATCCTGCTTGGGGAGTCATGGTCATGGGGGATGGTTTGACCATTTGGATGGTGCAGTCCACAGAGATATTGGTTTTCATAAGCAATAAGGAGATAAAGACTAAGCAGCAGTATAAGCAAAATAGATACTATTATTTGATTAGATGCTGGCAAGGAACCATAGGGAACATTTCAGACAGCAGATAAACCATCTACAATCTGGAATTCCTGTTATGATTTTAGAGTGTGTAATTTCAGTGATATAGCTGTTAAAGTCGGGCTAACCTTTTTGAAAAGGGCTTATCTTTGTTCCTACCAGGAGAGCCAGGATTCAAGATACACTGATTGATCTAAAATTGCACATCCATAAGTTGAACTTGGGTATGTATTTTTCAAAAAATAATACTCAGACTTTGACAAAATTGTATGCTTGTAAAAAAATCTAGCATATTGAATCCCCCCATGTTTCCAATGGTGTCTCTTTTTGAAAAAAATGTGTGAACATGAAATCAGGCAGATACAACACCTCTTAGATGAGTAATTTGGAACCTGATGAGTGGAATTTATTGAGAGACATTATTCAAGACTGGGAAATAAGACTTATGAAACTAGATAAGGGAGGGGCCTACTGGTTATGAACACATGACTGTTAGTAAGATGTTGGAAATGTTATTTAGTGATAAATATGAGGAAGCATCTATTAATCAAATACTTTCTACAGAAAGGTAGAGTCCCTTCTTGAAGAAATTGTTTTGAAGGAGTATATCACAGGTACTGAATCTGAATTTTTGTTAGTTACTACCCCTAGGATTCCATGTATCTTTGGCATCCCCAAGATCCACAAAAACTCAGCAGGTCCAACATTACATCCTACCATGGATGCTAAGCCATCTAAGACTTTTACTAAAGCAACGTTTCTGGATCACAAGTCGAAGGATGTTATAAAAAACATCACATACTTGTATAAAGGCTCTTGGAACTTTTTAACTAGGATTTAAAATTCCTTATTTCATGACAACCTGGTGTTTATCACTCGTGATGTAAAATATCTTTATTCTGTTATTCTACATGAAATTGGTTTAGCCTGGTTTTATGAATCCTTATGTCTGAATACTAGGATAGAGCATAGCTGTACAAAAACATTATAGTCCCTCATGGGTATGGTATTGGAAAATAATTTCATTTATTTTGAAGGCCAGATTTTTGGCAACAAACAGGTGTGGCCATGGGTGCTGCTTGTGCCCCTAGTTTTGCCAACATTGTTTTAGCAAACCTGATAATTTGTGTTTTCTTCTCCCTATAACAATCCTTGGGCATTATATGGCTGGATTAAGATGACATTGTATTGTTCTGGTCTGACAGTAAAATTAGAGGACTTTTTTCAGTATTTGAATTCTACCACTGATTTTTTAGGATTTACTATGAGCTGGTGTGGTGGTGGTGCTGTGGTAGCGTTGCCGCCTCACAGTAAGACGTTGTCCTGTTCGATTCTCAGCTAAAACATCTTCTGTGTGGAGACATGCGTGAATGGACGTACCTTCGTTGAAGGTTGTGTGTCAGGGCCGGCAACTCGGCACGTAAAAATCTACTGCCAATCATTAGCGGACTGGAGTTCCGTTGTGGCGACTCCTAACAGGGAAAAGCCGAAAGACACAACAACTATGAGCTGGTCCTATGATCAGATCAACTATTCAGATGTTACCATTTATAAACACAGGAAATTGCGTAGTCTTGAGTCCAACATCTTCAGGAAACGGACTTATTCAAATTCCCTGCTGCATTTTAGTAGTTGGCACCCTATACTCCAGAGATCATCTTTAGTGAAGGGCCAACTAGTGACACTTTTGTGTATGATCTTACAGGATAATATATTCAATGTAGAATGTTTAAAATTGATTAATATGCTAGCATTGAAGGTCTACTATGTAATAAAAAGAGGTTGGATGTATTAAAATCTGGATATGACAGAGCAGATGCTCTTACTTATTATGTAGACTTTGAGGACATTAGAAGGGTTATGAATAAGAATTGGTTTGTTTTTACAGCCAATAAGGATTGGGTACAGGTGCTTGGACTACAACAAAAATTTGTTTATAAAAAGGATACCTGTTGTGATGGTGTGAGGTATTGCCAGCTATGCCAGGAGAAGTAGAGCAGTGGATATATCAAACTCATTTGTACTGATGCTCCTGTTGAAAAATGTATTTGTAAAGCTGCTTGTGTTAAAAATTTACCAACAGTGTGCCCTGCTAGACAAAAAAAGAAATATACATGCAGTATTGTAGCTGTTTAAATGTATACGTTTTAAAAGAGGATACTGGAAGAGAAGAGGGCAATCTCAAGCCACCTAACTTTGAAAATAGTTTGCAATTAAATTCCTGGCTTAGGCCATAAAGACTGTATGTTTCAATTCTCAATGCACCCAGAGACAAAAAGTCTGTACTAGGAAGCTTTATGCATTGTCTTTGGGGTGAAATAATTGCTACACTGGAAGGGTGGAAGTCTGATGTTGTTTTATGACTTCCAGGAGCTGCAGCAGATTTTAGCAAGGTTTCGTGTGTGTGTGTGTGTGTGTGTGTGTGTGTGTGTGTGTGTGTGTGTGTGTGTGTGTGTGTGTGTGTATTACTGACACATATGCGCTAACTCCTGACAGCTTCTAGCCAATAGGGGTAGCATAGGAACCCTAAGTCAGATGACCAGATGTATGTGAAGTTGTTCTGTAATCTAGGACAAAAATGATGTTTAATACGAGATGAGACTGAAGTTTCAGGGAACTCTTTTTGGAACCTAACAAAGAAGAACCCCTCACTCAGCCTTTTTCAGTAGTGTGTGTGTGTGTGTGTGTGTGTGTGTGTGTGTGTGTGTGTGTGTGTGCGCGTGAAAATCAAATCTTCAAGTGTGTGTGTGTGTGTGTGTGTGTGTGTGTGTGTGTGTGTGTGTTAGCTGCTTGAAGCAGGGACACAGCATGGTTTCACAGAAAGGGTGCTGGAGGACTTGGCTTGGACTCAACCCTACAGCTGTGCTATTGGAGAGTCTTACCAGGGATCTGGTAAGAGAGAGAGAGGACCCAGCCCCTGGACTGACTGTGTTCCCTGTGTACTCTTAAGAGAAACTGTGCTTGATGCAGAGTGCTGCATCTAGAAATACTGGGTGCATCCAGTTTTTTTCAATGTGAACAACCCTCTCCTGTGCCAGTGGTGAGGATTCAGACTCTTTGATTACTGGCCTAGAGTGGGGACATCACACCTGTATTAAAGTATTAGTGGAAAATATGAAAGACAAAAGGGAAATTGGGGGTATGAATGAATGTGGATGCTGCAATCAATACAGTTTTATTATGGAAGAGTCCACTTTTTATATCAAGGATTACGGTAAAATTTCTTTATATCAAAAATATTGCTTTAGTATGGTATGTGTAGCATAGTGCCAAAAATGTACTAGCTTCTATGCTGGAAAAAATGATGCAGCATTTTAAAGCAAGAATTTATAGACATTTATACGATATAAAAAATAAAAATGAACATAGTGCACTATATAGCCATCTTAAGTTATAAGATAACCACACGTTTAAGTTTTTTGTCATTGATCACGTAGGTATGGACATTAGGGGTGGTGCTTTGAATGATGTTTTGGCAATGAAAGAATTAAAATGGCAGTTGGTTACTAATGCCACTGAAGGATCGGGTTTGAATGATATGGTGGCGATCACTAGTGTTTTAAAGCTTACAGCAATATATTGTGTGCAATACTTTATGTTCTTCACAATGATTTAAGTTTACATGCAAGTTGTATAACACCATTTTTTCTTTTCTTTTTGTTTTATCTGGTCTTGTTCAAGAGCATTTTGTGGTTCTTTTTTGGGTGGGGGTTGATCATAAGTTGTGAGTTACAAAGCCATGTTTCAGCTGCTGTTAAAATACTTTTTTGGAGTTGTGCCCTGTTGTTAAATGTGCACATGAGCGTGGTGTCATTTGTATTAGGGAGGCCAGATGTGTTGAGGTTGTTGGTGAGAAAGTTAAAGAAGAGAGAATCAAGGATATTGCCTTGTTGTACACCGGTGTTGACTAGGAGGTATGGAGAGATGGTGGAGTGCCATTTTACTGACTGACACCTATTGGACAACTAAGTTTTGAACAACAAAAGGGAGGGTTGAGAGACACCTAGTCAGGACATTTTAAGTATAGGTTTGCTGTAACAAATTGTGTCAAAGGCTTTAGACAAATCTAGAAAAAAGTAGGAGACTGGTTTGTCAGTATCTCTAGTTTTATTTACAGTATCTATATGGATTAGAAGTGCAGTATTAGTACTATGGGAAAGAGAGAGGCCATGTTTTGTGGGTGACAGGAGTTACTCCTGTGGGATACAGTTTGGCAAGTGTGTGTGAGTACATTTTCAAGCATTTTGTAGAGAGGTGATAAGATTGCTATAGGTCTAAATTTAGTAATGTCTGCTGATTTTCCTTCTTTGTTCAGAGGGATAATGTGTGACTTTTTCCAGAGAGAGGAATGTGGGATTTGTAGACTGACATATTTATAAAGATCAAGTCAGGATAGGCAATGCTATCAGTTATTTTAAGGTACTCACTTGGAAGGTTATCAGCTGAAGTAGAGCATGATTTGAGTTTTAGACTAGTTTTATATAGGATGTGGGCACAGGATTGAATGTGAAAGTGGATGTGCTGATACACCCTTGCTGGGAAGGGTTTGAATTAGAAGCTGGGGAAATCCTTGGTTAGACATACTATACTATCTATGAAATAAGAACTGAATTGTACTGCAGATTCGAGTGGTGAAATACTGACAGAGGAGTTAGGACTGAATCTTTGTCCAGAACGCAAGATTTCTTTAATGGCTGTCCAGAATTTTTTAGGGTTGTATTTTCTAGTATTCTAAAAATTATTATAATACAGATTTTGTATTCATTCATTTGCTATTTAGTACAACTGCAAAACATTTTGAAGTTTTCAAGATAATGTGGTGTTTTATATTTTCCCATTCTTTCCATGCTCTCTCTCTCTGTCCTAAACTAGCATTGTGCTCTTTTTTTCAGGAAAGCTGCAATGAATTCATTTACAGCATCATCTAAGGGGAAGAGTTTAGGAAGTTACAGTTAATGGATGATAAGGTAGAAATGAACATTTGTAGGTTAAACTTGGAAAGTCTATATGTTGCTTTATAAGCATGCTGTTTAAGTGGATATGAAAGATGCCTGGCTTTTCTTATTTCTCCAAATCTTTTGGGTTTCTAATACCATGATGGGAATGAACCCCATTCCTAAGTCAAACTATGATTAAAGTTCATGAAATTAGTATTGTTTCAATCTTTGATGTTAGCCAAAACTGCTCTTCACAGCACCCGCTATGTGCCTAGTAAAGACGACTCCTGCGATTCGTATGGGGTTACATGGATTGGTAATATATACTAATAGGACTGTAAATTCTTTTTTATAAGACCCGTTGCTCCTACTACTATTGGAACTGTCTGGGTATCTTTCTTCCACATTGCTCTCATTTCTCCCTGCAGATCCTGGCATTTTATGACTTTCTCTCTCTCTGTACGCAAGACACTAGAGTCACCGGGTGTGGTGATTTCAATGATCAATGCTACTTTTGACTTTTTTTCTTGGACCAGTATATCTGGTTTTCTAGTATCTATCTTTTGAACTGTTGGTAATGGGTGATCCCATATGATACAAACTTCATCATTTTCTATGATGCTTTAAGGCTTATGTTTCCAGTGTTTTTCAGCCACTTTGATGCCATAACATTTGCACAATCCCCAGTGAAACAGTCTCCCAATATTATTATGCCTTTCAGTACACAGTCCTCCTGCCATTAGTGTGTTGCAACCAGCAATAAGGTGTATGACCGTTTCCAATTCGGTTTTATGAGACCTACATTTATCCGTTTCTCACACATGTTCAATGGACTTTGTAGACCAGAGTGTAAGTAGCCCACTATCTTGGGCTGCCAATATTAACCTATCATTTCTTGGTTTGAATTCACCTCTCCTTAACCATTCCTACATTAGTTCTTGATCAACATGAGACTCTTCCAGAAGTTTTCTATACTTACAACTATATGTTTTTCCACATTTCTTGCCTTCTCATCTGGACCTTCACCTTATAGTCTTTCTTTTGTTTTTTAGCATATTTAGTTGCTGCCTGGTTTTTATCTACTTCTGGTTTGATTTCCATTCCTGCTTGACATTGATATGCTTCTGCTAAATTAAGCAGAGAAGTCATCTTAGATTTATTCTCCTCATGTTTCAAAACTTTCGCACATTTGGATCTTGTGAAGTCAGTAGATGTGTGTGGAATCCCACGACTGCAGATCTATACATGAAATCACTTTCAAGGTGACCCATCCCTCCTTCGGAATGGGGAATATATAATCTTGGTATACACTGATTTTTATAAATCACTTGGTGAGCATGAAGCATCCTTCTTGTTTTAATATCTAATCTATCTAACATTTTTTGGGGCCAGTCAGTCAATCCAAAACTGTATGTTAGGAGAGGAAGAGCATATTGATTTACAGCTTGGATCTTGTTCCTAGATGTCAATGCTGTTCTCAGGATTAATTTAAGTCTTCTAAAGTATTCCTTACTGAGTTTTATTTGCATTTATTCATGTTTTATTGCTGTTCCTTCATCAATTCCCAAGTATTTATACACTCCCTCAAGTTTTTTATATCACATTCTTATACCAACCTGATATTTTCTTGGTGTTGCAGTTTTCCTTTATTAAAGGTTGTTTTTGCACATTTATCAAGACCAAATATCATCTGAAAAAGTTTTGACAACCTGCAGCTGTGCTTTCAGTTCCTTAACTGGTAAGCTATACAGTTTTAAAATAGACAAAGAGAAGATGAAAAGTCATTAGACTTTGTTGTTTTCTAGGAGCCAAATTGTAGCCATTTCCAATAGCAATGGTGACAGAGAGTCACCCTGGAATATCCCCCTTTGAATTTTTATCCCTGGGATAATAATCTGTCCTTTATCATGGCTTAATTGCAACGTGGTCTGCCATTGTTTCACAGTTACTGTAATGTAGTCAATCAGTGTAGGATGTATCTTATGCATTTTTAAGCACTCTTTTATCCATGATGCTTTTTGTAGTCAATCCATGCCATAAGATTCTTCCCCTTTTTACAATTCTCCACTATAACTTTATTTAACAACAAATGATCCTTTGTTCCATATGACTTTCTTTTATTGCCCTTTTGTTCTACTGCCATAATTTAGTTTTCTTCTAAATGACTATAAACTCTGTCGGCGTCAATTCCTGTGTATAGTTTATACGTTGTCAGAAGACAAGTTACTAGTCTATAATTTTTAGGGTAGCTTGCAAGTTCAGCCTTAAGAAAGAACATTGTTTTGCCTGTTAGCCAGTGTGGTGTCTGTTCGAGGTGAGCATATAAATAGTTCTTACTCATGCCTAAATCCTCATGCAAAGATGTTAATACTTTTAACCAAAAGTTAGGTACTACATCTGGGCCTGGGGTTTTCCAGTTAGAGGCTTTACTTAACTTTGTTTCAAGCTCCCTGGCTGTTATTTCAGCGCATTTCATATCCTGTACCTTTAAACTTCTTACTCTTTCTTTTACTTCTTTTATCCATTTAGCATATTTGTTATGTTCCACAGGATCTTCATAGACATTTCTCCAAAATGTATCTACTTCCTCTTTTTTGGCAGTCTTTGAATTCCTTTTACATTTTTTCCCAGTTCTCTATAAAACTTTTTTGGGTCATCAGATTGCTTATTTTGTACTTTTCCCTTGTAATTATCTGCATATCTTGTAAGTTTTTCCACCTGTGCTGAACTTTTTAGTTTATTTGCGATAGTACATGATAGATCCCGGTCTGTTCTAATACTGTGCATTGCTTAAATCACATCTCTCTTTCTTAGTATTTTGTTGATCTCTTGCCTCTTCTATACTCTTCTAACAGTGACACTTCTTGTCTTAATTGCTTTACATTTTTCTCTATTCGTTACTTCCATGATGGTATTCAATTTTTCCCCTTTTTTTGCCTCACTACCCTTTGCTCTTGTGATAGAACTTTAACAGTTATTAATTTAGCAGCACAGTAAAATATCCTGTTTACTTCTGTTATATCACATGGATCTCAATGGACATTCCTAATGACTGCATTCAGTTGTTTTATCAAGCTTCTTACTTTTTGGGTTTTATTGACCTTCTACAGTCTATTTCTCCCATTGATCTCAATATATCTAGCCATGTCCATTATAGGTTCATAGGTAGATACTAGGCTATCGGCCCAAGGGCCTAAGAAAGCCTAGCCAACAAGGTTCCCTGGCTTATTTCACCCAAGAAAGTTATTTTCCTGTGCATCTGTTGAGCAGAGCCACAGAAGTGATCCCTGGGGTGTATTTCTTATTTCCCATCCACTCATCAAGATTCTTCTTTAAGAGTGCTAATGAGGAACTTTGCTTGACAGAGATGGGTAGCTTGTTCCAGAGTATAGGAAGTTTCTGGGATAGGAATCTATCCTTCCAGCATGTCCTGTTTATTGTGGTGACAAGGTTTAGGTCCCTACAGTGTGTAGCTCGGAGGGATTGGGATTTCTTTAGGTGTAGCATGTCCAACAGCTCTGGGTTTGACATAGTTTATATGTTAGGCAGAGATCACCTCAGAGTAGGCGATATGCTACAGAGTAAAGCTAGAGTTTTTTGAGACTGTCAGGGTAGGGCATCTGTTTGAGGCCAGTAATCCTCTTTGTGAGGTACTTCTGTGGCCTTTCCAGCTGCTGCAGAGGTCTTGTGTGGTACATTCCAAAAGGGATGTTGTACTCTATAATGGGTCTAATGAGTGGCAAGTAGAGGGGGAACCATGACCTCTCTTTTCCTGGATGAGGACCCTTTTGTGATGAGGTGTAGGAGTAGTTCCTGATTACTGTGGCAACGTGATTATCAAAGGAGAGACTGCTGTCCACCTGGGTCCCAAGGTCTCATCACACATTCGGGGTTAAGTAGACTGCCGCCAATGTGGTAGTTCATGGGTACAGAGTTTTTACCAAAGGGGATGACAATGCACTTTTTGGAATAGAGCTTGAGGCCATGCTTCTGACACCAGCCATCTGTCTCAGTGAGGCCCTTCTGTAGGATGTTCACATAATTTGGGGACTCGACTATGGCTCTTAGTTTGCAGTCATCTACGAACTTTGTTAGCACAACGCCTTCTGTGTTAGCCTGTACTTCAGAGAAGTAGATACCAAACAGGAGAGGTCCCAGGACTCAACCCTGTGGTACTCTACTTGTCACTGGTTTGAAGTCAGATTTGGAGTCTGCAACTTTTACAGTGTGGAGTCTGTCAGTGAGCCAGTTGGCAACCCATCTTGTGACGTAGGGATTTATACCTAGTTTAGTGAGTTTAGCTATAATTCCAGAATGGGGGATGGTGTTGAAAGCCTTCGCGAGGTCAAGATAGGCTTTGTGAAACCCTCGTCTATGGCTTTGGTGACTGCCTCAAAGAAGTCAATCATGTTCAGGAGGCATGATCTGCCTTTCACAAACCCAAACTGGGTGGGGTCCAGAGTTTGCAGTTTACCAATGTCTTTGTTTAGGAGTTCCATGATGATATGTTCTATGGCCTTACACACTAGGCTCGTCGGGCTAATAGGGCAATAGTTCCCAGGATCAGTGGTGGCTCCCCCTTTGTGGAGTGGGATAACTGTTGCTGTGTGCCATTCAGTGGGCACAAAGCCTGACATGAGGCCATGATTGAACATGGTGCTTAGGTGAGGAGCCAGTTCATTCTGAAGTTCATGTAAAACGCAGCCTGGGATGTTGTCCGGTCCCATGGATGCTGTGTTTTTGGCTTTAGAGAGTGCAGCTTTTACCTGCATAGTTCTGATTACAGGGACTCTGCATTTTTCCTGTATAGATATGGGCCCTTTAGGGGGTGAGAGGAGGGTTAAAGTTAGCACTGAACCTGCCAGGATGTTGGCAATATCATCTGGTTCTGTAATTTTTGTGCCGTTGTGCTGTAACTTAGAGCAGATCTGGGTGTTGCCATTGAGATTCTTGACATAGCTATAGAATGCTTTGTGGTTCTCCCTAGAATCAGTGGCAATTTTGTTTTCATAGCTAGCTTTGGAGGATCTTATAAGGAATATCAGCTTTTACTGAGGCTGACCAGGGAGCTCCTCCACTCATGGGATTTTACTCTCTTTTGCAACAGTTTCTTCTTTTGGTGTAGAGTTTGTTTATGGCAGGGGACCACCAGATTGGCTTCCTTTTTTGGAGGATAGCGTCTTGGTTCTGTTTGGGATAGCACGATCCATGCACTCGTGTAAGTGCTTATAGAGTGCATATGTGTAGGATTCAGCAGTCATAACTGTATTGCCCATCTGCATGGGTGTCATGAAGTTCGCCACTTCTGTCTTAAGATAAGTTGGCTTTGGAGAAATTTTTTACCATGGTTTTCTTAATGGGGGTGGGGGCGGGATGTGGATATCTAGGGTGATTAGCTTATGGTCGGATCTGACCAACGAGGAGTTGACTTCAGGTGTGGCACACAGGTCACTAATGTTGGTATTAACTAGGTCTAGGATACTGTTGTCCCTGGTAGGGGTGTGGATAAGTTGATAAGTTGATTCAGGGTATTGGAATTTATGAATTCCAGAAAGCGTTGCGTGAAGGAGTTGGTACATGAGTAGTTTTCCCAGTTAATGGTGGGGTAGTTGAAATCGCCCATTATTAGGGTGTTTGGTTGAAACCTAATATTTTCCAGTATATCAAGAAAAGAGGAGGGGGAATCCTGGGGCATGGTGGGGGATCTATAGCAAGCTACAATTTGGACTGCAGTTTTGCTCAGAGTTAGTTGCACTTGGATAACATCGAATGCATTATGCTAAGCAACTTGCCTGGAGGTGTGGATATCCTTAATGAATATGGACACACCTCCGCCTTTGGTGTTCCGGTCCAGGTTAGATGGCCAATAAGTGTGGTATGAGTTATAGCCTAGTAATGAGGAGTGCTCTCTGGAGCCTTGAACCAGGTCTCAGTCACTGCATAGACATCGATGTTCTCCATTTTAAGGAGTGCCTCGAGGGAGTGCATTTTGAGATTTAGACTTCTAGCACTGAGTAGCATTACCCTCAGTTTTTGCTTGCCTGTTCCTGTTATGGTGGTGAATTGGTCATTTGAACCTTGCCTAAAAAAGGCACTATAGGGGCAGCAAGAGCCTTAGCCAGTATCCAGAATCCCAGGGGTGAAAAGTGCATGCCATCTCTGGCAAAGCATCGTGGTCTGTCGCCCATGTCGTCCCAGGCAAACAGATACTGGATCCCTTAGAATGACACCAGAAGCTTAGCCAATTGTTGAAGTCAATTATTTTGTCCTTGTACTGCGGTATCATTCTGGGTGATGGCGGGATACTACTCAGGGCTAGGGTCATATCTGCCTGGGCTAGAAGATCGGAGAGCTCTTCCATGTCTCTTTTCATGTAGCCCAGGGAGGTCAGTCTCAGGTCATTCACACCAACATGGACAATGACAGAGTCATATTTGTACTTGTTGTGGAGTGCAATGAGTGCGTGGGTTATGTGGTGGATCCTGGCACCCAACAAGCAGCTGACAGTAACCTTCTCCTTGTTTAGCCTGGTGAGTGGGACATCAGTGTGCCTGACTTCAGAGTCATCTATGACTAGTGTGTTGGATACGTTATTTTGCCTTATGGTTGAGTGGCACACTGAGTTTGTGGGCTGTGTGTCATTTGGGTTGTCTTGGGGGTGGAGGTTGCTTGCGTTTCTGCTTTGGACATCTCTGTTGCTTGAGAAGATTATTATTCAGAGCCTCTGCGAATGCTTTTGTGTTTCTGTGTATGGATTTTGGTGGTGTAGGCTTAGTGGGACTATATGAGTGTAGTGTAGTGCAAGTGTTTACCTTCTCCTCTTGACTGCCAAGTTCAGTCTTAGTTGGAGAGAGCTTTACCTCCAGTTTGGCTACATAAGTGCATCTCTCACAGGTTGTAGGGTTGGGTGGTAGGAGGAGAGGGTTGTCTGTGTACATGAGGCAATTGCTACATTGTCCCAAGATGCCCAGATTCATCAGATAGGAGAGAACACTGGGAGCTGACTCTTGGATATGCCTGAATAAAAAAATATTTTCCTCTAGACAAGTGAGGAAAGTGAGTACAAGAGCTTTTTTTCTCTAAGCAAGTGAGGAAAGTAAGTACAAAAATGGTTTTCCTCTAGGTAATGAGGAAGGTTGAGTGCTGTAGTAATTTGTGGCTTATTTAGTGCTTACAAGTTCTGAACAAGTGCTGAGCACGAATAAGCAAATTCAAGTGCTAAAATTAAGAATCTGTAGCTGAACTGGACTAGTTACAGGAAAGAATAAGTGCAAATGCGGACTTTTAAATCAGAAACAAGTGCAAATGCGGGCTTTTAAATCAGGAAGTTGACAGACATGGAAAAACTGCCCAAACGGCCAACAACTACAATTTCTGGGCCAGAAATCACTCCTGAGGCGGTAGATAGGTTACCTAGTGCTTAACACTCCCACTCATAAGCTAGCAGGCTTCCCTCCCAACACTGACATCAAGCAACTCTTCTCTTAGCTCATTTTCTTCCAAACTGAGGGCACATCCCTTGTTTTCTATTTCCTGCGGGCATTCTATAGAAAGTTCTATAGCATCTTCCTGTGGCACATTCTCTTCAACTTCATCCTGTGTCATCTGTTGCTCTGTCATATGGGAACTCAATGGCCTATCACTCCTCAAAACTGATTGCATCAGAGTTTCCACAGCTTCCTGTTCCTTTCCTTGCTGTCTAGCTTCAAGTGAACATTTATACTGATTTCCTGTGGAAGGCTCCAAAATATCGTATAGGTTCCTAGGTAGGTACTAGGCTAGCTGCCCGAGGGTATTTATAAGCCTAGTCAGAGTGGGCCAGCTTTCGCCACCCCATTGATTAATTAACTGAGCCTCTGTCAAGAAGAGCCAATGAAGAGATCCCAGGGGTGTATTTTCTGTTACCCATCCACTCGTCAAAGTTTCTCTTGAAGAGTGTTAGTGAGAAGCTCTGTCTAATGTAGTTAGGAATTTTGTTCCAAAGCATGGGGAGTCTCTGTGACAGGAATCTATCCCTCCACCATGTTCTATTTATTGTTGGGGCGAGGTTTAGCTCACTAGAATGAGTGGCTCGCAGTGACTTGGATTTCTTTAGGTGGAGCATGTCCATCAATTCTGAGTTGGCATGGCTTTGTAAGTCAGGCAGAGATCACCTCTGAGTAAGCGATATGCGACTGAGTACAGCTGGAGTTTTTCCAGTCGGGCTGCATAGGACATATGTTTGAGGCCAGTAATCCTCTTGGTGAAGTACTTTTGTGGTCTTTCCAGTTGTTGGAAGTGTCTTGTGAGGTACATCCCAAATGGGGCATTGTACTCCAAGATGGGTCTGATGAGTGATGAGTAGAGGGGCACTATAGCCTCTATTTCTAGATGTGAACCCTTTAGTAATTAGACGGGTTACATAGGAGGATTTCCTAACTACTTTGGCAATATAATTGTCAAAGGAGAGATTACTATCTATCTGGATCCCCAGATCTCTTATTACCTCTTCTGTATTAAGGGGGCTGCCACCTATGTGGTAATTCATGGGTATGCCACCTGATCAATTGCTTCCTGTTCCACTGGTTTCCCCTTAATTTGGATATCCATTGCTCTATCCTGTTGTGTTTTCTGCATTCGATTTTCTACACTGAATCCTTCTCTTTGCAGCTGCTCTATAACCTTAATTTCTATTTCTTTGAATTCTTCATTACTAATCGCTTTTTCTACTTTTCCTCTTAGTCTTCTTACTTTTTGTATTGTAAAGTTTTCAATATCCAGATTCCTTTGCCTGTATTTCTCTTCAAATACCTTTGGTGCTGCTCTTTTTGTATTGGTTAGTTTTGCTTTCTCCTTTGTATAAATATTGCACCATATTAAATCTCTTTTCCTTTCCCATCTTGCTTTTCCTTGTTCTGGGGACTCGTTCCATCATGCTGTGATGTAGTCTGTGTTAGACCTTCTACATTAAATCCTTCACTTCACAGGCACTCCATAACTTCAACTTCTATTTCTTTAACTTCTGCTTTACTAATCTTCTTTTCCACATTACATCCTTGTGATATTAATTTTTTTATTGTGAAATTTTTCATATCTGGATGCCTTTGCCTGTATTTCTCTTCTAATATCTTTGAGACTGCCTTCTCTATATTAGTTAACTTGGCTTTCTCCTTTGCATAAATATTGCACCATATCAAATCTCTCTCTCTTTCCAATGTCCATATTTGTTTTTTATATTTTTTCAAATATCACTAGGTTTTGTTGTTTATATTTATGCACTTCCTCAGATGCTTCATTTTCCAAACAGATAAAAGTTTCTTGATCTATCTACTGTATCTGTTGTATTAATGAATGCAAACTTTTATTTGAGGCTTCTGACAGTTTTTCCTGCGGACGTATTTTTCTTTCCTCTAATTTCTCTCAATCATTTTGTATATCTTGTGTCTGGAAATTCTGTGCTTTTTACATAACAGTAACAATACATTACTTCTTTTTTATCCTCATAGTCCACTCTATTGTCTTTATGGCTCTTCTTTGGCTAATCAGTTTTTGTGATGTGCGGGACTATTAACTAGTTGTGAGAAACCATATAAGTTTATGCTAGATGTAGGAGAATTAGACAGCATGTCCAACCAAGTGACATTCACATTACCTACTAGCATTTTTTTCTTGTGGAAATGTTATGGTTATTAAACTACTCATGTACCAATACACTTGTCCATCATTTCCTGGAATTATTTAATTCCCATACCTTGCACCAGCTCGTTCTTAACCCCACTAGAGGTTGCAACATCCTTGACCTGGTCATTACTAACATGGGCAATCGGTGCTCTACACCAATAGTCACCTCCTTCCTGGTTAGATCTGACAACAAATTAATCACCTTGTAAATCCACATCCCCCACCCCCCCAAAGGTAACCACCATGAAAATCTTCTCCAAAGCTAACTTTGGGCTCCTAAAAACAGAGGTGGCTAGCTTCAGGCACCCATGCAAATGGAGAATTGATGCATGACCGCCAAGTCATACACCAATGTACTCTACGCACACGTACACAAATGCATCAATCCCGCCATACCCAACAGAACCAAGATGCTCTCCTCCAAAAAAGGAAGCCAATCTGTTGGTCCCTTGCCATAAACAAACTCTACAATGGAAGGAGGAAACTGATGTGGAATAAGTTAAAGTCCCAAGACTGGAAAAACTCCCTTATCAGCCTCAAAAAGTTGAGATCCCTCATCAAATCCTCTAAAGCTAGCTATGAAAATGGAATTGCAGCAAATAGTAAAGATAAACACAAGGCCTTCTACAGTTATGTAAAGAATCTCTATGGCAATACCTAGATTTGCTCTGTGCTACTGCACAATGATACTTCCTATACTGAGCCAACAGATATTGTCAATATACTGGCCGACAGATTCAGTGCCAACTTTACCCCTCTCTCCTCCCCTAAAGGACCAATCCCAATAACAGTAGATTGCCAAGCACCCAGTACTACTGCTGCACAGGTTAAAAAAGCACTGTCCAAGGCAAAGCATACAACTTCTATGGGACCTGACAATATCCATGGCTGTGTTCTACATGAACTGCAGAGTGAACTGGCACCTCACCCGTGTGCCCTGTTCAATCACAGCCTCACCTCAGGCTTTGTCCCTACTAAATGGCGCACTTCTACAGTCATCTCTCTCCACAAAGGAGGAGTGACTACAGACCCTGAGAACTATCACCCCATTAGCCTGACGAGTCTGATATGCAAAGCTATGGAACGCATCATGGACCTAATAAACAAGGATATAAGGAATCTCCAAACTCTGGATCCTACACAGTTTGGTTTTGTGAAGGGTAGATCATGCCTGCTCAATTTGGTCGACTTCTCTGAGTCAGTCACCACAGCTGTGGACGAAGGCAAGGTGGTTCATATATAGCCTACCTTGATATGGCCAAGGCCTTTGATGCCATTCCTCACTAAGGAATCATAGAAAAACTCACTAAGCTACCCATCAACCCCTATATCACTAGGTGGATTGCAAACTGGCTTACAGATATAACCCACTGTGTGAAAGTAGTGAACTCCAAGTCAGACTGCAGACCAGTCATGAGTGGAGTCCCACACGTTTCAGACCTTGATCCTCTCCTGTTTGGTATCTACTTCTCTGAAGTCCAGACCAACACGAAGGGACTCTGGCTGACAAATTTCACAGACGATTGCAAGTTGGGAGCTATTAACAACTCCCCAAGTGATGTTGACCTCTTACAGAAAGGCCTCACTGAGACCAACGACTGGTGTCAGAACCATGGCCTTAAGCTCAATGCCAAAAAATGCGTCGTCATCCCCCTTGGGAAAACCCAGTTCCATTGAATTACATACACATCAATGGTAGTCCACTGAACACAGATGGCGTTATAAGAGATCTGGGAACACAGGTTGACAGTAACCTCTGTTTTGACCACCACATTGCCACTGTGGTCAGAAAGTCCTTCTATGTGGCACATCTCATTACTAAGGGTTTTGCATCCAGGAAGAATGAGGTTATTATCTCCCTCTACTCTTCTCTCATTAGGCTAATCATCAGGTACAATGCCTCATTTAGCATGTACCTCACTAGTAACCTGCAACAACTGGAGAGGCCACAAAAGTACCTCACAAAGAGGATCCTAAGCCTTAAACACTTGTCCTATATGGACAGACTCAAACAACTCCAACTATTCTCTGTCTAATATCGCCTACTTAGAGGCAATCTCTGCTTGACTTACAAAGCTATGTCTGACCCAGCTCTGTTAGAAATGCTACATCTAAAGAAATCCCAATCCCTCTGCATCACATGCTCCAGAGACCTCAACCTCATTACCACAATCAACAAAACATGCTGGAGGGACAGGTTCATAACCCAGAGATTGCCCATGCTATGGAACAGACTTCCCATACATGTCAAGCAGGGCACCTCACTGGCCCTCTTCAAGAGAAATCTTGATGAGTGGATGGGAAATAGAAAATTCACCCCGGGGATAACTCCAGTGACTCTACTTGACAGAGGCACTGGGAACGAAGGTCAGGTGGCATGATGCCAGGGTAATCCTATGAGCTAGGCTTGTAAAGGCTCCAGGGCCATTAGCCTAGTACACACCTATAAACCTATGTAGAATATATTCAAGGATAGCTACACTGTACACAAGGAGGGATGTATAAGACAGTAATATATGTTTGTTTATAACTGTTGATTTTCAGGAAGGTAATAAGAACATTTGCTGAATTAAATTTAGTTATTGGTTTGTTGTAAGGGGAAATGTAGTAGTAGTTGGGAAATATTAAAGCAATACCACCACTTTTCCACTTTATGCAGTCATTACTGATGATATTGTCGGGAGGTATAATTTTGGAGTTGTTTATGCTGGGTTTAAGCCAAGTTTCAGTTACAGAGAGAATGATAGGCTTATGTTGGGTAATCCAGTCATGTAATTTAGCAGTTTTATCTCTTATGTTTCTAACATTTATGGCAGCAAAAGTTAGATTGTCTGGGTTGCGGGATTAACCATTGTGGTGTTAGAGCAGTTTGTGGAAGAAACTTGTCTTGATGTTCGTTGTGATAGGCAGGGGCCAGGATTGGGGTGGATGTCTCCTCCCAGAAGGATTTTAGTACATTGGGGAATTAATGAGACTTGTTTTTTGGAGAGTATTTTCCACCTAATTTTGTCTTGGTTTGAACTGAAATGGAGTTAAACAGTCTATGCATAGAGTAAAGGTGAGGGGTGTCACTAAACAGGATTGCTGCAATGTATGGACAACGTAGAGAGGGAGTATGGATAGGTGGTTGGGAGAGAGCTGGAGACATGTTGAGAGCTATTACAGAGTTGTTGCATTATGAGAGATGGTGCAGGAGGAGAAAAATAGAGGACAAGCTGACAAGTAGCATGATTAAGTAAAGGGATCTGTATTTTACTGATGACAAGTAGTGGAGAAGTTGGAATTAAGAAGGAAACAAGAAGTTGCACGGTAGTAGGATATTTAGTGGTTTGTAGCTGATTACTAAACTAAATGCTCAAAAGCCTTTACATGCCTAGGTAATTTTACCCAGAATTTTGCCTCCAAGGACAAGAGGATGGCATGGGTTTGTGCCCGTGCCTTGAGTATTTTACAGATTTTACAGACTGACCCAGTCCATAGGGGACACAGGCATCACTCCATGTGTGAATTTATGATTCCTCATCCATTGATCCACACTCATCTTGAAGGCCAGTGAAGGACTCTGCTTAATGTGAACAGGAAGCCTATTCCAAAGAAGGGACAATCTCTGAGACGCATATCTACCACTCCACCATTTTCTGTTTGATTAACTGACTAAATTCAGATCCCTACAATGGGTGACCTTCATACTGTTTTGTCTTGTGGATATGTAGCACCTCCATCAAAGCTGGACTTATGAGAGCCTTGTAGGTCAGGCAGGGAGAGAAGACAAACTAAAGGGAAAGGGCTTTCAATCTATCTGCAAAGTACATGTTAACACCCTGTATTTTCTCAGTGAGGAACCTCTGAGGTTGCTCCAGTTGCTTTAAGTGCCTAGTCAAGTACATTCCAAATGGCACACTGTACTCGATTATTGGTCTGAGGGCTGTGTACAGTGGGACTATAATCTTACTGGCTCTGGGTGGACATGTGATGGTCAAAATTCAGGCTGTGTACCTAGATCCCTCTCCTGAGTCTACTTTTAGGGGAGTGTTGTTAATGTCGCAGTTAGTAGAGATATTTGATTTCCCAAAGGGTACTATAATGCATACATACCTCCAAACTGTACTGAATTACTCGGTTTTTACTGAATTTTGGGGTCCAAATAATGGGGTACCATGATTCCAGAGTGGCACCCCTTTATTCCCGATTTTTTTAAAATTGTTTCCTTTTCCCTCTTTGGAGCTGATGTCATCATGTGCGCAATGACGTCAGCTCCATCAGCCTGTCGGAATTTAGCTCAAGGGCTAGCTGCAAGCATGGAAATGTCTAATTTTGAACTTTCAACTTATTGAAGCCGAACTTGCACAGGTATTTGTTTGTGGAATGATTTTTGGAGCTGAACTTTTGCTAAGGGAATGTGTGCGTGTCGAACTTACTTTTCTGCTGAGGGACGATTTTTCAAACTGCTTTCAGGTATTTGCTTTTCTGCCAAACTGCTTTCAGAGTGTGCCTGTGTGTGCCTGTGTACCTGTGCATGTGCGTAAATGCCCCCAACTGAATATACCTGGTGGCTACAGGTACTCAGGCTCAAACCCTGTATTTTAGGTACAGGTAAAAAGAGCCTGAAGTCCTTACCCACCACCACTTATGAATTTATGCCTCAGTATTTGAAGTTTGTCCCTATTTTGAGGCTATATATTCCCATTATTGGCTTTGTCCAGGTTTTTTGTGCTAAGACATTGAGAGCTACGTTGAGAAGTGAATTCTGTATTCCCCCATTATTGGGCATGTCCAGATTTTTTGTGCTAAGAGGTTGAGAGCTATGGTGAGAAGTGAGAACTGAATTCACTAAATGATGGTCATTTAAGGTTCAGTCTTCCTGTCTTTCTAGAAATTGCTGATTTGGCATACTGGTATGTTTCTCTAACTGTTGTGCACAGGGTCCTGGGTTCAAGGCTTGGCAGTGAAATGCATAGTGGCAACACATTTTATTCTAGCAACTTTCCAAAATTATACAAGCAATGTTTAAAATGTGTCCCTGGTTTTTGGCCTTTTGCCCCCCCCCAAAAAAAAAATAAACCCTGAAAATAAGTGCGAGAAGCTGTGCAAGATGCCTATGGCTTACACTACTGTCATTCTACTTATATATATATATATATATATAAAAAACACACACACACATATATATATATATATATACATATATATAAATATACACACACACACATATATATATATATATATATATATATATATATTGTGTCTGTGTGTGGAAGTAGACTTGACTTTTATGATGGAAAAGTTCTGAATTGGGCAGTTTTGTCATTATTGGTTCATGCATTTTGTTGCATTGCCTACTGGAAAAATGTTCAAATTTTAAAATGCGCTCTAACTTAAGTCTAACAAGTGTGCTGTATTATACAAGGAATATAACTTAATAAAGTCAGGAAGGTGCATTAAAGAAAGCATGTATGTTTCTTGCTTTGTCTGCAAGCCAGGAGCCTATGATTTGAAAACAGATCAAAGGTAACCTTTATCTATCACTGGCCAGATGCATTTTCTTTGGCTGTGGTGCGGGTTTCAATGAATGTGAGTTTCAAGTCAAAGAAGTTTTAATGCCAAGTCTATTTCGATGGTGAGACAGTGTTGCTTTGTTTAGCATATATCTATTAATGTTTGTGCATTGTGCTATAAAATGTAAAAATAAAATCAAAATCATTGTAGAAGTAAAGCAGTACACACACACAGTGTTTACGGTAAATGGGGTGAAATAGCCAGGTAATGGGACATCGGAATGGCTGCAGGGGGACTCCGGTGCCATATTTTGGTTGTCTGTTCTTCAGTTTGTATTTGAAAGTTAGTATCCAACAATCCCATTGGAGTGGGTAGGGTTACTTAATTATGTATGCAAATTTTATGTTACTCAGCATACAGATTTGTACCCATTTTTCATGGGCCTTGTCCAGATTTTTGATGTTTCCAGGTTGAGAGGTATGAATGCATACCTTCACATTTTGATTCAGGCCATGGCTCTGACCAATCATTTGTCTGATTTAGACCTTCCAGAAAGTTATCTACATCACTGGGGGATTCAATGATTGGCCCCAACTTGTAGTCATCTACAGACTTTGCTATCTAGAGGCCTTCCACATTGGCCTTGGCATCTGAAAAGCAAATTCTGAACAGGAGTGGTCACAATACTGAGCCCTGTGGCACACCACTAGCATCTGGCCTCTTGATGGAACTTAAATCAATCAATTTAACCACATGTGCACTATCCTTGAGGCAACTGGGTATCAAACTGGTGAGGTAGGGATTTATGCCCAGTTTTACTTAAAACACCCGAGTGGGTAATTGTGTCAAATGCCTTGGACAGACTGAGGTAGACAGTATGTACTGTTTTTGACAGACTGAGGTAGACAGTATGTACCGTTTTGCCCTCATCCATAACCTTAGTGACTTTCTCAGAGCAAACCACCAGATTTAGTGGGAATGACCTGCACTTGAAGCAGAATTGGTTTGGGTCTAGTGTTTGGAGGTTTCCTATGTCATTATTTATCAGGTCCATGATAATTCTTTCCATGGCCTTACAAATAAGACTATCAAGCTTATGGGTCTGTAATTTCCAAGGTCATTTGACAGACTCCCTTATGCAATGGGATGACTGTAATAGTTTTCCTCTGTACTGGAAATAGTCTGGAGGCTGTGGTTAAACAGGCGTCCTATTGGGCATGACAGATCTTGATTTAAGCTATTTAAGAGGCAACCTGATATAGCATTGTGCCCCACTGATGCTGTGTTTTTAGATTTAGAGAGTGCAGTTACCTGTTCATTAATGATAACTGGCAGAGGGGTGGTGGACGATATTTCTTGAGGAAGAACTGTGGTTGATGGGGAAGTGAAATTTGAGATGAATTTACTGGCCAGCAGATTTGCTATATCTTCTGGCTGAGTATAGCAGATGTCATCTATAACTAATTCTGCACACTGTTGGGTGCTGCTCTTAATCTCGCGGTCATAAATGAAAAATGCCTTATGGTTATCCTTAGCTTTAGAGGCTATTTTTACCTCAAAATCTGTTATCAGAGACTTAACTAGTTCCTTGATCTGCTTGTTTATACAAATGAGGGGACTTATTGCTCTGTTGTGTACATTCCCTCTCACTTCTCGACAGGATTTTTTTTCTTTTGTTGTACAACCTATTAAAACCAGGGGGTCCACCACGGTCCACGGTAGCTTGTTTCTGATGTTTGACTTGGGCTTATTTTGGTTTAGTATTGCTATTTCTATGCAGTTTATGTGGTTGTACAGGGATTTTGTGCACTCTCTACAGACTTCTGTGTTTTCTGGACTTGGGGGAGCTTGGAATCTAGCTATGCCATCACTTAAGAGGTAATTTGTCTTATAAAACGTCTTAAAGTTTTTGGGGTTTGTTTGGGGGGGGGTGTAGTTTTACCTTAATTTTCAGGGGGAGCACTTTGTGATCTAATCTTAGCAGTGAGGACATGACACATGGGGGAGGGGCAGTCTTCTCCCATATTTCTAAGTACCAGATCTAGGATACTTGTTCCCCTGGTGGAAGTGCAGTCCAGCTGCTGCAGGGTATTCAAATTCACAAAGTCAAGAAATCTTTGTACCTGTATGTTAGTGGTCATGTATTCCCCCCAGTTAAAGGATGGGTAGCTAAAATCACCCTTAAGTATAGTACTGGGCTGGATGGTTAGTTATTCAAGTAACTCTAGGTATGATGCGTAGGATTCATGGTTTATGGAGGGTGACCTGTAGCTAGCAAGAATATGTTAATGGATTTTTTTTCCATAGTTAGTTAGTCATGGATTAGCTCAAGCATGTCATATTGTTTGAGCAGCCTTGATGTGAGTTCATCCTTTATATAGATACATACACCTTTGCCTTTCACGTTCAGTAGGTGAACAGAATGTATAATGGGCATTATAGCCATGCACTGCTGTAGTGCTTTCAGTGGCTTTAAACCATGTTTAGGTGACTACACAGATGTCAACTCTCTCCAGGATGATGAGAGTTTCTACAGAGTGCAGTTTCTTGTTCGGACTCCTAGTATTGAGCAGTAATACCTTTAGCTTGGGTAGATTTTATTATGGTGACAGGTTTGTTTGTTTGGCAGTGCCTAAAAAAGCAATGTAGTGGTGGACAATGTTTTTGCCAATATCCAAAAATGTACAAGAAACAGGTGGAGACCACCCTGGCAAAGCAGCATGGCCTGTCGACCATGTCTTCCAGGCTGACAAATGTTAAACCCCTTTGGAATGACAGTTAATCATTGAGGTCAATCACTTTCTGTTTGTATTGTGGCATCATCCCTGGAGACAGTAGAATGTTGCTCAGTGTTTGGGTCACCCTTACCATGAGACACATTCTGAGAGTTCAATGAAGTCTCGCTTCATATAGTCCAAGGAGGTACATCTCAGGTCGTTTACACCCACATGAACTATGACTCAGTCATACTGGTACTTAGGGGTAAGACATCTGAGTGTTTGCATGATCTGCCAGATCCTGGTCCCTGACAGCAACTAACTGTAACCTTCTCTATATCCAGCCTTGTAATGAGGACATAAGTGTGTCTCACAATGGCGTCACCTATGACAATAACTTTTAGCCATGAAGAAACCAGTGATCTTGCTTTTTATTGTCCTATTAGCTTGTTTCCATAGAAACTTAAGAAAAAATGTAGTTCTCAGCTGCAAGCTTCTAAAGACAAGCTTAAACATTTACTACTAAAGGAAAACTTTTCATTATATTCTCTGTGCTCTTATTTACTTTTTTCCACTTAAAACTTATTAGATTAAGCCAAGGGTCTTAATCCAGACATTCACATTTTCCTTCCTCTTCACCTCCCCTCAGTGTCCTTCCAATCATTAATGACACAAAGTTAGGTAAATGCCTTTCATTTCCCCCAAGACTAACAAAGTCAACATAAATCTATTCTTCTCACTTGTTCCTATACAGCCGTATTTCACAAATCCAATTAATGCTTTGCAGTCTCACATTTACACAGTCATTTCCATATTGCTGGTCTTCATCTTGTTCATCTCCATCCCCCAACACCAGATTCCAGTTCAATTCCAGGACACTCCTGATTCTTCTAGTCAACCCCTGTGAATTTCTCGGTCTCTCATGCATTTTCCTTTGGAACAGTGGAAAGGGTTTCACCGACAAAGTATCTCCATGTACTTTATTATCCAAAGAATGAGAAACAGAGTCTCCTTCTGCTTGATGTCACACTTTATTTTTGGATAACAGTTTGTATTTCCTCCTTAGACTGTTCTGGATCAAGAAATAAATTTGTTCCAGGAAAAAATATTCTAAAGACAGTTGGATACAGCAGCTTGAATCTCACCCCTGCCTCTCGACATTCATGGATTGCTGTAATAAATGTGTTTCTTTTCTGCCTAGAGTACAGTGAATAATCATTTTCCACAAACACTTTACTGTCTCTAAACTTTAATACTTTGCGCTTTTGCCAGTTTTGCCGGGGTCAACTCTTTCTGCTGGAAGGTTTGCATCTTTACTAGCACAGGTCTTGGGTGCTTTCTTATGGCAAAATTTGGAGCATACACACAGTGTGCCCTTTCAATTAAACGTTTCTGCTGTGAAATACAAGTCTAATTGCTTATTTGTGCCTTCACAAAAACAATATACTGTGCTCCTTCTAGTTTATCTGGTACAGCAGAAAATATCAGATTTCCTTACATGCTCTGTCCTCTAATTCTACCACTTTTAAACATCTCTTCTCGAACAGTCTCATATTCAACCAGCCTTTTCTTCATTTTGACCTCTGATTTTTGCAGTTTTATCAGTTTATCTTAATATCTGCTTAAACATTCTTCCATTTTCTTTCATCATTTTGTTACTTGAGTTGATATACCCCATCAGTGTTTCATTTATTTTAATCAGCTTTGAACACATTTGACTTTTTTCCTCTAGATAATTGGAAGCCATGGCTTGCAGCAAAGTGTGAGCTTGAACTGCTTTTTGTTGAACAGCTCTCTGAGCATGTCTATACAATCCTACCTTGGTTTGTGATTTACTGTACAGTTGATTGGCAAGAAAGGTTTTTGTTTGAATTTATATTGTATTTATCACTGTTTTTCACTGTTTGTAGGTAGGAAGGGATAGCTTGTTAACAAGATTTACTTTGATTCATATTTTGTTGTTTTACCTCTAATTTCACTGTTGGTTGTTAGAAAGGGATAGGTTTTAGACAGGCAAGCTATAGCCACCCCAAAGGGCTTAGACAGCTATACGTTTACACACACTGCAGAGAGGAAAATACTGAACACATCTAAATAATCCTACCTTGGTTTGTGATTTATTCATCTTTACTGTCAAAAAGAAGTGCGACTGTGAGCAATAGAGAGTAGAAGCTACTGTGCACCTTCGCGTGAGACAAAGTAATGTAATTGCTACTTTTGTCAGGCTTGCAGAACCTGTATGGTCAAGAACAGCTTTACTGTAATTACTTTATTATTTAGTTGTATATTGCTGGTATAATTTTTTGTCATAGACATCGATTTAAGTCCTCTTTGAAAGCTGTGGTTACGGATTTTAATTATTCTTTTCTTTTACAATATTTTGTTAATTTGAAGCTCAGTATGGATTCCTTAAATGAGTATGCAATTAATGATTTGCTAATGCACAAATATCTTGTACAGTGTAATAAATGCTATTCATAGTTAAAGGTAACAGCTGATTACATTGGTGATCTGTGTTCTTCGCGTCAAAAGTTGGATGATTTGCTTACCATTGTTAGAAGTAAATCTAGACTTAATAATGATGATTGCACTTGTGCAATTGGCATGGCTTGGAGAACTGTTGTTTCATATATTGCCTGGACTGATGAAATAAATGTTAGGGACAGAAAAAATGCAACACACTTAGGAAATGATGCATCTATTGTCTGCAAAGATTATTCAACCCCTATGAAACAAGACAATGCCCCTGACAACTTTGGAACTCTGGGTGCAAGTACTCGGCAATCTGAGAATCCAGTTTTACAGAAATTTGAGGATCCAGTTTTACAGCAATCTGAGGATCCAGTTTGTTTAGAAGAAAACAAAAAAGAAAGAAAGGAAGGAAGAAATTCACAACAAATAATAAGGAAGAAAAAGAAACTGATTAATGACAGTAAAGGAAAGAGAACACGTAGTAAAAAAGGACACTGCTTTGTTATGTAACACACAGGTAACAGGGAATGATGATATTTTCCTATCAGAAAACGTTCTGTCTACAGAAAAAGGCATCATTTTTCCAACAGAAAAGGTAGGAAAAAAAAGGCAACGGGGAGGTGAAAAGGAAGAAATAAAAACTGAATGTGGAAGGATTGAAGAACATTACTGTAAGAAAAAAAGAGGAGAAAGACATATGTTGACTACATGGTGCAAGCTGTGGATTTACACCACCAGCTGAATGAGAATTTAATACACAACAAAAACAGTGGGATTAATAAGACTAATGGTGATGAAGATCTATCCTTCGTAACAATTGATAGAGCAGATATTACTGTATTAGAAGCTGAAGATTCTTCAGAGCTGACCAGCAAAGATATTCTTGTAATTGGAGATTCAATTATTAGAGGAGCGGATACTTATATTTGCAGAGAAGATAATGAACATTGAAAAGTGTTATACTTGCCTGGAGTAAAAATAGAAGACGTGAGACAAGCCTTGGAATGCCTTAATGTAAGTAAATATGGATCGGTTTTTATTCATGTTGGTACAAATGATGTCATCCGCAAGAATTCTCTGACTGTTAGTAGGGAACTGACAGCCCTCTTAGATAGCATAGCTTGTACTGGTGTTAGGACTTATTTTTTTACAAATCACCTACAGAAAATAGAAGTTATGTCCTTACCATAACGTTCCATGTGGAGTGTTCATCTCGCCTTTGTTCTTACACATGGGTTCGGAGCCGATCCTCGGCTGCGTGCCGGCCTCTTGCAAGCTCTGCATCGAGAAGAAGCTCGAGACAATCTAATACCCACAATCCCCTTCTGCCTTTACCTCAGATCTAGTTTGCAAGCAAACCAATCCACAGAGTAGCACATTCATGCTTATACACATATGTATAGATAGAATCTACAGATAACTACATATATATCTAAACAGGCACATATATAAATATATATATATGCCAACTATGTACACAATATCGTAACAGTAGCAGAATGCTCCTGGCCAGGCATCAAAGAACGTTCTTCCTAAGGGTGGGAGGATGGGACTGTAAGAACAAAGGCGAGATGAACACTCCACATGGAACGTTATGGTAAGGACATAACTTCTATATGTGATAGTGTTCAATCTCGCCGTTTGTTCTTACACATGGGTAGCGTCCCTAGCTCCTTGATCCTGAGGAACTCACGGGAGGACGTTCTTGAGCACAGTGGAACCAAAGGTTGCCCTGTCCCTAGAAACCTTGTCTACTTTGTAATGAGAAATAAATGTATGTGGCTTAGACCAAGTAGCAGCCGCACAAATACAAATAGCGTCCAGTGGTAGGCGAGCTGCATGAGCCAAAGACGTAGACACTGACCTGGTGGAATGTCCTTTGGGTTTGTGTAAAAGGGGTTGATTTGAAGAATCGTAGACATAGATTATACAATCCGTTAACCATTTAGAAAGAGTTCTTTTGGTAACTGCAAGTCCTTTCCTGCTATCAGCAAAAGCCACAAAGAGTTGATCTGTTTTTCTGTGATCTTTTGTTCTATCCAAATAAAATCTTAGCTGTCTGTGAACATCCAATTTGTGTAACATGTACTCCATTTTGTTGGAGTGGTTTTTGAAGAAAGTGGGTAATTCAATGGACTGATTAATATTGTTAATAGAACACACTTTAGGGAGGAAGGATGAATTGGTTCGAAGAGAAACTCTGTCAGAGTGAAAGATCAAATAAGGGTGCTTGATGGAGAGAGCCTGAAGTTCAGATATTCGCCTAGCGGAAGTAATGGCTACCAGAAAGAGAGTTTTCCAGGACAAAAATTTTAATGGGCAAGAAGAGGCGGGTTCAAAGGGGGGCAACATTAATTTAGATAACAATAAATTTAGACTCCAAGGTGATGTCGGTGATCTGACGGTGGTCTAATATGAAAAACTCCTTTTAAAAGGCTTTACAAAGTCTGTGAGCCATAACAGGAGCTCCACATTCTTCCACATGGAAATTGAAATGGCAGCCAATTGAACTCTTAGAGTAGCAGGAGAAGCACCCTGATGAAATAAGTCCGTTAAGAACTCTAATATCTTATTCAAAGGAGCTATAAAAGGATCCACATGATGTGTATTCACCAGAATACAAATCGCTTCCATTTGCTAGTATATGTTTTAGTAGTGGAAGCTTTATGCGAAGCCACCAATATATCCTGGACTGCTGGTGACAAAAGATCAGACCTGGCTAAGTTGGGAATTGGAGCAGCCAAGCTGCTAGATGGAGTGAGGGGCGGGATGGGGAACCCCTGACGAGTGAGTCAATAGATCTGGCTCTGGGTCCAGAATCCATGGTCCCCGAATGCAGTGTATCTTCAGGAAGGGAAACCAAATTTGACGAGGCCAGAATGGAGCAATGAGGATTATCGTCCTGTGTAGGTTCCTGGCTTTCTGGAGAAACTTTGATATCAGAGGAAATGGAGGAAATGCGTACAGAAGTCCCGGGGGCCAATCGTAAACCAGTGCGTCCCTGGGGACTTCCCCTGGAGGGTAATAGGGCAAAGTAGCTCCTGCATTTGGCATTCATTGGAGACGCAAACAGGTCGCAGGAAGGCTGGCCCCACGTGCGAAAAATCCTTTTCGCCACTGACTGTTTTAGGGACCACTCGTGCGGTAACAGAATTGCTCTGCTCAGCCTGTCGGCTATGACGTTGGATGACCCGGGATGTGCGTTGCTATTAAGCGACCGTGGACTCCGCCCACTGCCAAATTCTCATGGCCTCTCTGCATAGTTGATAGGACTTGGTTCCCCCTTGCTTGTTTATGTACCAGACTACAGACATGTTGTCCGTCTGAACTGCAATAGTCCCTAGAGGAAGAAGGGGAGCAAAGTGTTGCAACGCTAGAAACACTGCCCTCAACTCTAGAACATTGATGTGCAGATTGTACTCCAAATTGGTCCATTCACCTTGGACTGTCTGTCCCTGAAAGATGCCCCCCCACCCTATCAGGGAAGCGTCCGTGGTCACCGTAACTGTGGGTGTGGGTAGCACAAACGGCCTTCCCTTGGAAAGGTTGCACGTTTGAAGCCACCAGTTTAGATCTGTTTTGCATGTCTTTGTTATAAGAATCTCGTGTGTTAGAGGTAGTTGTTAAAACGACCGTTGTGCAAACAGTAGCCATTGTAGAACTCTCATGTGCAGCCTTCCCAGGGGAATTGCAATAAGGGAGGCTGACATGAGGCCCAACACCTTCAGTACTAGTTTTGCAGGAGATTTCCTTGACAAGAGTAGAAGACGTATATGAGTCTGAAGCGATAATATCCTTTCTGGGGGAAGCCTCAGAATCAACTGACGTGTGTTTAATTCTGCTCCTATGAACAAGATATTTTGTGATGGCTGAAGTAAGGATTTTCCGAAGTTTACGGAGATCCCTAGGTGAACACACAGTTGAAGAACAAAGTCTCTGGCCTGCAGTAGTTGGCGCCGGGTGGTGGCCAAAAGGAGCCTGTCGCCCCGATACGGAAACACCTGGAATCCCTGGCATCTCAAGTGAGACGCTACCACTGCCATGCATTTGGTGAAGACCCTGGGGGCTGAGGTCAGACCAAAGGGCAGGGCTCGAAATTGAAAGTGACTGGCTCCCAGCCGGGCAAATGATCTCTGGATGCCCTGGCCATTTTGATGTGGTAGTATGCATCCTCTAGATCTATTGAGCACATCCACTCGTCCTTCTGTAAGAATGGAAGGATCGATTGAAGCGTGACCATTCGGAACTTTTCTTTCCTGACGAAAGTATTGAGGTAGCTTAAGTCTAGAATGGGCCTCCAGTCCCCTGTTTTCTTTGGAACTAAAAAGAACCTTGAGTAAGTCCCGAATCCTTGCTGGTCCGCTGGGACTGGTTGGACGACTCTTTTTTTCTAGCAGCTTTGAAATTTCTATGGCTGCTGGCTCTCGCAGATGGGGCGGTACATCTGGGAGTCTTTTCTTTGGGATGGGATGGGATAGGAAGGGTATGTTGTAACCTCTGGTAACCACGCTTTTTACCCACTTGTCTGTAGTTATATTTTGCCAGGCCTGCGGGTATAAAGCTAAGCGACCCCCGACTGCCTCCAGAGTAGGACAGTCGGGCCTCCTCTCAGGAGTGCTGGACAGGTTTACCAGGGAGTGTTTCCCTGTCACCTTGATGTTGCGGACCCCCTCTGCCGCCAGGCGGCGTCTTCCACCTCTGCCCCCTCCTCTGCCTCTAGAGGGGGCATCACCCTGTGTGCCTGAGAAAGATCCTTGGGGTTTTGAAACCACATTTTCCACCGCGTTGACCTTTGGGGGACAGGCTGGTTGGGGTGGGAAAACGGACCCCGACAGCCGGCAGAGTCTTTCCCTCTTGTTCACACCGGTAAGGGTCTCCTTTACTTTGGGGCCAAAGAGAGTGGCACCGTCAAATGGGGCGTTTGTAAAGGAAGACTTGAAGGCTTCCGCAAAGGAGCATAGGCGCATCCAGGATTGTCTACGAAGAGCAATCGCTGAAATTGCTGCCCTACTCGAACCTTCGGCTGCGTAGGAAATCAGCCTCATGGACGAGTTAACAATCGATGTTAGGGTATTAAGTTGCGCTGTCACTTTCTCTGAGACAGCTGCATCTGTAGCACCCTGGAGGTATCTCCCAACTCTTTGACTAGATCCCTCTGTAGACGTGAAAAATGGGTCAAATAGTTCAGGGACCGCATGGAAAAAGCCGCTGAACTAAAAATGCACTTCCCGTATCTATCCATCATCCTAGAGTCTTTATTAGGAGGATGGACAGACGAAGAAGACTCCGACATCTCCTTTTTCGTGGCTGCTGCCACCACCATAGCGTCTACTGGAACTCCTTTTGTAAGGTAGGACTTATCCTGAGGTGCTGTGATGTATTTGTTAGGTTTCCTTGGAACAGGTTCCACTGTGTCAGGAGCCTCCCGCCTTCGAGTGATTAGTTCCATTAGTTCGTCGAAGGGCGGAGTGACCCAGGAGGAGGAAGGCCGAGCACCAAATGCCTTCAGCAGAACTGACTCATCCTCAGAAGGGGGAAGGGACTGCCAGTCACCTCTCTGCTTCAGGATCTCCAATATGTCCGAAAAAGAGACATCTTCTGAAGGTGACTTAGGGGACCCCTCTGACTCATCTAAGTCAGTATCAGATGTCAAGGATTCCTGTGGAGAATCCAAGTGTCTCCTCTTACACAATCTCTTCCTAGGGACTTCCTCGTGGGGAGCATCCGAAGAAGCCTCGGAGGAAGAGGGGGCACCCTCCAGGGGTGGCTGAGACACTGGTGCCCGACGCTTGGCTGTGGCCGTGGGTGCAGATGAAGACAAAGGCCCTTTATGGGGAGGAGAGGTTGCTTCGACTGATGTGGTTGTCTGGGTAGACAACACCTTCCTCATCAGGTCGAATGCTCCCGGGTCCCGCATCGAAGAGTCCCCCGGTTCCGAAGAAATGGGAAGAATCCCCGACACAGGCACCGAAGGCATCGACCCCGAAGACGGAGCTGAATCGATCCGCGCCGAGGCCCCGAGGGGGAGAGTCGGAACCGACACGTCGGTTCGACTCTCGGCCCCGGAACCAAGGACAGACCGTCGGCTCCGAGACTCCGGTACCGGGTCCGACGGAGTCGAGGTGAGGGGAACAGACCCAGAAAGGGCGGTTCTGGATCCGAGGGCTCCACAATCAGTAGATCAGCCTCTTCCGGCTCCAAAGACTGAATCGGTCTCGGAGGAGGAATGGATGGAGATACAGGGAGGCCTTCAAGTTTCGACACCAACTGGGTGGAAACCGAAATAAGTTTGGAAGGGCGAATGCTCGAATAACTTCTGCACCACGCAATCCACATCGACATCCGAAAGTTTGGAGGAAGAACGGGTCGAAGGAACCGAAGACGGAGCCGACCTCAATAAGGTCGAAGGAGGAGCTCCATCACGGTTCCAAGACTCGAGGCTCAGGAACCGATACCAGTTGAACACTCGGCCCGAAGTCTGTGGAACCGGTGATCTAACCTTTGAAGAAGAGCTCGGAGCCGATGACTTAGGCTCCGGCGTCTTCGACTCCTTAGAGGACTTGATGCCTGGTCAGAAGCATCCAGAGCCTCTTGGAAAGCAGGTTTCAATAGACCTCTGTCCATTAGTTTCCTGCGCCTATCTGTCATGACCCTCCCACTAAAAGAGTGACAGATGGAGCAATCCTCTTGTAAGTGGAGAGGGCCAAGGCAGTAGACGCAGGAACTATGGTTGTCAGTGACCGACATTTTCTGGCCACACTGACAACGCTTGAAACCAGACTTTACCTTCTCAGACATTATAGGGTAGAAAGACAAATCCAGTAAAAACAGTCAAATCCGATAAAGTTAGTCAGAACCGATGAAAAACTGTCAAATCCGGTAAAATTTTCCTTAACTAGGTAAAATATGAAGGGTGTAGGCCCCGACAAATATTTAACCGATAATTAAAGTTAACGGTACCAATAAATTAACGGAACCACAACACAATCATACAGTTAACACTGAAAAACATCAAATAGAATAGAATCCTAATAAAATATAACAAAATAAAGTTATATCTTAGCTTAGAAACTCTCGAGCTAGCTCCCAACGATGCGTATGCAGCAGCGGCAAACTAGATCTGAGGTAAAGGCAGAGGGGGATTGTGGGTATTAGATTGTCTCGAGCTTCTTCTCGATGCAGAGCTTGCAAGAGGCCGGCACGGAGCCGAGGATCGGCTCCGAACCCATGTGTAAGAACAAACGGCGAGATTGAACACTATCACATGGATAGTTAGGTCACTGTGAATGAAAATATTTTTTTGGGTAAATACCTACATGGAAAAATGTCCTCTTTAAAAATGGAAATGTGTAGAGCATCCAAGCCTAGTTTTGGGGGCACGTGTTCAGACAGGATGGCATGCATTTGTCAAGATCAGGGAAGAGAATTTTTGCAGCAGATATTTTGCAATATTTAACAAAACACTACGCAGGAGTTTTGCTAGGTTGAAAATTTAACAGTTCATAGATGGCAACATTTGAAGCATCTCTGATGGTTAATGCTAGGAGCATTAATAATAACGTTTTTTTTTATTGGAAAATGTCCTATCTTCTCACAAGACTGATGTTGCTATTGCTTGTGAAAAATGCTTAAAGAACAATGACTGGAAACCTGTTCAGTCAGGGTATAAACGTTTTTAATGTAACAGACATTTAATAAAAGATCAGGTGGAGGTGTTATGATAGGGATTTAAGATAGTCATGAGACCTGTTTTTATTACATGTTCAGTGACAACACCAGTGCTATAGACTGTGTAGCTGTGACAATAAAGACAACACTGGAACATATAACAATTGTTGGAGTGTATAAACCACCAAAGTCAAGTGCAGTCTGTGCAGATGATCTAGAGGAATTCATATATTTCTTGTATGAAACACAGGAGGAAAAAATACTATTAGCTGGGGACTTAAATTTACCAGAAACAGACTGGAATAATACTGATTCAACAATGTTAGTAAAGAAATCATTTACAACATATATTCATTGACAGCAATTGCTTCAAATTCTAAAAAAAAAAAAAAACTACTACCAGGGGACAGAATTTATTACATATTAGATGGAAGCAAAACAGTCACTATGTAAAACTAACTGGAGTGAGGTGTTCACTGGAAAAGCTGCAGATGGAATGTAGAAAGTTTTGAAAGAGAAGTTGTTTGAGTGCAAAAAAAAATCAAAAAAAAAAGTTGACCATTAGACCTAGGCATACATCATCAGGGAATATATTTCCATAAGAACAAGATATCTGATTAAGGTGAGAGACTAGCATATTTGTACGTATGCATGTACTCCTGTGTGTGGCCGGTCACATGTTTGTAATCACTAATACTTCTCTGGTTCTACACCTGGGACACCTCACTAAGAGACATATGCTGTCAGTTCTGTAATCCTACACCTTTAATATTCCCTTTGGGCAGACAGAGCACCTTGCCTGCTCTAAGATACCATATAACTGGCTTCAAACATAGGACACCTCTCATCAGTTTGCATGTATATGCTGCTACAGTTCCATGACATTCCTGCTAAGGACAACATTAAGCCATGAGACCAGAAGCCACCACTGTGGACAGTGCCAATATTCACAACATGGTAGTTCTACCCTTCCACTGGAGGATATGATCTCTAACTCTCCGTATCCTCCTACCAGAGTGCATGAATACAGTATCCACCTCAAATGACCCTAGCTAGTATGATAAATGTTGCTGTTACTGTGCTTTCTCCACCTGTACAAGTGATGAAGCTGAGTGTACCTTGCCTGCAACCTGATGTCATGTTTTACATAATCAGTGTGCCTCATTTACATTGTAAACCTTGTTTCTGTATTATTATGTAGTCATTTGTCTACCCTGCTTACTATGCTATTTTTACCCTAATGTGACTATACTCCTCGTGTCTCTAAATCACTTGCTTCCTTAGCATTTCCAACACATGTAGTATTTTGATCAGCACTCTACACTCTCTAGAAATCCTGTCTTTATTGTTCTGTTTTACCTGTTATAGTTAAATCTGTTTGTGTTGTGCTATGAAGCTGAGTTTATTAGGTGAGTAGGACTAACCCCTGAAATAAGCCTGAATTTAGACCCCCTGAAAAGGCTAACATTCTATACAGATTAGACTTTCCAAAATGGCTGTGCAATGGCCAGCAGATTAATTTCAGCTCTCCCAGTGTGAAAAACGAAACTGAAAGACAAGGGCCAGGAATTCTGTCACTTTTAGTAAATTTAGTTACTGGCTATTAAGTACATTGCCTGGATGCCAGCAAAGAAGAAACTAAGAGAGCCTGAAGGAAAATTAACTAGAAAAGGTGAAGAGAAAGCACTGAATGGGAAGAATCCTGCAGTTGTTCAAGTGTTGCCAGGAGTGGGAAGCTGTGTAGCCAAAGATGACAATGATGCTGCCTCAGGAATTGTCTGCGTCCCTAACGTATGCTTAGCCTGTAACTAGCCAACTTGCAGCTGGACTGTCCCACGACCACTGTCAGTATGGCCTGCAGAAACAGATCAGACACTGGCTAATACACCTAGGGGACTCCGTTTTATAAAAAATCCCAGTACCCCGTTTGACATGAATTGTTCTATGGACAAAAAATTTAAGGAACATTGGTTAGCGGCGTCCCATAAATGTATTACAGAGTGGCTACACATTTTGATCGAAAGGGATCAAGTAAAACAGAAAAAAATTAAAACAAGAACTGTCTATGCTGTCCAATAATATACCCAGTTTTCTAGTTACTCAGAATATCGATAGTTTCATGAGTAAAATCAATGAGAAATTATCCACTTTAGAAGAACTAATAGAGCAAAAAAGACTAAATTACGACGAGACATCAAGGACTATGAAAGTGGGCGAGCATTTGTTGCACCGTCCAATGAGAAATGGAAAAACTACTGGCGAGACAGCAGAGGTTTCAAAAGAAGAGCTTCAGTGTCATTTGTTTTTTCATAAGGAACCAATATTTTCGGTAGTGAAGGGAGTGTAGAGGAAGAATTCCCTCACCTACTGCCAGCAAAACAACCTGAAAGCTTTCATCAGCGTTTTCAAAGTAATGGAGAACATAACCAATGATGACAAGGACATAAAAGAGGAAGGAATAGCTATGCGACCCAACAGAGAAGGGGTTTCAGAAACGGACAACACAACGGACATTATGATGGACAATACAATAGCAAGAAATTTAAAAAATAATGTTGTTAGTGTTAACAAAACTAATAATTTAGTTAATTTATCTAATTATGATTTAAACGATGAACAACATGAAGTTTTAAATCTGGGTTTTAAATTTATTCCAACTGTTATTCCCAGGGTGCATGTAGTTAAACAGGAAATATTCAAATTTGTACGGAAGTTGCATCTTAGATACTTTTTTCTGAGGATACACACAGGAATGTTATGGATACAGTTCAAGAAGAGTCGGATGAAAGTTTTCATTGTGTTGTGAAGAAGTGTTTGAGCATGTAAATGTAAACGCTTACTGTAATATTGATACTGCTGATGTTCCAGTGAAAAATAGATTTATAACACCATTTGAAAATGAACAAATAGCGCACTTTAGTTCAATGGTTAATTTTGAAGGGGAAAATTTATGTAAGGAAATCATGAAAAACAAGTCAAGTATTAAGTATAATTTAACACTCAAAGAATGGCGTTCTTTAAAGGAGTTACAAATGAAAACTAATGTAATAATAAAGCCAGAGGATAAGGGCAATAAGATTGTTATAATGAATGTAGTTCAATATTTTAGTATGTGTATGGAACACCTTGATAATAGGGATGTATATGAAATAAGTGATATAAAAAATATGAATCATCTTTAAAAGAATATGACAAATTGATAAATAAGGGAACTAGATTAGGGTATTTTACAGAGAAAGATGTAAAAGATAAATTATCTAAAACAGTGTGAAATGGCTATTTTTTTTTTGTTTACCAAAAATACATAAGGACATGTATAACCCTCCTGGTAGGCCCATCATTTCGACTCGTAAATATTTTTTGCATAATTTAGGTTTGATTTTACATAAGCTGTTATTACCTTATGCACAAAAGGCCTCAGCATATATTCAAGACAGTTTTGATTTTTTAGAAAAAATTTCTTCAGTAAAATGAAATGAGAATAATTATTGGTTAGTAATTGATGTTAAAAGCTTGCATACTTCAATTAAACATCTAGATGGTTTAAAAGCTGTTATTCATGTTTTAGGGGACAATCCTTTGTCCCATTTTGTTACTGAATTAGTGGAATTTTGTCTAAAGAACAATTATTTTTGTTTTAATAAACAGTTATACAGGCAAAAGTAAGGTACTGCCATGGGAGCACCATTTGCTCCCATGTATGCTAATATTTTTATGTAATTTTTTGAAGATACCTTTTTATATCAACTACAGTTTGTGAAAAGGTATGTAAACATCTTATAGGTTTATTGATTATTTTTTATTTGTGAAGGTGGTTCCATTGAAATACAAGGTTTTATATCCCATTTACATGAAAATCCATATGAATTAACTTTCGATGGACTACAACAAGGTAGTAAAGTAGTCTATTTAGATATATATGATCTTGGAGGGTAAAACAACTGGAGAAGTAGTTAGTAGGATACACAGGAAAGTCATAGATGGCAGACAGTATTTACATGCTTCAAACTGCCATGCACCCCATGTGATAAAAACTCGCCCATATGGAGAATTTTTGAGGTTGTCCAGGATTTGTTCAGACAAGAATGTTCGACAACAAGAAATAAGGACAGCAACTAATATGTTTTTGCAAAGGGGATATGATTCATGGCAGTAAAAAAAAGTTTTGGGCGATGAAAGTGTAATAAGTAAGGAACAAAATGGTTATACAGGGGAACATGTTTATAGTGTTCAAAATGGTAATAACATCGACCCTGTATATTTTGTTTCTACATATAATACTAAAAGTGATGAAATAGTTAGGTTAATCAAACATTGTTGGAAGTATTTAGTACAAGATAAATGTTTGTCCACCATCTTGCCGAATCAACCTTTTTTCTCATTTACCAAGGGCAAAAGTTTAAAAAAATATGTTGGTTCATGGAGACTTTAGTATACCAGCATCTAATCCTGCTAGACCATTAAGTAATATGGACACATTGAGATGTGGGAGGTGTAAAATTTGCACACATACAGTGGAGAAGGTTGAATATATTAACAATACTAAATTCAATGTTAGAGGTACATATACGTGTGAAAGTAAAGGTGTCATATATGTATTGTTATGCCCTTGCAAATTATTCTATATAGGTGAAACGTATGTTTTGTACTAGGTTTATGGAACACTTGAGAGATGTTAGACATTAGAGAGAAGATAAAACGATTTCCTTACATTTTAAAACTCATCATGAAGGAAATGCTAATTTTTTTGAAAGGTACTATTTTAGAACAGGTTGATTGTATGTGGGAGAATGAGGATGTATTGAAACAAAAATTATTATATAAAGAATGTATTTATATTTTAAAGGACAATAAATGGTCCCTAAGGGACTAAACAAGGAGTTAAATTGGAAGTGTTTACTTTAAGTATTAAATGTATTTAATTGTTTAATTGACTGGTGTTAAAGATTTTTATGGATATATAAGTGTGATTTAGAAATGAATTGGATATTCCATGAAGGTAGTAACACTGAGACGCTAGAATCTATTACAGAATAAATATTCAAATTTTACTATTTGTGTGTTTTTCATCTGTTCATTCCAGAATTTGGTTTGGATCTGGCTGTTGCAGTTTTTTGGATATTGTTGTTGCAGTTTTTCACTGGCTAATATGTGCCTCATAGATGTATCAAGAGCACCAACATTAGTCACCAGTAGTCGCCAATAACTTAAGTAACATCATCTGCTTCATGTCCCTACACCCCATGTCACTGTGCAGGTATAGCATGTCATTGTACACCAATACACCACCATCTACTCCATGTCACTGTGCAAGCGCTGCACATCATCTGACACACAGCACTGTTTGCTGCATGTCCCCATATCCCATGTCACTGTGCAGGTGCTGCACATCATACTACTCACAATGCAGCACTGCCTCCTCCCTATCCCTAAACTATATGGCACTGTGTAACTGTTGCACATCATCCTACACACAATGCAGCACTGCCTGATCTGTATCCCTATACCCCATGTCACAGTGCAGGTGCTGAACCTCATCCAACTCACCATACAGCACTGCCTGCACCCTATCCCTACACTCCATATCACTGTGTAGGTCCTACACACAATGCAGCACTGTTTGCTCACTGCCCCTATACTCCACGTCAGTGTGTAGATGCTGCATGTCATCCTACACAACATGCAGTAATGTCTGGACTTCCAAGATGGCTGCACAGTGAACAACAGCTTAACTCTAGCTCACCCAATGTGAAAAGAGAAACTCAACAGAGAAAGACAGCAAATGTCTCTGTTTATAGGTAAAGTTCAGCAACTGGCTAGTAAGTGTATTGCCTGGATGCCAGGAAAAAAGAAATACAGAGCACCTGGAAAAAAGTCAGTTACAAAACGTGAGAATGAAACACTGACTGGTGAAAGCTCTACAGCTGTTCAGCAAAAAGCAATGCAACATCCAGACACGACTTCCAGTAAATTACAAGATGATATAAGACAACTGTACACTGACCTGATTAAAATAAATGAAACACTGAATGAATATATCAACAAACAACAGAAGGCTGCAAAAATGGAAGACGCTTTAAACAGCTATTCAGATGAGGTGATAAAGTCGCAAAAACATCAGAGGTTGAAATGAAGAAAATGCTGCTGAATATGAGACGATTCAGGAGGTGATGTTTCAAAATTCAAAAGAATTAGAGGACAGAGCATGTCAGGAAAACCTGAGATTTTCAGCTATACCAGAGAAGCTGGAAGGAACAGACTGCATTAATTTTATGAAAGCACAAATAAGCAAATGGACCGGTATTCCACAGCAACAGCTGTTAGTTGAAAGGGCACACTGGCTATGAGAAATCAACCTTTACCTTTAATAGTAAATATGCAATCCTGCCAGCAGAAAGAGTTGATTCTGACACAACTGTGGCAGAAGGGCAAAACACTAAAAGTGGAAACAGCAGAGTGTTTGTGGAGAATGATTACTCACTGTAAATCAGGCAGGAGAGGAGTAAATGTATTCTGAGACACAAATGTGAGATTCAAACTGCTATACCCAGCTATCTTCAAAGTATTCTTCCCTGGAGAGCGAAAATCATTTTTGGGTGAAATTCGTGCTAAGGAGGAAATACAAAAGTTTGTCCAACAAAAAGTGAGCTGTGAAATAGGAGGAGATTCTGCTTCTTGTTCTTCTGGTAATAAAGACCACAGAGAGAATGTGCCTGTGAAACTTTTTTCACTGTTTCAACAAAAAATGTTGGAGAGAAGGAAAGGATCACAAGAGTTGCCTAGACGAATCAAGAGTACATTGGAAATGAAGCAGAAACAGGATTTGGGAGATGAACAGTAATAAAACCAGTAAGACTGCAGGATTACAATGCAATAATTATATTTGTGAAATATGACAGAATAAGAAAATCTGGAAATAATGGACTTTTTCAGAATCTATTGGACTTGATGGGGGACTCTAAAGTGGGTCTACTTCAAATAATCGAAATGTCACTTACCCGAATTTGAAATGATCGAGATGAAAACACAGAACTTGCATTTAGACAAACACTCAACCAATATTTAAAACAGGGAAAGGAGGCAGTCAGGCAGCATTTGGGAGTCTGCCTATTTCCCCACTACAGTGCGATCTCAGAGTTGGTATATGTAGTTATGGGGGTGTGGGGGGTGTTGTGGACAAAGCCCCCCCACCATTTGGATGGGCTGGATATGCTTTGGTTTGTTTTTTTTTTGTCTATGATTACCCAATTTGAAGAGGTATTTCACAGCTACACTGTTAAGGCTCCTACACATAGCAGAAGCAAAAAGCTGCAATTCAAAGTGGAAAGGGATGATTATGAAACAGGAGGGAAGTGCAAGAAACAAGGAGAGACTGAGATTTTGGATGCAGGCGTTTAAGGAGAACAACAATAATAATGCAGAATATTATATTTATAAAAGTAGCAGAATGTATCCTAATAACTAAGCCAACATGGGAATGGAGAAAGGAGATTATGCCGATAGGGATGACTGCAATTAGGACTATAGATAACAGGCAAAAGGGGGCTGGAATTTATTGGAAAAAACTGGGAAAGGAACTAAGGTATTGGGAGCAAATAACTAGACATGGAAAAATGAAATAATGGCAAGATGCCAAGAATTTATTTGAACTGCAGTTTAGAGATTGCCTTCCATATCAAGGACTGATATCAGAGTATAGGCAAAGGGAAAGAAATAAGAGGCCCCTAACTGAAAGACAAGCGCTGATAAGAGTATTTAGTAGAATCTAGAAAGAAGCTACCATTAAAAAAGGAATAATCAGTAGAGCATATGAAATACTGCATGATAACTATAAGAATAAATCACAGGAGGTCAGAAAGGAATGGGAAGAGAGAATGAATAAGCAATTCACAAAGAAACAATGGAAGGATATATGTATGTCTCCCCAAATACGCAGCAAAATTAGAAATGTTCACTTAGATATTTTTATACCCCAAGTAGACTCCAGAGAATTTTCCTCACCTGGAGAGCAAATGTTGCAAGTGTGATGGGGACATGTTTTCAATACAGTCTGACAACCTTTATATAAATGTAAATTTGCCTATGTCACAAGTGATAATTCAGTAAAGGTGCTTAAATAAAAAAAACATTTCATTAACACTGAAAAAAAACACTGGATTAACACTGAACAAAAAAAGAAAATACAGCACTGTCTGCTCCCTGTCCCTATACTCCATGTCACTGTGCTGGTGCTGTACATTATCTTACACACAATGCAGCACTGTCTGCTCCTTGTCCTTGTACAATATGTCACTGTGCAGGTGCTGCACATCATCTGACACACCATGCAGCACTATCTGACCCCCGTCCCTATACTCCATGCCAATATGCAGGTGTTGCCCATCACCCTACACTCAATGCATCACCACGTGGCTCCATGTTCCTATACACCATGTCATGGTGCAGGTACAGCATGTCATCTTACACCAACGCAGCTCTATCTGCTTCCTGTCCTTATACTCCATGTCACTGTGCTGCTGTTGCACATCATCCTATATACAATGCAGCAGTCTGCTCCATGTTGCTATAATCCATGTCACTGTGCAGGTGCTACAAGAACATGTACATGATATAAAGAAACAGAAAATGGAGAGTTCTGTAGCTAGCAATTTTATTTAAAGAATGTCATGATTTTTACAAGCAACCATTTTAGAAAAGGGTTTTATTAAATTAGGTGATGATATTTTAATAAAACAAAAACTGCTGTTTTAAAGAATCAGTTTTTATTTTAAAATATAATACTCTTGCACCTTATGGATTAAATTTAGAAGTTAATTGGAAATATTTAATTACCAAATTGTTTGTTTGATTTATTGGTATCTGAGGCGCTATGGTCTGGTTAATAAATCTTGTGGAACTGTTGCCAGTAGTCTTTTTGTTTTATATATGGGTCTACTTTGATTCACTAAAAACTCATTTCACTTAATTTCAAACCACTCACACCAAATTGCTGAAAGTTCAAATCACTCCAAACTCATTTCACTGAATGTAAGTACTTTTGGGCAAATAAAACATATATGCCCTTTTCCCAATGTAGTTGCGATCCTGGAGTTAGTATATATAGTTGGGGGGGTGGGGGGGCACAGCCCCCCACAGTGGGGGTTGTGTGGGATGTAGCCCCCATCTACTTTTGCTCTTATATTGTTAGCTTTCAGTGAAATGAGATTCATTAATATAAAAGCTAAGTAGGTGGGGGGGCTACACCCCCACACCCCTCTACTATATATATTAACTCCAGGATCGCACTACAGTGGGGTAAAGGAGATATACATTTTATATGCCCAAAGGTACTTACATTCAATGAAATGTGATTCAGTGAAATAAGTTTTCAGCAATTACTTGAGGGTGAATTGAAATTCAGTGAAATGAGTTTTCAGTGAATCAAAGTAGACTCATATATACACGCTCATATTCATATATATATATATATATATATATATATATATATATATATATACACACACACACACACACACACACACACACACATAGATAAATATAGATATATTAAGCCTTTCTTGATCTATACCTATATATCTAAAAACCAAAGGGTAAAAGTCACACAGACAAACCATTTGCTAAAAACTGCAAGGAAGACCAGGTCATGCTCGAGTCTTCACTGTCTAATACCTTATACCTCCTGCAGTGGAAGCCTATGAGACTTTCTGCAGCATAGATACAACCAAGCTTCACTGCGTAAAACCTTAAACCTCCTGTAATCGAGGGCCATGTCTCTTCTTCTAGCACAGACTCAGGCAAGTTTCACTGTGTAATACTTTAAACCTCCTGTAGTAGAGGCCCATGAATCTTTCTGCAGCATAGACCCAGCCAAGCTTGACTATGGAGTACATTAAACCTCTTGTAGTGGACAGCCATGAGTCTTTTTGTAGCAAAGACTCAGCCAAGCTTGACTATGCAAGTACCTTAAACCTCCTGTAGTGGAGAGCCATGAGTCTTTTTGTAGCATAGATTGAGCCAGGCTTGACTGTGTAATACCTTAAACCTCCTGTAGTGGAGGCTCATGGGATATGTGCAAAAATGATCCCATAATGGACATATCAGTAATGCAATTATGCTGTACAGACAAGGTAAAAAAAAAAAACGACTGAAACAAAGCATGTGTACAGCTAGTGGGGTTTGGTTTTACTGGTCTGTATGTATTCATAAAGACTTAAAAAGTCATGGACATTCAGAAGCCCTGTAGCTGGAGCACTGATATTTCTTTAACGGGTCATCTGCATATATCCCATAAGCATTCACTATAGGAGGTCTAAAGGTATTACACCATGAAGACTCTTGCTTGGCTGTGTCTTTCTTGTAGCTTTTACAAATTACATATGTGGAGCTTCCTTCTGTGCCCCATCACTTTAAATAAAGCAACTCCATGGATTTAACAACATTGAGGTAAGGGTCAGCTTTTGACAGGCTGCAGCGAGTTTTATGCTCTCTTGTTTTTACTGAATGCTTGCAAATTACTCCTATAAAAACAGTAAAACAAACCAACTCAGGAATGGAAGGGTGCTGTACATAATTCAGGCCAACATTTACTAGCATTAACAATTGTTTTGCCTAGTATTTCAGCTTTAGTCTTTAACTGTAAGTAGCCATTTAATGAAAGTAATATTATACTTTACTATACTCATAGAAAATTAATCTATACATTTGTGTTTCAACTTCTTTTTTTGTTTATTTCGCTATTAAACCTGATGTTCACTCTGAGTGGAATTTTGCACCTCCTGACACCCAAAGAGTCGCTTGTTTGGATAGCCTTCAACTGAGCCAGAGAATGCACTTTTTCCACCTAGCTGTAAGCAAATGTACACATTCCAAAAATGATAAAAATTACCAAAAAAGTTAAAATACATTAGTTACTCAGCACAAATTCCTCTTCACAATGGTAATATTAATGTCAGCTAGACATCTTAATTTATATTTAACTAATTAGATAACATATGCACATTTACTTATTATAGTTATGCAAACGACTATTACCATCTCTGTAATCACAGTAGACAGACTTCATCTATCAGTGTGACTTTTGTTCAGGCAGATGTGATCTTCATATGGCTGCAAACTAAATTTATAGATGGCATTTTGTTTTTTAGATGTTTGCATAATTATGGGTATCTACATATTTAATGGACAAATAAAGTTAATGATTTGCCATGCTGTGCTGGTTAGACACCACCTATAAGTACAACGTTTTTTAGTCACTGTATATACTTTCATCTGATACCATGGCATCCCATGTAAACACCTCTAGCTGACGTTCTTAATGTAATTATGAACGTATGCCATATACTCAATATTTCCAAGGAAAAAAAATTGTGTTACCAAGTACCCCACTCATCTGAGGACGACTTCTTTGGTGACTGGGCATCTGAAATTCTGAAACACAATCAGTCCAATTGCACAACACCAGAAATATGTACAGAAATATGAGTAATTATGCTATTATGCATATTTTATTACTGACCAAGTTGGAATATCAGTTCAAAAACTCATAATTCTCATGTGACACAGACCCCACTCATCTGACAAGCCTAATTCCCTTCATTTATCACACTAGGATTACTGCCAACAAAATGAGAGGCATACACAGCAAGATGCAGTTACCACGTGATCCTGAATACGATAATTTGAGTATCGTAAAACAAGTGAATAAATTAATACAATGCAATGCTTTGGAGAAGATGCCATTTATATGAAAGTATATCTGAAGGGTACTAGGCTGTAGCTGTGATGCCTCCTCTAAAGGGTTATGCTACGCTATGTTATGTTAGTTGGTGTAGTGCTTACAGCTGCAGACACCAAACTGGAGGGTCTAGGGTTGGCTTCCAAGTAAAGGTTTTTCAGGACTTGTAGATGAGGAGTTAGAGCACTACTGGTCTTGTAAACCAGGGGTCATGAGTTTCAAATCTCATCAAGATTCAGCTTTTACTTTTGCTACGCCCTTGGGTTAACAAAGAAGGTTAACACCTGCACCACAGCACATGGAACACATAGCCCTACAGAACACCCACCATCACAGCTCTCTCATAAAAACATAAAGCACACACCCACCTTCGCAGAGGCTCTCAATAGAAATCTACCCAAACAGCAGACACCGTCAAGGCAGAAATGCACTCGACCACCACAGCACAGATCACAAGACACATAGCTCACCCACACAGTGTGCTCCTCAACCTAAGCCCCTAAGACAAAAAAGCTTACCCAATACACTAATCATAGGTGACTTGATAGAGAGGCACACTGATGTCTCACTCACTAGGTTGAATAAGGAGAAGGTAACAGTCAGCTGTCTGTCAGGTGCCAGGATCCGACACATAACACATGCACTCAGATCACTCAGCAGGATGTACAAGTATGACTCTATCGTTGTCCATGTAGGTGTGAATGACCCGAAACGTACCTCCCTAGACTACATGAAGAGAGACATGGAGGAGCTCTCGGATTATGTAGCCCAGGCAGCTATGACCCTAGCCCTGAGCTGCATCCTACCATCACCCAGAATGATACCGCAGTACAAACAGAAAATGAATGACTTCAACAAGTGGCTAAGTTTCTGGTGTTATTCTAAGGGGATCCAGTATCTGTCTGCTTGGGATGACATGACTGGCACACTGGCTCAGTGAGGCATGCTATGATACACCTGTACCAAAAAATAGAAGCTGAAGAACGAAGTAAGAAATACACCAATTTATTCAAGTCCACAGATTCAAGTCCACAAATTAAGCGCTTTCATTCCTCACAGGGAACTTCATCAGAATACTTAGTAAGGAAATCATCAGCCTAAACACTACCCAATTAAACACCTCATAATTATCTCATAAAAAGACTTGTTAGCCATTGGTTTACTAATTAATAAATAGATACTTGCCCAGTAAAATTCCAACGATAAAAAATACTATAAACAGCATATAAACACATCAAATACCTGAAAAATATCTATATCTATATCTATCTATATATATATATATATATATATATATATATATATATATATATATATATATATATATATATATATATATATATATATATATACACACACACACACACACACACACACACACACACACACACACACACACACACGCAGAAAAAAAAATATATATAACAATTCGTTCACAGCAAGAGGTTCTCCTGTTTGACTCTCGGCTGGAGTGCCTTCTGTGCAGAGTCTGCATGTCCTCCCCGAGGTCGAGTGGCCTCTGAAAGACATGCGTGAATGGGCGTGCCTTCACTGAAGGTTTGGCGTCGGGCTGGCAACTTGGCACCATAAAAATCTACTGCCAATCATTAGTGGACTGAAGTTCCGCTGTGGCAACCTCTAACCGGGAAAAGCCGTAAAGACAAACAAACAATTTAAAACCCCAAGTTAAAGTTTGAATGCTCTCATTTTTAAAGCTGGTAACAGAGAAAAATGGTCATTGGGAAGCTAGCCTGGGGACATTTTAAAGTATGTTTGTACAAAGCACTGGTCCCCTTTTCTTTACTAATTTCGTATACATGTTCATATATCCGTTGTTTGAGTTTCCTCTCCGTATTCCCAATGTAATAGGAGGTACATACTATACAGAAGGCAAGACACACCACCCCTTTGGTGTTACAGGAGAAATAACCAGTTGCATCTAATCTCTCACCTGTCCCTTGAACCGTCAGTTAATATATGGGCACTGGTTGCACTTTTTTAGTTCAATAACTTTTGGCCACTACCCTTTCAAAGGTGTTTTTCAAATTAGCCTCTCTTTTGAAGTTAAACTTAAGGGGTTTAGAAAAAACATGTTACAATTGCCTCATGTACACAGACAACCCTCTCCTCCTCCCACAAAACACAAATACATGCGAGAGATGCAACTATACGGCCAAACTGGAGGCTGAGCTCTCTCAACATAGGACTGGCAAGACCAGTCAGGAGGAGAAGGTTACCACACACACTATAGACCCAGTCTCACATAGTACCATCACAACCTCAAATCATACACATAAACACACAAAGACATACTCGGCGGCTCTGATCAAAAATCTACCAAAACAGCAGAGGCCACCAAAGCAGACACCCAAACAACCACCACCTCAGAACACAACACCTGCAACACATAGACCTCACAGTCAGAGTGTCAAACAGTCACAGCCCTTAAGGCCAAACACAATGCCAGACACACTAGTCATTGGTGACTCCATAGTCAGACACACTGACGTCCGCTCACCAGACTGAGTAAGGAGAAGGTCACAGTAAGCTGCCTGTCGGGCGCTAGAATCCGCCACATAACGCAAGCACTCAGGTCTCTCAACAGCAGGTACAAATATGACTCAGTCATTGTCCACGCTGGTGTAAACGACCTGAGACGTACCTCCTTGGACTACATGAAAAGAGACATTGAGGAGCTCTCTGATTATGTAGCCCAGGCAGGTATGACCCTGACCTTGAGCAGTATCCTACCTTCACCAAGAATGATGCCACAATACAGAGATAAGATGATCAGCTTTAACAATTGGCTTAAACTCTGGTGTCATTCAAAGGGGATCCAATGTCTGTCTGCCTGGGATGACATGCTGGACAAGCCACGCTGCTTCAAGGGACGGCTTGCACCTGTCACCCTGGGATTCGGATATTGGCAAAGGCTCTTGCCACCCCATAGTGCCTTTTTAGGCAAGGCTCAAATTCTAAACCTACCACCCTAGAACACAAAAAAGGAAAAAAACTAAGGGTAATGCTGCTCAATGCCAGAAGTCTAAATCTCAAAATGCACGCACTCGAGGCCCTTCTCAGTATGGAGAACATCGATGTCTGTGCAGTGACGGAAACCTGGTTCAAGGCTCCTGAGAGCACCCCAGCACTATCAGGTTTTACCTCTTATCATGCGTTCCGCCCCAAAATCAGGCCAATACCAAGAAAGGAGGGGGTATCCATATTCATCAAAGACACCCACACCTCAAGACTGGTGGCAACGCACGATGCATCGGAGACCATCCAGGTGCAATTAACCATAGGCAAGACTGCTCTGCAAATTGTAGCATGTTACAGGCCACCCTCACAAACTCAGGAACCTCACATGGCCTTCCTGAAAACACTAGAGGGGATAAATGTATCACCAAACACCATCATACTAGGTGACTTCAATTACCCTAATATAGACTGGGAACACTACTCAAGCCCAAACACCCTAGCCCAAAAGTTCCTGGAATTCATAAACTCAAATGCCATGGAACAACTAGTCACCATCCCCACAAGAGGAGAAAACATACTTGATCTCATCATCACGAACATGGGAGCACAATGTTCAACACCGGAAGTATACCCCTCACTGGTGAGATCAGATCACAAACTAATCTCGCTGGAGGTCCTCATCCCACCCCACCTGAAATAAAAAGACCACAGTAAAGAACTTCTCGAAGCCGACTTCACACTTCTAAAGACTAGTGTGGTCTCCTTTAAGGCCCCGAGCCGACGGAAAACAGTACTCAAGCCGCTGAATCACTTACAAATGCCTTCTACCAGCACCTGCAGGACTGCATGGATAAGGCAATCCCAAGCAAAACAAAGACTCTTTGTACCAAAGGCAAGCGTCCACTCTGGTGGACTCCAGCCATAAACAAACTCTACAACAAAAGGAGGAAGCTACTACAAGATAGAGCAAAATCCTTAAAAGGTAAGACACCCTTGATCACTATAAGTAAAAACTAAGAGCTCTCATAAAATCATCCAAAGCAAATTTTGAGAGAAAAATAGCTAAAGACTCAAAAGACAATCATAAGGCCTTCTTTAGTTATGTTAGAAACCTGGGAGGAAACTCCCAGATATGCTCAGAACTAGTTCAAAATGATGTGAAGATTACTGATCCTACAGACATTGCCAACATACTGGCTGACAGGTTCAGTGCAAACTTCTCCCCTCCCCAAAAGGAGAGATATCTATACCAAGCGATTGCAGCCCCCAAACATCTCCAACGCCCAAGTGAGAACTGCTCTCTCCAAAGCAAAAACACAGCATCCATGGGACCTGATGGTGTCCCCGGCTGTGTGCTCCACGAACTCAACGAGGAATTAAACCCACAGCTAGGACAGTTGTTTAATCATAGTCTTACCTCTGGATACGCACTCCAGGAGTGGCGCACTGCAACTGTGGTCCCACTTCACAAAGGCGGTGCCTCCACCGACCCTGGAAATTACCGCCCATTAGCTTGACAAGCCTTATCTGCAAAGCCATGGAGAGGATCATAATGGACCTCATAAATAAAGACATAGGGAATTTGCAGACTTTGGATCCATCCCAGTTTGGCTTTGTCAAAGGCAGATCATGCCTTCTAAACTTGGTTGACTTTTTGAAACAGTCACCAAAGCCATTGATGAGGGAAAGGCAGTCCATACAGCCTACCTCGATCTGGCGAAGGCCTTTGATACAATACCCCACTCGGGTATCATTGAAAAACTCATCAGCTTAAATGTTAACCCATACATCACAAGATGGGTTGCAAACTGGCTGAGTGACAGAACCCACAGGGTCAGAGTTGCTGGCGCCATGTCAGACTCAAATCCTGTCACAAGTGGTGTACCACAGGGCTCAGTCCTGGGCCCACTCTTGTTTGGCATCTACTTTTCCAGTACAAGCAAACACAGGAGGGTTATGGCTGACAAAGTTTGCAGATGACTGCAAACTGGGCCATAGTAGAAAACACATCTGACACAGATATCCTTCAGAAGGGTCTCACAGAAACGGATAACTGGTGCCAGAGCCATGGCCTAAAGTTAAATGCCAAAAAATGCATAGTCATACCCTTCGGGCAAAACAAGGTTACCCCTAGCTACCAAATAGGTGGCAATCCACTGAGTACAGAAGAAGTTATCAGGGACCTGGGGACCCAGGTTGATAGTAGTCTGTCATTCGACACCCATGTAGCTAAAGTAGTTAGGAAGACCTTCTACATTGCCCACCTTATCATGAAGGGATTCTCATCTAGATCAAGGGAGGTCATAGTCTCCCTATACTCATCACTCATCAGACCAATGATTGAGTACAATGCCCCATTCGGAATGTATCTGACCCGACACTTGCAGCAGCTGGAGAGGCCACAAAAGTTCCTCACCAAAAGGATAAAGGGTCTCAAACATCTGTCCTATGCTGCCCGACTGAAAGAACTCCAGCTCTATTCAGTCGCCACCGCTTGCTCAGAGGTGACCTTTGCCTAACATACAAGGCCATGTCAAACCCAGATTTGATGAATATGCTTCACCTCAAAAATCTAGATCCGTCAGAGCCACAAGGGCGGAGACTTAAACCTCGACACGGCTATTAATAGGACGTGCTGGAGGGATAGATTCATCACCCAAAGACTCCCTATGCTGTGGAATAAAATCCCGGTATATGTGAGGCAGAGCACCTCGCTGGCCTTGTTCAAGAGAAATCTTGACCAATGGATGGGAGATCGCAGATATACCCCAGGGATTACCTCAGTGTCACTGCTCAACAGAGGCACAGCAAAATAATGGGTATAGTTCCCCATACTAAAGGGGTGGCGTAAGCCACAAAACTATGGGCTAGGCTTGTAAATGCCCTCGGGCAGATAGCCTAGTATGAACCTATGAACCTATGTTGGGCATATTGAAAAATAGCTCCCAATATTTCCTTAGCACAGTTGTGGATCACTCGGGGATTCCATATTTAAATCTTCCTCATAATGCATCAGAGGAACATACCTAGTGCTCCAGCCTTCAACAATTTCATGTTTGGCTGATTCAACCAAGGTGTGATACCCCCAGGTGAGATATGGGTAGGCACACAAATTTGAAGAATGAAATATATTTTGTGACCGAATACCATTTCGACATTTGGGAGGTCCTTACTGTGGTAAGTAAATATTGGGAGCTATTTTCCAATATGCCCAACAGTTTAGATGTTTTTGCTAAACCCCTTATGTTTAGCTTCAAAAGAGGGGCTAATTTGAAAAACAACTTGAAAGGGTAGTGGCCAAAAATCATTGTACTAAAAAAGGTACCTTAAGGTGTGGTATGTGCAACCAGTGCCCATACATTTCCAATTTGGGGAAACTGACGGTTCGAGGGACAGGTGCGAGATTAGATACAACCGGTTATTTCTCCTGTAACACCAAAGGGGTGGTGCACCTTGAGTTCTGCACAGTATGCACTTCCTGTTACATTGGGAAGATGGACAGGAAACTCAATGGATAGGTGAACATTATTACAAAATTAGTAAAGAAAAGATGACCAGTGCTTTGTACTTTAGAATGTCCCCAGGCTAGCTTCAAGTTTTGGGTATTAAAGCATGTTTTATTACCTGAGAAGGGAGGTGACTGGGAAAGCAGTTTGGAATTCAAGAAATTAATATGGCAGTTGAGATTGAATGCTTGTTCACTGCCTGGTCTCAGTGACCATTCAAACTTTAACTTGGGTTTTAAATTATTATACATATATACTTTTCAGCATGTGTGTGTGTGTGTGTGTGTGTGTGTGTGTGTGTGTGTGTGTATATATATATATATATATATATATATATATATATATAGGTATGTTTGAATCAAACATGAACAGAAATAAGAATCCTGATGCACTTGTACAACCTTAAGAAGGCCGGATAGATAAATAGCCTAATCAAACATCTAATTCGCCCAAACAGATATCGCGCTACTGTGATACAATCAAACTGCTCATTGTTCAAAATATAGCGCGGGTATCCCAAAGTAGCGTAAAGACAAACAGCGATTGCCATTATTTGGAAAAGTATACCCTGGTGTAGGAAATAATTCCCTGACAGCAAGCAGAGATTCACAATGGAATGCGACGGTCCATATGTACATCAGTAACACACAGTATTCTTGCGCTTTAAATGTGTATGTAAAGTGATAGACATGTTTCTATCCATAGGTTGTTGACACTGGAACGCAGGATTATCATCTGAGTACATTGAATGAATTGTATTCCACAACTGAAGCAGAGAAAGGTTGAAAAATGCTCGTTGTGGATGGGTATCAGTACTATCTAGAAAAGGCATCCACAACGAGAAATTATTGGTGTTGTGTAGAAAAAATAGGGAGAAATGTAGAGGTAGATGTATCGCAGTGGGTGGTGTTGATGGGGAAGTGTTGTTGAAATCCTTGGCGCATTACCATGCACCAGACTCCAGAAAATCAGACGTCTGTAGGGTGAGGACAGCAATCAAGCCTAGGGCAGTCCAATCGGTTGAGGATCCATGCAGAGTGGTATCGGAGGTGTTGGCGGGCACATCCACTGAGATTACAAGTGATTTACCCAACACCAACACACTGAAACAGTCCATAATCAGAAGTAGGAACAAGGCAAAGAGAGATCCCCAAGGGCTTCACTAGCCTGAAACAGCTAACAGCTGACATGTTACGCATCAAGAATGTTAGTCTCATAGTTCGGCACAATAGCAATGGTAGGATATGTAATTGTGTAGTGACCATCACTTTGCTGAGAAACCTACAAATGTTGAGTCAGGCTGAATACATGATGGTAGATGGCACCTTCCCATTACATAATGTTGGCTGCAAACAGATATACACAGTCCATTGTGCACTGCCTGGTGTAGATTACAGGAGAACCATCCCTGTTGTGTATGGCTTACTCTCCAGCAAAGCTGAAGTGACATATGATCTCTTCTGGAAAAACCTGAAGTTGGTATGTGAGCAGCAGTCCATAACACTGTCTCCAAGAGTGATGCTGACTGATTTTGAAAAGGGTGCTGCAAATTCCACATAATGGAATTTCCCTCATAGCAATCCCAAAGGCTGCTGGTTCCATCTGAACCAGATACTCTGGAGGCAGACGCAACTTCTACACTTGGCCAGCGAGTCCAATAAGTGTAGAACATTTTCCTCCCTATGCAAATAACTCCCTGCAATAGCTTTCCTGCACCCAAGGATGTTATCCCAACCTTTGAAAGTATAGCTACTGACATGCCGGAGGCGGCGCAACCGCTGTGCACGTTCTTCAGGGAGAACTACATACTCGGAAAACCCAGGTGGTATGGTATGAGGGGCATTGCATCAGAGAGAATACCACCGCTATTCGAGGTCCAGTTTTGGAATTAGCATGATACTGCTGTGCTAGGGGTTCCGAGATCCTAAAATGCTGTGGAAGGGTGGCACAGGTGCCTCCGCAGCCTGTTGGGGAGGAAGAGACTGCAAATCATTGATGTGTTGGAAGCCATACAGCTTGAACAGAAGCATTTGGAAGATTTCCTGCAGCGGATAGACATGTGTGCACCTCTGCCACCCAAACAGAGGTGTCTGCAGGTCAAAGAGGAAGCGTTTAGTAAACTACTTGCAAAATGGGATACCTTCACATGTCAGGGTTTTACTACCCTTGTAGCAAAGCATTGCTCCTTTTAGGATGAGTACCCACATATACTCCTAGTCTGGATTGCACGTAATCGACAGCACCTACATTCTGGCGAGGCACAGTATTTGGTGATGCAAAGTGGTTGAGTGGATACAGTAGTGTTGTCTATACTATGTTTGATGGTCTGAGCACATTGGTGGACACTAGCAATATGGGAGAATGGGACACTCGTCCAGGCATCACAGCAGTTATACAGCCATAACCGTGTTGGCATGATCAGGCTGCAGCCTATTTGAATGGAAATAGGAACGCTGGGCTTTATGAACATTCCATCTGTACAACTTCCGATGCTGCAGCAACGGTCCAGGGGAGACATACAACGCGGTAGTGCATATTGCAGTTTGAAAATGTTGATTCGATGCCGTCGACATTTCTGTTCGACATTTTTAGCATCCGGTAATGTGTGTTTCGGTCTTGCGCATCGCTCATTGCAGGTTTCGTTTAATTCCAGGTCAAACATCTGACAGTAAATAAATAAATAAATAAATATATATATATATATATATATATATATATATATATATATATATATATATATAAATAAATATATATATATATATATTTTTTTTCAAGCATTTCATGTGTTTATAGGTTGTTTATAGTATTTTTTATTGTTGGAATTTTACTGGGAAAGTTGGAATTTTACTGGGCAAGTAGGCAAGTATCTATTAATTAGTAAACCAATGGATAACAAGTCTTTTTATGAGGTAATTATGAGGTGTTTAATTGGGTAGTATTTAGGCTGATGATTTCTTTGTTAAGTATTCTGATGAAGTTCCCTGAGAGGAATGAAAGTGCTTAATCTGTGGACTTGAATAAATTGATGTATTTCTTACTTCGTGGTTCAGCTTCTATTTTTTGGTGCAGGTGTATCATGGTGTGCCTCACTGAGCTAGTGTGCCAGACTGAGTGGTTTTGGATTACTTGTCTTTTTGTTCTCAGTCTTTTCACCTACTGCTTCGTTTATTGGGATGACATGATTGACAGACCTCGATGCTTTGCCAGAGATGGCCTGCATCTCTTACCCCTGGGTTTCTGGATTCTGGCTAAGGCTCTTGCCACCCCTATAGTGCCTTTTTTAGACAGTGTTCCAAAGACTAAATTACCACCATAACAGTTATAAATAAATGTAACCTGAGGGTCATGCTGCTCAATGCTAGAAGTATAAATCTCAAGATGCACTCACTCGAAGCCCCTCCTTAAAATGGAGAACATCAACATTTGTGCTGTAACAGAGACCTAGTTTAAAGCAGCAGAAAGTACCCCTGCACTACAAGTTTATAGCTCATTCCACACCTTTCGGCCCCAGAACTCGGACCGAAGTTCCAAAGGCGGTGGTGTCTCCATATTCATTAAGGATATGCAAACACCTCTACACTAGAAGCACAACATAATGCATCAGAGATACTTCAGGTACAACTAACATTGGGCAAAACAGCGATTCAGGTCATTTCCCACTCCACATTCCTAAGCATCCTGGAAAATATTAGGGTCCAATCCAATACCCTCCATTAACTGGAAAAACTACTCATGCATCAATATACTTGCCCAACGTTTCCTGGAATTCATTAATTCCAATGCTCAGGACCAGCTCATTCTTACCCCCACTAGAGGGCGCAACATTCTTGACCTGGTTATTACCAACACAGGGGATCAGTGCTCTACACCAATAGTCAATTCCTCCCTGGTTAGATCCGACCACAAACTAATCACCATGGAAATCCACATCCCACCCCCCACCCCCCGCAAAAGTACCCACCATGGAAAACTTCTCCAAAGCTAACTTTGAGCTCCTAAAAACAGAGGTGGCTAACTTCATGGCACCCATGCAAATAGAGATTAGTTGCACGAGTGCTGAATCATACACCAATGCACTATACGAACACGTGCATAAATGCATGGAACTAGCCAAACCCAACAGAACCAAGACGCTCTCCTCCAAAACAGAAAGCCATTCTGGTGGTCCCCTGCCATTAACAAACTCTACAACAGAAGAAAGAAACTGTTGCAGAAAAAGGTGAAGTCCCAGGATTGGAAAAACTCCCTTATTAGCCTCAACAAAAAGCTGAGATCCCTCATCAAATCCTCTAAAGCTAGCTATGAAGGCAGAATTGCAGCAGATACTAAAGACAACCACAAGGCCTTCTATAGCTATGTCAAGAATCTCCACGGCAATACCCAGATTAGCTCTGAGTTACTGCACAATGGTACCTCCTATACTGAGCCAACAGATATTGCCAACATACTGGCTAAAAGACTCAGTGCCAACTTTACCCCTTTCTCCCCCGCTAAAGGACCAATCACAATACTGGAAGAATGCCAGGCACCCAGTACTACTGCTGCACAGGTTAAAGTTGCATTGTCAAAGGCCACGAATACAGCATCCATGGGACCTGACAACATCCCTGGCTGTGTTCTACATGAACTATAAAGTGAACTGGCACCACACCTGTGTGCCCTGTTCAATCACAGCCTCACCTCAGGCTTTGTCCCTTCCGAATGGTGCATTGCTACAGTCATTCTTCTCCATAAGGGGGAGCGACTACAGACCTTGAAAACTATCGCTCCATCAACCTGACCAGTCTGATATGCAAGGCCATGGAGTGCATCATCATGGCGTTATAAGAGATCTGGGGACACAGGTTTACAGTAATCTCACCTTAGACCACCACATTGCCACTGTGGTCAGAAAGTCCTATGTGGTACATCTCATTACCAAGGGTTTTGCATCCAGGAAGAAAGAGGTTATTGTCTCTCTCTACTCTTCCTTCATTAGACCAATCATTGAATACAATGCCTCATTTGACATGTACCTCACTAGACACCTGCAAAAGCTGGAGAGGATACAAAAGTACCTCACAAAGAGGATCCTAGGCCTTAAGCACGTCCTATATGGACTCAACAAACTCCAGTTTTTCTCTGTTTCCTATCATCTACTAAGAGGCGATCTCTGCTTGACTTGCAAAGCCATGTCTGACCCAGCTCTGTAAGAAATGCTACATCTAAAGAAATCCCAATCCCTCCACACCACACTCTCCAGAGACCTCAACCTCATTACCACAATCAACAGAACATGCTGAAGGGATAGGTTCATAACCCAGAGACTACACATGCTCTGGAACAGACTTCCCATACATGTCAAGCAGTTCACCTCACTAGCTCTCTTCAAGAGAAATCTTGATGAGTGGATGGGAAATGAAAAGTTCACCCCGGGGATCACTCCAGTAGATCTACTCAATAGAGGTACTGGGAACTTACGTTGAGGGGGCACGATGCCAGGCCAATTCTTTGGGCTAGGCTTGTAAAGGCTCCAGGGCTATTAGCCTAGTGCACACCTATGAACCTATGAACACAGCCTAACAACCAGCTACAAACCTATACAGTCAGTCATTTCTGACATCCCTATATTCCTATTCAAGATAATATGATAGTTGGATGCTATTTCAGCAATTTAATATAATTATCTCCTAACTGCACTGATTCTCACAGAACGCCCAGATTTTTACCTCATATTTTTGGTTTCTTCCTCATAAAATTTAAGGTTTTCTGACAAATTGCTGAGGGGTAAAGTCACTAAATAATGACATGTATTTGAGTGTCAGACTTCATGTCCTTCAGACAATGCACACCAACACAAATTACATTACTCTAGCAAGTTTCTAAGTTTATGAGAACAACATTTACAAGATGTTCTTATTTTGGAGCCTTTTCTACTGTTACTTAAAGCTTTAGCCACATTTCTTGAGTGAAGAGTTTGATAAGTCTGTACTATAGAGAGTAGACCAAATACAAGAAAAATTAGGTATGTTCTGCAAAACTAAAGAAATATGTCTGATTTTTATTGCATTTCTCTGCTGTCTTGGCAAAGTCTTGCACCTCTCAACTGTCCAAATTCTGATTTTATAGCAAAAAAAAATACAATGGAGATTTTTTTTCTCTTGCTTCTATTGAACAGCACTAATGTACTGTGCAAGGGTGAGAATATATGTCCCATACACGTGCAGTACATCAACAAATGTGGAAGAACAGGAAACACAGAGGAACACTACAACACTATTATACAAAGACATTATTTAAGAAAGGTAAGCAATTTCTTTCTAAAATAATGTAATTGTACAATTGCAATAACTGACTCCTGGGTGTGAGTATACGTGGATTTTCCCACCTATGACTTTGTTTACTCACTCGGGCTTCGCCCTCATGATCAAACCAAGCTAACCATTGGTAAATCCTCATATACCCATACCCACTCATCGGTCACTGCTTAAAAATATATTTAGATAAATATGCATATTGCAGTACTAAACAAGTCTAAATATCTTCACATTGTTTGCAAGCAGACAGCAGACATCAGTGACCACTTCTGCAGCACTAAGTTTGTTGGTATCATAAAATATGAGGTCATGTACTGAAAGTCAGCACTGCAGCTGCATACACATGCATTTGTACACTCCATAAAGTGAGGAGTCAAACTTGTTTGAGTAAAATACTTCACTAACACAAAGCTTTTGCTGCATTCAGTAAAGAAAAAATTATAAGCAACAAAAATGAAAGTAAAGGGCTGTCCAGGTGTTTTGTGGTGTCAAACTTTGTAGATTACATAGTTCCGTAAGGACTGCCTTCCTGATGTCTGTTAAGTAAAGGAGCCGTAAGTTTGTTAATCGCACTCCACTGTGAATGTTTAGCTCTGGAGATGATGTAGTTATGGTGCGGTGCCTACATGTGGACCACCTGAATGTCATCATCAATCCCTTCATGTAGGTCTACTGATCAGCATGCAAATTCTTTCAGCTGCTTTCTGCTTCGCAGTACCCCCACCAACAATTGTCACTGAATAATATTGTACCAAAGTATCCTAGCTGCTGGCCACCATGAATACAATTCTGCATGAATCTGCAGAATGTCCACCTTCAGTTTACGCACAGGTCATACTGCAATACCGTTGCCGCCAATGTGCAGAACCAAAACTCCGGGTGTTAATGACTCCATCATGTTTTGTCCTCAGTAGAGGAATAAGGTCATCCCAGCGTACCACCTTCCAAAAGACATTACACCACCTCAGAAATAGCAAAACAGCAAAATCATGCAGTAAACACAAACTGTGCATTATGCAGTCTGTTACTCCCAGTGCATCACACAAGCCCCAACCACATACAAGCTCACCCCCCACCAAAAATGAAAGGCCCTCAATGTACCAGGGATTGGCTGAGCAAAGTCCACTTCTCCACTCATGCTGTGACAGTACATAGGACAGAGCGACAGCCCCACCTACCATGGCATTAACACCCGCTATCTCAGTACAGTGTCATGCACATCCAATGCAATGAGACAGTCTGCCAGGATATACCTAGTGTCAGTAATGTGCATCTCTGCTGTTCTCCATTACAGGTCATGTCATGCAGACAGATATTGTATCAGGGAAGGGCAAAGCAAAGCCCCACCTCTCCACTCATGCTACAACGGTACATGGGACAGACAGAAAGCCCCACCTGTCATCGTATGCAACACTACTGCACAGCGATAGAGTCTCCAGGAGATACCAAGTGTCAGTGCTGTGCATCTCTACTGTTCTCCATTACAGGTCACACCACGCAGACCTTAGTCTGGAGACAGACACCTTCACCCAGAAAGCAAGACCTGAGCCTGGCCACAGCAGGACATGAGCCTAGAGACAGATGCCTCCCTGTAGACAGCAGGAAGTGATCCTGGAAATAGCTGCCTCCCCCCAGACATTAGGACTTGAGCTTGGAGACAGAGGTCTCCTTCCAAACCACAGGACTTAAGCCAGGAGACAGACACCCCCCAAAAAGCAGGACTTGGGCCTGACCACAAATGCCTCCCCCCAGACAACAACAGGACCTGAACCTGTAGTCAGATGCCTCCCTCCAGACAGCAGGACCTAGGCCTGGACACAGAAGCCTCCCCCAAGACACCACAGGACATAAGCCTAGACACAGACACCTCCCCCAAGACACAGAAGGATCTGAGGCTAGACATCCACTGTACTGAGACAGTCTCTCCCAGGGGATAACTCAGTGTCGGTGCTGTGCATATCTCTGTTATTCTCTGTTATGTGTCGCACAAGTATGGAGACACACATGAATGCTGCAAGAGATGCCAGACTGATGAGGCACACATTGCCACTGAGCCCATGATGAGGCACACATTGCCATTGAGCCCATGCAGGCAGCAATCAGATGGTGGACACATCCCTGTAGGAATACATGGGTCAATATGTCTGTGTAATGCATGCGGAATCTGAACATCAAAACCTGTGTGTTGAAAATGTAAAAGAGGTGCTGCACAGCCTTTTTACATTTCCCTTGCTGAAGGTGAAGATGCTCTCTTATCAGATGCATTGCTTGCACTGCTCCACATGGTCTTTTGCCAAACCTGTATAAATAGTCACTGATGCTGCTATTATTTAGTTTCCATAGAAAAATGAGACTCTGTGTATACAAGGAGGTATGTATTGGTTTCTGTTTGTTGACTAGCAAGTAGTTAAATGGGTGTTCTAATAGTTTTTGTTCTAGAGTTCTGGATTTGATTTGTTGACTAATTATGATGTACCATCATCTGTAGTTGACTACTGGAGTATTACATTTTAAATTTCCTTATATAATTTGTTTTGTTTTTTATTGTATTTATATGGTCTGAAGAAGCGGTGGGTCATCATCATCTACTTTTGGCTGTTCCCGTTAGGGGTTTCCACAGCGGATCATCTGTTTCCATTTCTTCCTGTCCTCTGCATCATGCTCTTTCACACCAACCGCCTGCATGTGACCTCTCTCACCACATCCATAAACCTTATCTTAGGCCTTCCTCTTTTCCTCTTACCTGGCAGCTCCATCCTTAGCATCCGTTTCCCAATATACCCAGTATCCCTCCTCAGCACATGTCCAAACTAATGCAATCTCGCCTCTCTTGCTTAGTCTCCAAACTGTCCAACCTGAGCTGACCCTCTAATATACTGATTCCTAATCCTGTCCATCCTAGTCGCATCAAGTGCAAATCGTAACATCTTTAACTCTGCCACATCCAGCTCTGACTCCTGCCTTTTTGTCAGTGCTACAGTCTCCAACCCATATAACATAGCTGGTCTCACTAACCTCTTGTAGACCTTCCCTTTCACTCTTACTGGTACCAGTCTGTCACAAATCACTCCTGATACTCTTCTCCACCCATTCCACCCTGCCTGTACTCTCTTCTTCACCTCTCTTCCACACTCACCATTACTCTAAACTGTTGATCCCAAGTACTTAAACTCATCCACCTTTACCAAGTCTACTCCCTGCATCCTCACCATTCCTCTACCCTCCCTCTGATTTACACACATATATTCTGTTTTAGTCCTGCTGACCTTCATTCCTCTCCTCTCTAAAGTATATCTCCACCTCTCCATGGTCTCCTCAACTTGGTCCCTATTCTCACTACATATAACAATGTCATCTGCAAACATCATAGTCCATGGGGCCTCCTGTCTAATCTCATCTGTCAACCTGTCCATCATCACTGCAAATAAGAAAGGGCTCAGAGCTGATCCTTGATATAATCCCACCTCCACCTTAAACGTATCTGTCTCTCCCACCGCAGTCTTCACAATATCACACTACCCTTGTACATATCCTGCACCACTCTTACATACTTCTCTGCCACTCCCAACTTCCTCATACAATACCACAACTCCTCTCTAGGCACCCTGTCATATGCTTTCTCTAAATCCACAAAGACACAATGTAACTCCTTCTGGCCTTCTCTGTATTTCTCCAACACTCTCAGAGCAAATATTGCATCTGTAGTGCTCTTTCCTGGCATGAAACCATACTGCTGATCACTAATCATCACCTCCCTTCTTAACCTAGCTTCCACTACTCTTTCCCATAACTTCAAGCTGTGACTGATCAATTTTTTCCCTCTGTAGTTACTGCAGCTCTGCACATCACCCTTATTCTTAAAGATAGGTACCAAAAGACTTTTTCTCCACTCCTCAGGCATCCTCTGACTTTCCAAAATTTCATTAAACAATCTTGTTAAAAATTCCACTGTCATTTCTCCTAAGTACCTCCATGCTTCCACTGGTATGTCATCTGGGCCAACAGCCTTTCCATTCTTCATCCTCTTCATAGCTGTCCTTACTTCCTCCTTACTAATCTGCTTCACTTCCTGATTCAGTATCCCCACATCATCCAACCTTCTCTCTTTCTCATTCTCTTCATTCATCAGCCCTTCAAAGTACGCTTTCCATCTACTCAATACACTCTCCTCACTTGTGAGTATGTTTCCCTCACTGTCCTTTATCACCCTTACCTGCTGCACATCTTTCCCAGCTCTGTCCCTCTATCTAGCCAATCGGTACAGGTCCTTTTCTCCCTCTTTAGTGTCCAATCTCTCATACAACTCTCTATATGCCTTATCCTTAGCCTTCGCCACCTCTCTCTTTGCCATGCACCTCATCTCCTTATACTCATGTCTACTTTCTTCATCTCTTTGACAATCCCACTTCTTCATCACCAGCTTCTTCCGAAGTGGTGGGTACACAGTAAAAACACTTCCCTTTTTCTTTTACATTAAAGCCATGAAGTTTTTATGGACTAACAGTCATGGTGGTCAGATTATTTCATTAGTACGGTGTTAGTTGACATCAGAAATTCTGTATGATTGTCTTTCCATGCAACTGCAAGCAAATGGCCCACTCTGCCTCTGAATAATGTCTCCTTTACGGAGATTCCTTATGGCCACATTATTGAGATTACATGACCATCCTGGATAATTAATGCACATGGTCCCATAAAAGTACAGCCCATGCTGCAGTAATGCATTAGCCATGCCTACAGACATGAAGAAGGTATCAAAATACACATGGTGATATTTACTATTCAAACCTTCTGTGGGATTGATGACTACACAACATGCAAGTCCGACCTCAGGTGTCTCTTCCTTGTTTCCTGTATAGGCTTTGTGGTCACCAGCCAGCACCCACAACCTTGATACCATAATTTTGTGACTTAGCTAGCATGTATTGATGGTATCTCTTATGAACTTGAAATGCCACCACAGCCTCATCTAAACACACCTCTTTATGGAGGTTATACAGGCTCTGGAAAGCCTCAATAACAGCATTCAACATCTGCCATATGTAAATTTATCATGGTCTGGCTAACCCCTAGTGGTACTGATAGTGTTATCATAAAGGTAAAAATACTGTTGATTTTTTTCAAAACATACATAGGGTATCATCTTTGTGATGGAGTAATTGCTATACAAAGGGTCCATATTCCAGTATTTCCTGTGCACAGGAAGAGATACCATGCTCATATAAATCTACATTTCACAAATGCCTTAATGTCATCAGCACCTTTCATGAAGCCTGCTGACACTGCAAACTGTACCAGTTTATCTGTTCTGCAAAATGTTTCTGTAATGATGGTGGAAACATAAGATAGAAAAAGTTGAGCAAAGGAGTTGAAGAGCCCATAGGCTGTACAAAATCATGGACACTGAAATGATGCAGTACAGTATCCCACTGATCCTTGGGTGTGGTTGTGTCACCCCTATATTTATTTTTGTTAGCATTATTACTACAGGTCTTCCCACAAAACCACCATGTACTTTCATGGCTGCGTACACAGCATGTTTTACTTTTTTTTTTTTTTCACTGACATCAGTTTTACGCTGTCACCTGTACATAGAGTAGACTGCATCACAAAAAGGTTCACCCTGTAGTACAAGGGAACATACTGTGCATACCAGGGCATAAGGTTTCATCAAATGGAAGTGAAAGCCATCCAATCTGTGCAGACTGCAGCTCATCAGTTTGTACATCGGACCTACTGTGTGTCACGAGACATACTGGTTCATCCCATGGAAGTGGAAGACATTCATTGAGTCCAGTTCAGGGATACTGAAACCAATGCCACACTCACTAGCTGGGAACATGGCGTTGAGGTTGATATTTCCACCTGGCAAAGTTATGTCATGCAAGTTAGAACTACTGCAGTCCCGTGAGCTTGCTAATTGCAAATCAGTAGTATTTTGCAGCACATGGCAGCTGAGTTGCTACTGGCTGCACTGGGTCACTGTCAGTGTACAGCAGATGCTTTCTACTGCTTGTTAGTGACAGTTATGTTCCTGTCACTCCTAGATCATGAATGTTTATCAATGGCTGCATGCAAACTTTATTCGCACTGGCCACAGATGGATGGTAGCAACTTTAAGTGTAAGGCCATGTTCCTCACAGGGTGATTGCAGACACTGCTTGGGGGAGTCACCCTCATCATCATTATTTGAGGGGTCATCACTGCCCGTACTGCCATTACTATCCACCAAGGGAAAGGCAACGTTAGATACACTGTATTGTTCTTCATATTCCACAGTTTCATCCTCACAGCAGTCGACTTCAGCAGGCATGGTTTGCATTGTAGGATTCCATTACTGACAGACACACTAGTACAAAATATCTTGAAATCTGTAAGAGAGCATAGGCAGTGGTACTGCACTGGTACTTCTGTTTATACTTGGAGTTTTAAACAAACTTGTCAAATCACTGTTGACGATATGAGGAAACACGTTTACATATGCAGGCACTAAAACATAGATGGTTTAGGTAATAATGAAATAGAGTTACTGGAAATAATCTTACACAAAATCTATGATAACAGATGCATCTGTCCAGAAAGCAGCATCTGTGCCTAGAAATAGACACCTCCCCCTGGACAGCGGGATCAGAGTCTTGATGCAGATGTCCCCCTCCCAAAGAAGAAAGGGCCATTGCATGGACACCGACATCTCCTCCCAGACAGCAGGTTCTGTGGCTGGATATAGACATCTCCCCCACAACAGCCTGCCGACACAATGGAACACCACATTCAGCACGACTGTGCACTCTGGTAGCAGTAGAGGTAACCTAGATGTAAAGTGCAAGTATATGGACGGCAAGCTATCTACAGCCCTCCCTAGACAGAGGCCACTACCAACGTAACCAAGTCATAAAGGTTTAAATCATACGTAATCATATAAATATTAAAATACCTTAATAAATAATATATATAAATACATATACAGCCAGATTACATACCGATCTTAGTTTTCATAATATTAAATATAAGCAGAAGCACCATTCCCTAGACACAGACCTCTACCAAAGTAACCAAATCATATGGTAACAAGTTACATATAGTCATACAAATATGTATGTACATATATTATATACACATACCTATACATACAAAATCATGTAAATACCTACATAACCTAAGAATAAATAATGAACAACCCATACACATACCAAACTTAGTTTCAATGCTAATAAATATAAACATTAAAGCATAAATTAAAGCTAAATATAAGCATAAACCACTTCCCTGTACCACTCTGTTTATTAACTCATCTTCTAACCCTCTTCTTAACTGATTCAGACCTAATTTCTAAGCAAAGAGATGAATTCTCAGTCTCAATTGCTGATAGTTATATTTATTTCTTCAACTGTCAAATTACATGTTTTTGCATATTTAGACATTGTCACTTTTTAATTTGTAGTACTTTAAATGTAACTACATATTCCGTGAGTGTGTAATGTGTCTCACTGTTTTTTTTTTTATTGCTATCATGTACCTACTATGTTACTTATGACTTGGAGCTTTTCCCCCCGGGCCTCCACTGAAAAAGGACATATCCAGCTGGACTTTCCTGGAAAACAAACACAAAATAAATAAATTATAAATGTAAATACAATCTCTCTTTTGCTCTCATATATATATATATATATATATATATATATATATATATATATATATATATAAATATAAAACAGCATGAACTTTTAGTTATGTACTCACCATAACTTCAGATGTTTGGGATCCATCTCGCCTACATTCTGACTGATGGGTTCGGAGCCGATCCCTCGGCTCCGACTGCACGCTTTATGCCAAAGAGCGAAGTCTCTTATTGGCTGAGCTTACTATATCCCAGGATGCACCACTACCAGTCCCCCAGATCTAGTTTGTCCGCATACATGCACACATGCACGCCCTGCTTATATAACATCGTCAGATGAAACAAGATAAAACAGTAGAACTCAAAACCGTTCAATCTCTTCTGATCTCCAAGGCAGGAGGAAGGAGGATGGGTATTAGGAATGTAGGCGAGATGGATCCCAAACATCTGAAGTTATGGTGAGTACATAACTAAAAGATGTTATGTGATCCTATCTCGCCTACATTCTGACTGATGGGACAGCGTCCCTAGCACCTGAATCCTGGGTGGCTCACTGGAAAACACTCCTGAGTACCGTGGAACCAAATGATGCTCGTCCTTTAGATGCCACATTCAATTTGTAGTGGGAAATGAAAGTGTGCGGATTGGACCAAGTAGCCGCAGCACAAATCTCCGATATAGCGAGCTTGGAATGAAAAGCTATAGAAGTAGCCATAGCTCTGGTAGAGTGAGCTTTGATAGATGTTGTAAGTTGCTTATTCAAGAAGAATAAGCCTGAGTTATGCAATCTCTAATCCATTTGGAAATAGTAGCTTTTGTGATGGTTTGACCCAATTTATTATCTGAGAAGGACACAAACAACTGGTCTGACTTACGGTTGCTGAGTCCTGTCTAAATAGAAGCGTAATTGCCTGTGAACATCCAATTTATGGAGAGTGTATTCTGCTTCATTGGAGAAATTTGGGAAGAAAACTGGTAGCTCTAGAGACTGTTGGAGACAAAGATTAGAACAGACCTTTGGGACAAAGGATGGATTAGGCCTAAGAGATACTCTGTCCTTGTGGAAAATCAAGTACGGTGGTTTAATGGACAGGGCTTGAAGCTCTGAAACTCTTCTTGCAGAAGTAATTGCAACTAAGAAGGCAGTTTTCCAAGACAGATACTTTAACTCACATGTAGCAGCCGGTTCGAAAGGGGAAGATGTCAATGCACGAAGCACTAAATCTAGATCCCACGGAGGCGCAGGATGAAAAACTGGGGGTCTCAACAGACCCGCACCTTTAATGAAAGTTTTGCATAGTCTGCTGCTCATCAATGGAGGATCCATGGACTCGTGAAATTTAGAGATTGCCGCTAGTTGGACTTTAATAGTAGAGACAGAAGATCCCTGATTAAATAGGGATGTTAAAAATTTCAAAACCTCTGGGATAGGAGCAGTGATAGGGTCTAAGCCCTTGAGTTGAGCCCAGATAGCAAACCTCTTCCACTTACTGAGGTACAATTTGTTAGTGGTGGGTTTGTGGGCCGAAGATAAAATATGAACAACTTCCGGGTCTAATGTGTGACTTCTGACTAAAGTCGGAAGTGGAGGAGCCAAGCTGTCAACTTCAAAGATCGAAGGGACTGATGCTGTTGTCCCGACTGATGAATTAGCAGGTCCAGAATTAGGTCTAAAGTCCACGGATCGTCCACCGCATGTTTCTTCAGGTAAGGAAACCATACCTGACGAGGCCAGTATGGGGCAATCAGTATCATTGCGGACCCCAATTGAGAAGCTTTTTGAATGACTTTGGAGAGAAGTGGAATCGGAGGAAAGGCATAAAGTAGCCCTGTTGGCCAAGGTTGTGCTAGAGCATCCATAGCTGGTACTCCCTGATGTGGAGTCAAGGAGAAGAACCTTTTGCACTTGGTATTTAGTGGAGTTGCAAATAGGTCGCAGCACGGCGTCCCCCATCTCCGGAAAACCTGATCTGCTACTGTTTTGTTTAGGGACCACTCGTGAGGAGAGAGAATTGTCCTGCTTAATCTGTCTGCCAGCATATTTGATTTCCCCGGAATGTGGGTCGCTACCAAGAAACGGCTGGTAGCTACCGCCCATTCCCACACCCTCATGGCCTCTCTGCAAAGGGGGTAAGATCTGGTCCCTCCTTGCTTGTTTAGGTACCAGACCACCGACATGTTGTCTGTGTGGATGGCGATTATGCCCTGAGGGAGAAACCTGTGTAAGGCCTGTAGGAAAAGAAGTACCGCCCTCATCTCCAATACATTGATGTGGAGAAGAGTTTCGTCCGGAAGCCAGGATCCCTGAACTAACCTGCCCAGACAATGCCCCCCCCCACCCTGTCTGGGAGGCATCTGTCGTCAGGGTGACCACTGGAGAGGGAATAACAAAAGGACTTCCTTGATTTAGATTGGATGTGTGAAGCCACCAGCGAAGGTCCCGTTTGCATGTTTCTGTAATCATGATGGGATGATTGAGGGGAAGGTCCTGAAAGGACCATTGAGTTGACAATAGCCACTGAAGAATCCTCATGTGCAATCTTGCCAGAGGAACTAAAAGAACCGTGGCAGACATTGAACCTAAAACTTGTAGAACCATCCTGGCTGGGGCTTTGGATCTTGAAATCAGAGCTTGGACTTGGCCCTGTAAAGTTTGGATCCTTTCGGCAGGAAGAAAAGCAGCATCAATTTTGAGTCTATCTCTGCTCCTATGAACCTTATGCTGAGAGGGCAGCAAGACAGACTTTGACCAATTGAATGTAATCCCCAGGGTAGCACCCAGGGAGATGGTGGCTTTGAGGTTGTCCATTAGTAGATGCCTGGTGGTGGCAGTCAGGAGCCAGTCATCCAGATAGGGAAACACTTGGAATCCAAGACTCCTCAGGTGAGCCGTCACTACTGCCAAACACTTGGTGAACACCCTGGGGCTGTGGTGAGACCAAAGGGCAGTGCACAAAATTGGTAATGACTGACTCCCAGGCTGAAGCGCAGATACCTCCTGGACGCCTGATGTATCGGTATGTGATAATAGGCGTCCTTGAGGTCTATGGAGCACATCCAAACATCCTTCTCCAACAATGGGAGAATGGATTGTAACGTGACCATTCGAATTTGGATTTCGTGATGGATTGGTTCAGTCTGCTGAGATCCAATATTGGTCTCAGGTCCCCTGTCTTTTGGCACTAAAAGAACCTGGAGTAATTTCGGATCCGATCTGGTCTGTGGGGACCGGTTGGATGACTCCTTTTCTAGCAGCTTTAAAGCTTCTGCGGCTGCCATTTCCCTTTGACTGGGTGGTGGGTCCGGGATTTTTTGGATGGTGGGGTGAGTATGTGAATGGGATGGTGTAACCTCCGGCAATGATCCGAAGCACCCATCTGTCCTGAGTGATTGACTCCCAGGCTTTTAGGTGCTTGGCAAAGCGACACCCGACTGGCTCGAGCAGCACAGCCGGGCAATCCCTCATGATGTGTGGGAGGCTGAAGAGCCACGAAAGGACTCGCGGTCTCCAGAATTGCGGGGCCCTCTGCCGCCTCTGGGACGGCGTCTCCCAGAAAAATTTCCCCGTCCTCTGCCTCTGGAAGGGGAATCTTCCTGCTGTTGGGGAAAAACTTACGAGATTTACGGAACCACATCTTCCCCTCCTTTAGCCTTGGGGTAAGGCCGAAGGGAGTGGAATAACGGGCACCTACGGCAGATAAAGTTTTTCCCTCTTGCTCACAGCGGTAAGGGTGCCTTTAACCTTAGGTCCAAACAAAGAGGACCCATCAAAGGAGCGTCGTGAAGGAAGACTTGAAGGCCTCCGAACTGACACAAGCGGAGCCAGGCTTGTCTCCGTGAGCCACGCCTGTGCCTGCCGCTCTACCCGCCCCTTCGGCCGCATAGGAAATGAGCCTCATGGACGAGTTAGAAATTGACGTAAGGATAGCCAACTGAGAGCTAACCGACTGGGCTAGCTGCTCAGGTAGGTTACCAGAGAGGGAATCTGACAACTCCTTGACCAGATCCCTCTGAAGCCTGGTAAAATGTGCCAAATAATTCAGAGACCTTAAAGTAAAGGCCGCTGAAGTCAGGGTGCGCTTCCGCACCTGTCCATGCTCCTAGACTCCTTATTAGGAGGATGGACGGACGTTGAAGCCTCTGCCACGTCCTGTTGTGTAGCAGATGCCACCACCATGGCATCTACAGCCACGCCTTTAGTGAGGAACTCCTACTCGGGTGGGGCAGACAAAAATTTATTAGGACGAGAAGGGACTGGTTCCACGGTATCTGGATGTTCCCACGCCCTCCGACAAACTAAATCCAGGAGTTCGTCAAAGGGCGGAGACACCCAGGAGGCAGAGGGCTGAGCCCCAAAGGCCTTGAGGAGCACTGACTCATCAGCAGAGGGGGGTTTGGATATCCAGCCGCCTCGTTGTTTGAGGATCTCTAAGATGTCTGCAAATGAGACATCATCCGAGGACGACTTCGGGGACCCCTCTGCATCATCAAGATCAGTGTCCGATGTAATAGACTCGGGGGAGTCCACGTGCTTCCTCTTGCACGATCTCTTCCTTGGGGGTTCCTCCGAAGAACCCTCAGGAGGAGGGGAACCCCCAATGGGGGTAACCTCAGGCCCAGGGGCTCCGCTGCCTACGGACAGGGGAACTGCCAAAGACCCAGTCTCCACGCCCAGGGAAGGTGCCGGTAAAGCCGGAGAGATGGCCGAAGAAGACTTGGCCAAGGCACTCCTCATGGCTCTGAAAGCCGGACCCCCAGAATCCTGGGAGTGTCCGGTCCCCGGAGCCATGATAGCCGACGGAAGTCCCGCAGCCGAAGCACCGAGAGGGAGGCTCGGAACCGAAAGCATAGGTCCCGAAACATCACCCCCGGGTCCAGTCGAAGAAGTCCGTGTACCAAACTCGGACCCGAAGGCCCGGGTTGGAGTAAGGGTCGGAGCCGACCCTAAGATCTCCACCGGCTCCAACAGCACCTGCTCCGACGGAGCCGAAGCGGTCGGAGGAGGAATGGCAATGGGGTGGGTCTGGGCTATCGGCTCCGAAGCCAACTGGGTCGGAACCGAAACAAATTTTTGGAAGACTGGGGACTGGAACAGTCTTTGGAGCACCCTGTCTATATCTGAATCCGACATCCTCGAAGACCGAGAGGATACTGAACGGGTTCGAGATGGCCTCTCCAACGGCCCCGAAGGGCTAGGGGACCGGCTCCGAGGCGACTCGATGACTATCGGTGCCGAAGGAATACACACACTAGATTCCATCGGTGCCGAGGTGGACTTCGGCGCCGAGGAGGAAGTGTCTGAGCGGGCAACCCTTGTCGGCTCCGAGACCAGTGGAGCCGAAGGTGACCCGCCTCTCGATGCCCCAGCCATCGGCTCCAAGCCAGAGGAGTCGAGACTGGTGGCATCGAGGCAGACCGTTCGCCTCGGCCCCGAAGTCCTTGGAGCCGAAGGAGAAGCCTGCCTATGTCTTTTGGCGGTCGGATCCGACGGACTGGTCGGAACCGACGCCCTTTTCTTTTTAACCGGAGAAGGAGAGGATGCCAATGCTTCTTCAAAGGAAGGTTTTATTAACCCTTTAAGAATCAGTTTATTTTTCCTCTCCTGGAGGACCCTTGAGGAAAAAGCGTGACACACGCTGCATGACTCCTGTAAGTGTTTTGCACCCAAACAATACACACAGAGCGAGTGATCGTCTGCGGTAGACATTTTGAAATTGCATTTGGTGCATTTTTTGAAGCCCGAAGGCCTAGGATTTTGAGACATTATGGCAAAACAATTTCAGTAACCTTTGACAGAAAAATACAATATCCACTGACTTTCTGTTTACTGACACTACCTAATAAAAGGCTTACAGTTATCGCTTAAAAGCGTCGCAAATAATAAGGGTACTTTGAAACCCTGTAAGTTAGGAGGGTTGACTGACCGGGAAGGCCCTAAGATAAAGGAGGCCTAAACCAAACTCAACCCAATCACACAACAAGTCTTTCACAAACTCCAAACACACACAAAAGTGAAGAATAGCCGTTAAAACAGCTTTTTATGACAAGAACAGCAAAATTCTGACAGAAAAAAGTTAGTAAATTTACTACTCAGCTCAGCCAGCTCGAGACCACGTCTTCGCAGATTAGCGGCAAACGAGATCTGGGGGACTGGTAGTGGTGCATCCTGGGATATAGTAAGCTCAGCCAATAAGAGACTTCGCTCTTTGGCATAAGCGTGCCGAGTCGGAGCCGAGGGATCGGCTCCGAACCCATCAGTCAGAATGTAGGCGAGATAGGATCACATAACATTTGATATTTACTAATATTTCTTTCACACACACAATCCCAGTAACACTAACACGGCATGAGGTATGAAATTCAAAATAAGTCACCTCTAACCTCTTGGCTGGGGAGGCTGAGAAAAACATCACAGGACCTCTGCAACTACCATTTAGTCTTTTGTACAAGAGTAAATATGGTTCACAGCTTGATAAACTTCATCAATTGTGTGAAGTCATACACTGAATCTCAGTGATTTCAAAGTCAGACAGTAGGTTAAACAGGTCCTTGCATTGTTACAGTAGTCAATAAGAATGTAAAAATATTTTTTTATAGTACACATGCCACAGTCTCTCACTCATTTATATCCTCAACTCAGCAACAAAAAACAAAAGAAAATGACTTCCTAAAAGCTACTTGATACAGGCAGCTGCATAACCTATGGACAGAGCCCTTATCTGTACTTTATCAAGGCATCAGATACCAACTACTAGTAGTAACATCATCATCCCCCTTTTCCCATTTTCTACATGGGGTTGGGAAATCGTGATAAATGACGCCATCTCTCTTGATTCAATGCCACACTCCTGCCTGACTGTCGCACATCTTTCACACAATCCATCCACCTCTTTGCTGGATGTCTTCGTTTCTTACCTTCTTCCTGTCTGTCCCAAATCTCCTTCACCAGATTGTCTTCTGCTTTTCTGCACATGTATCCAAACTACCATAATCTGTTCTCTTTGATCTTTTCTGCAATTGGTGCTACTTTGGCTTCTGCTTTTATGTCTTCATTTGTCTGTCCCACAGAGGGCATCCTACACCTATCAGAGACACTTCATTTCCATCACCTCTAGCTTCTTCATCTGCTCTGCCTTTACTGCCCAGGTTTCTGTACCATACACTAGTACTGGTCACACTACTGTCTTGCACACCTTACTTTTTAGCTTCTTTTGCATTCTTCTTTCACAGACTACACCTGACACTCTATGCCAGCTGACTCCAGCCACTCTGATTCTAGCTTTGATCTCTTCACTCAGACTTCCCTTCTCCTCAACCACCCATCCCACATACTTGAAGCTATACACCTGTTCCACTATCTTCCTTCTTATCTCAATTCTCAACTGTTTCTGATTTCCCCAATGTGCTGTCATTACTACTGTCTTAGCTGTGCTTAGTTTCATCCCATGTGCCTTCAGTTTTGCATTCCATTGCTCTATACTTTGCTGGAGTTCTTGCTCAGAGTCTGCATGTAATGCCACATCATCTGCATACAGCAACTTTGTTGATCTGTCCCCTCCAACTTGTTTGCTAATGTAGTCCATTACCAGTATAAACAGCAGTGGGCTCAGAGCTGAACCCTGGTGTACGGACACTCCCACTGGGAACCCCTCTGTGAGGCTGAACACTGTTTGTATTCAAGTCATTTGGTCCTTGTACATAGCCTGCACTATTAGCTCTCAACCTTTGATCTCAAAAATGAGGAACACTAGCCCTCATAATGTGGAACAAATGGGCAAAATGTGGAACACATACTAATGGCTTACTAACAACTTCAACTAGGAAGGTCATAGGATGGTTAAAATATGCTAGTTTTTCTTATAAAGAAGATATATTAATTAAATAATATGATTAATTTCTATTTACAATGGATTTCACTAAGCAAAAATTCCTAACACTGAATGTGTGACAGTCTTTCAATGTGGAACATTTGAGGAACTTGGAGGAACATGAACTTTTTAAGACCCCAAATGAGGTACGTTCCTCGTAATGAGGTACACTTGAGAGGCACTAATTCTACCAATGTTTCTGTGACTTTGAACCACCGTAGTCCCACCCATATCAGCTTTCTTGGGACCTTGTCATATGCTTTCTCCAAGTGTAGGAATGCCCATTTGGACTCATTCCTCATTTCTAGCTTCTTCAAGTATCTGCCTCTACTAGAAACAGTATATGAAAATAAAATTTATCTTCACAGAAATAGCATATACATGGGTCCATAAGGAAACCAGCACCACAAATCCTGAAATGCAGGAGGAAGTTTAAGTCACTCCCACCCCAAAAATGACAACAAAGCTCCATAAAAGATGAAAAATATGTTGAGGGTATAACTTGAGTTATGGATAATCTTTTGCATCACCATAAAAACCTTTAGTTTACCTTTTATTTATTTATTTATAATCACAAATATGTGCATAATTTTGCATAGCATATAAGGACATAACTTGCTTTTGCTAAAAAGATAAATATACAAGTGTACCAAACTACCTGAACTCCATTGTCTCATTTCCCCCAACAGTAATGATTAGGCAGTCCCAGCAAAACACACATACACATTGACACACACAAATATGTATGCATAGGCACAACAAAGATAAAATAATGGAAAAAAGTATGGACATCACAATCAGCCCCTCCCCCATCCCAGAGGTACCATGCAGGAAATAAACAGAATATATTCCACTTTAATGCCCAATAGTATATGGGCAGCACATGTCTAAGAGAGTGTAAGCTGCTTACCAAAAATTACAACCTACATTTCTTTCGTATGGCATGAAATGTGATGATGCACATTACAGTGAATGAAAAGTGGCCCTAGTGTACCCACCTCCCTCACAGTATTATGTATGGTGCACACAGATACAAACAGATACATACATACACACAGGCATTACTACAGACTACCACATCTCCATTGTAGTGAATGAAAAGTGTCCCTGGTGTCTAGTGTAATCCCCAGCCCAACACAAACACAGATGGCTTGCAGCACAGTACCTAAAAAAAAATATTCAAGAGGTTCATTTTACAGAATGAAAAGTATCCCTGGCATCTAGTGGGTCCACACACACACATATTCACGGGATATACCAGAAAAAAGAATATTCAAGAGCTCCATTTTACTGACTGAAAAGTATACATGGTGTCTACGGCTCCTCCCCCAAACACACACACACACACACACACACACACACACACACACACACACACACACACACACACACACACACACAAGCAATCGGCTTGCAGCACAGTATTTGTGAATGAAAGATATCTATGGTGTCTAGCATTCTACAGACACAGAGACACACACACATACACACACGCATTTTATTCAAATTATAATTTATAAAATGTGCTTATACCATAAGGACTGAATGAGCTAGCCTGGGCTTGCTGGCATTGGCTTCCTAGAGCTAGAACTGCAAAGTGAACTTGCAGGGAATAACTGGCTCAAATTCCATCACTAGCAATTCAATATGGTTGCTACTATGGCTCTAAAGTCTGTAAAAGTTGTATAACAAAGAAAGAGGTGTAGGAAGCAGCCCCATTTTTAAGCACAGAGGAGCAGGAACCTCAATATATTGCATCATCAGGCAGGTCTGTTTAGATGTGTAGCAACCCAACTGGTAGCTGCCCCATAACATGTGGGAGCAGCTACTAATCAGGTTATCCGTTTTCCTTAGAAATAAGCAGACAGGGAAAGAAGTAGATGAGAGAAAGCAATTTTGGTAGTTTTGGTCAGAGTAGAGCATGTTCCTGAATTGTTCATTTTAAGACAATAACTAGCAGCTCCAATTTTCTGCTGGACATCTTGTGAAAAGGCAGTACTGCACATGCTTTTATACATTCTGCAGTACATGCCATTAAAGATTTTTCAGTTACATTTTTTTTTTCTAAATTTAGACATGAACAAATTACAAATACATTAAATGCATTTGTTCATGTGTACAGTCTGTTGTCAGTGTACACAGTGCGCTTACAGTTCAGCGTGCACTGTGAAGTTACAGGTGTGGGACAGGGCATCTGATTTTATAAAAATGATGCAGTGGCTGCTGTGAAGTTATAGGTGTGGGACAGGGCATCTGATTTTTTAAAAATGATGCTGCGAAGGTATAGTTCGTGAGACAGGGCATCTGATATTATAAAAATGATGCTGGGCGCTGTGAAGGTACAGGGTGTGAGACAGGGCATCTGATTTTATAAAAATGATGCAGTGGGTGCTGTGAAGGTATAGGCATGGGACAGGGCATCTGATTTTATAAAAATGATGCAGTGGGTGCTGTGAAGGTATAGGGCATGGGACAGGGCATCTGATTTTATAAAAATGATGCTGTTGGTGCTGTGAAGGCATAGGGATTGGGGCAGAGCATCTGATTTTATATAAAAAAAAATTACACTTTATGTGTTGTGAAGGTATAGGGTATGGGACAGGCATCTGAGTTTATGAAAATGATGCTGGGCGCTGTGAAGGTACAGGGTGTGAGACAGGGCATCTGATTTTATAAAAATAACACTGGGAACTGTGAAGGTAAAAGTGTGGGTCAGGGCATTTCATTTTACAAAAACAATGCTGTGGGCACTGTGAAGGTACAGGCATGGGACAGAGCATCTGATTTTATATAAATGACACTGTGGGCGCTGTGAAGCTATAGGATGTGGGACAGGGCATCTGATTTTATAAAAATAACACTATGGGCTCTGTGAAGGTATAGGCATGAGACAGGGAATCTGATTTTATAAAACTTATGCTGTGGGCACTGTGAAGGTATAAGAGTGGAAAAGAGCAACTGATTTTATAAAAATAACGTAGTGGTCACTGTCTGCGGATCACTGCAGGTAGAGCTATGGATGCGAAAGATTTAAAGTTTAAGGCAAAAAAAACAAACATGGGGGAAGATGCATTACCTCTGGAGTGTGACACCACTGAGTCTTCTCTGTACTACTGCTAACTATATCAAGTATTATAATACAGATAAAGAACAGACAGAGAACAGTAGCTGCATCTGAACAGTACTGATAGCACAGAATGTTGAGTGTTGGCAATCATGTGACAGACATACTGTATGCACTATTATGTGCATTCAGGTATTTAAAGAAGTATTCATTATGTACACACCCACTACACTCCACTGTACATTTCATATTACAAGATGACTGCAAACATTACTACTATCTAGACTACACTACACTGTCATGTAGAATACAGCTGAAATGGCCCTTCAAGAATGAACAACTATTTACTATTAACAGCAGCAGCAGTAATAATCACTCACTGGCATCAAGGCAGAGCTTAATTTAAAATAATGTCAATTCCTCAAGTCTTCACCAGTCACCCATACCTAGTGCTTTTGTTGTCAAATCTAGACACACAGTCTTAGCAGACAAATTATCAGTTTTGATTAGTTTTAATAGAAAACTCTAGTGATATGTCTCTTTTGGAGCAGTCCAGAAGACCTGGTGAATTATCCTGATACAGTAACTATATAATGTCCTCGAATTGTCTCACATTTTGGTAGCCTTCTGAATAAACTATCCCTGTTGTGGATTGACGTCAGTCCTGTCTAATAGAGACGCCTCCTGCTTCTCCTTAGTAGATGACCTTTTTGTCTCAGCAAGATCTTGAAGTTAAAACACAGACCAATACAATATGATGTTAATGACCTGCTTCATATATCCAGCATTTGATTCCCTGTGCCCAACATTTGCCTGCTATGCAACTCTCATGAAGTCATTTAAGCAGACAATGCTACCGACCTGAACCCCTCCCCCTACAAAAAGTGCACGTGGATCAGCTGTGTACTTCAGCTAACAAATACAATCAAACAATGCAACTTTTGTGAGTGGTAGGTGTTGTCACAACTACAGCTGCTCCCACTAGCTACCTGGCACGTTCCACACACTCACTGTCACCCTTGGAAATAAATCCAAACATCTTGTTATTTTGTCATTACAGACCTGCTTGTTTTTACTGCCAGACTTCCTTCATACCACATAAACTTCCTACTGAAGACGCTGGCCCGGTTCCTCTCAGGTTATAATGGAATGTCTTGCTCTTGTGCTCGGCTTAGATTAACAGTTCTGCTTTACAGCTAATGTTCTTTCCATATGACAACTGGACTGTGGATATTTTAAGACTAGTTAATTGGAAATTCCATACCATCTGAAGAATATTGATTTCATTAACTTAATGACAGAATTAGCTGAACTGATAAGTCAGTTTAATCAGAAGATCATAGGAAGTTACTAGGCTATTGTCCCTGAGGCCCTTATAAGCCTAGCCAAGAGTTTAGCCCATGCATAGACAAATCATCACCTGATGTCCCTGCACAGCAGGGACACAAGTGGAATCCCACGGATATATTTTCTATTTCCCATCCAGTTATCCAGATTGCGCTTAAAAAGAGGTAAAGAGGTACTCTGCTTGATGTGGAGAGGGTGTCTATTTCATAGATGGTGGAGTCTCTGGGACAAAAATTTGTCCCACTAGCAAGTCCTATTGATGTCACAGACCAGGTTGAAGCCATGTGTGTGGGTTACTCAAGTGGAGCTTGACTTGCATATATGCAGCAGTCCCATCAAGGCGGGGTCCGAGATCGCCTTGTATACCAGATAGAGATCACCTCTGAGGAGTCTGTATGAAATAGAGTAGAGGGATAGGGCTTTTAGCCTGTGTCTGGCAGATTTTTGAGGCCCTTGATTTACCTGGTGAGGAACATCCGAGTTCTCTCAAGCTGCTGCATGTGCCTTGCGAGGTACATGCCGAATGGGGCGTTGTACTCAATAATGGGCCTTATAAGGGAAGAATACTGGGATGTTATGACCTCCTTGTCCCTGGATGCGATACTCTTATACCTATTTTGGGATTTCATGCAGAATCATTTTTTCCTTTACATTACATTTGTGAAACACTTCACAGACTTTTTTTTTACACTTAATGAGACATTACTGACCAACATATATCTTGCGAATTTTACTTGCTTTTCACAATACAAAGATTTGAATTTTATCCTGAAGCTGATCGGGCATTATTAGTCTGCTTGATTTGAATGACAGGTTTGCACATTGCTAATTTCATCACAATATGTACAGTATATCTCTTCTCACCCAGCGGTGTAAACCTTGGCTATAGATGACTGTCACTGTTACAGTAATACCCCAACCCATGTGCAAAAAGGGGTCATGGATGAATGGATGTACAGTATTTCATTTCTCACTGGTTCGGCCATCCTGACATTAAATTCATCAGCAGATGCACTTCTGTATTTAAGTATTTAACTTATTATAGACATTAATTATCCAAATCCACTGACATATTAGGTTTGTGTTAACCAAAAAATCCACATCCATTCTCCCTCCTCCTCTCCATATTCATTAATAAACTTCCCTCTGACCTCCCCATCTCCCACTTATCCCCTGTGCAGATGATGGGGCCATTTACGGATCAGATTACTCCTAGACTAACATTCAATGTGAACACCAGTAGGATTTACATGAGTTCCACCAATGGCTCATAAACCTTAAACTACTCAACCCAAACAAGACCAAAAACATCATTTCTGAAGCTCCACAGTAAATTCATAAATCACCTGACTCTGTCTTTGACTTATACAACCATTCCACAGAGACAACCTCCACCTTGAAATATCTGGGATTATAGCCTCATCAGTCACCAAACTTCCATTTCAGAAAGTGAAATCCAAGATAAACTCCTTCCTCCACTGGGCCAAAAATATCTCCATGTTTCTATACCAACAAGCCAGAGCAGTGATTTGCAAACAGTTCTCATTTCTCAACTTGAGTATGGGCCCACAATAAAAACAGCACCACACTCCATGTCTACAGCATTTGCCAATTCATTACAAACTTAACTCTCTGTGAACATCACTGTTCAAACAACAAATCAAATGGCTACCCATAAAACAAAGATCTAACTTACTTTTAGGATCTCAAATTTACAAAAGACTCAAACTCCACACATTTACTCCCTTTACAGCTCGACTTCATGAAATAAAACCCTCATACAAAATGAGACACTACTCACACAACACCAGCTATCAGTACCCCTAGAACCAAACTCTACAGCACTGCACAAGCTTTCTCCTCTCCACCACCTACTGTTTGGCAAACTCTCCCCATCAACCTAAAGGAAATCAACACTTATTAAGAATGCAGCTCAAAATCCATTTCTTCAACCAAGCCCAATGCTCCTGCTTCAGCACAAGACATATCACCTAACACACTATCCCTATCTCCTTTCCAAGTCGCTTCTCCTCCCTCAAGATTTACTGAAGGTTGGATACTTCCAAGATGGCTGCACATTGAGTAACAGCTTATTTCTGGCTCTCCTAGTGTGAATACAGAAATTCAGCAGCAGAGAAGGCCAGTAGACTTGTGTTTATGGGTAAATTTCAGTAACTGGCTAGTAAGTGCACTTCCTGGATGCCAGGAATAAAGAAATACAGAAGACTTGAAAAAATCAGCTACAGAAAGTAAGGAAGAAACAGTAACTGGGGAAAGTTCTCTAGCTCCTCATCAAAAAGCAATGCAACCTTCAGATATGACTTCCAATAACCTACAGGAAGACATAAGACAACTGCATACAGACCTGGTTAAAATAAACAAAAACACTGATGGGAGTATATCAACACAAACAAAAGCAAAAGGCTGAAAAAATGGAAGCAGGTCTAACTAGATATTCAGATGAAATAATAAAAGCTGCAAAAATCAGATATCAAAATGAAGAAAAAAGGCTGGCTGAATATGATACTGCTCAGGAAGAGATGTTTCAAAAAATAATAGAAGTAGAGGAGAGAGCATGTAGGGAAACCCTGAGATTTTCAGCTATACCAGAGAAACTGGAAGGAACACACTACATTAAATATATGAAAGCACAAATAAGCAAATGGACTGGTATTCCACAGCAGTTGTTGTTAGTTGAAAGTAGACATCATGTGTATGCTCCAAACCTGGTTATAACAAAGCAGTCTAAACCTTTAATAGTAAAGATGCAATCCTACCAGCAGAAGGAGTTGATTCTGACAAAACCGTGGCAGAAGGAAAAATTACTAAAAGTGGGAGACAGCAGAGTGTCTGTGGAGAATGATTACTCACAGTACAGCAGGTGGGAGATTCAAACTGCTGTACCCAGCTGTCTTCAAAGTATTCTTCCCTGTAGGGACAAAATCAGTTTTTGATGTACATGCTAAAGATGAAATACAAAAGTTTGTCCAACAATAAGTAAGTTGTGAAACAGAAGGATATTCTGCTTCTTGTTCTTCTGGTAATAAAGACCACAGAGGGACATTATTTGTGAAATCTTCTCAAAAATTCAACGGAAAATGCTAGAGAGAAGGAAGGGAGAAAGAGTTGACTAGAAGAATTGAGAGAGAGGATTTTGGAAATGAACAGTAATAAAACCAGTACTAGTTGGACTTGTGGAAGACTTTAAAGCATATGCCCTACACGTCAGGTCATTAATGTTCAAAAAAAGTGCTTTGGGGAGGGGAAGAGGAGGGAGATAGTTAACTGTAAGTAAAGATTTTTTTTCTTAAATAGTACTAATTTTTTAGCATGTAGCTTTCTTTGCATGCTATAAAGTAAAGTTTAAGTGTAGTAAACAGGTGCTGCTGTCCTTTTTTTCCCTTTCTTTCTCCTTTCTCTCTTTCCTCTTGTTCAGTTTTAAGAAATGTAGGCACTGCAATGTAAAAAAAACAGCCTGGTTAAAAAGCATAATAAAATAAAAATTAACATGCTTTTTCTCATTCTTACATGAGGGAATGGCCGGATTAAAGACCTTAGATTGATTTAGAAATGAGTTTTGAGAGAGAGCAAGTAAATGAAAAAGAACATTGAATATTATGAGGCTTTTTTCTAGCAAATACGTGTATGCTAATTAACAATTCTGCAGCTGGTCTTCATGTTTCCATGGAAATAATCTGAGAGAGAGAAACTGGCTGCCTGGTTCTCATGTCTCCATGGAGACAATCTGATAAACAGAAACTGGCTACAGTCTGGTGGAGAGGGACTGGCTGGTAAAAGAAAGAAAGACACTGGCCATGATACAATGTTCTCTGAAAGCATTCACTGGCTTTCACAAGGTAGACAATGTTCTCTGAAAGCATTCAAGGGCTTTCCCAAGGTAATGTTCTCTGAAAGCATTCAGGCATTTCCCAACTGGGAGAGCTATAAAGATAAGACAAAACTAATCAGCACTTAGTAGAAGCACAAGCTGTACCATGTGTCTTAGCAAGGATATCCCATCTTTTAGGTTAACGCAAGTCTATGAGTGTGCCTGTCAGTTTGGGACTTTTATTCCTATTAAGAGGGTAAAACTTCAATATTTGAAGGTGTGCATAGTTTTGTGCATTACTATTAAGTTAATAGGTTTTAATGGGGTACTGGGGTGTGTTTTTTTTTTGTTTGAGGGCTTTCAAAAAAACAAAAAGTTTTATAAGATGCGACAGACTCACATGGACATGACAAGAAACAACTGTATAAAAAGTTCAAAGAACTACCAGCAAAAGAAGCAAAATATTCCAAAAACAATGACCACGGATCCAACACCAAAAGTTTATTGCACACAAGTCCCTAGCGCCTCGGCCTTCGCCTTCCAGGAGAATGACATCAGTTAACTTTCAAACATTTTTATACACTGATCAATAAAATAATCAAATTATTCAATTAACAATTATACAATTAATCATAAAAAAACTTTCCAATTACACTCCAAATTCATGCCTCTAGGTGCCATAGTATCATACTTCAATATAAACACTGTCTCTTTATGTAACAACTTGCATTTAATTTTTTCTTCATTTTCATTCATAATTAAACTTTCTAAAACTGTAGCTAACAAACCTTTAGGGTCACTATTATGAAAATCTTTAAAATGTGTAGCAATAGGACTTTCTATTTTTTTATGTTTTATATCTCTTAAATGTTCCTGCAGCCGTGTTTTAAAAGCCCGTTTACTTTCCCCGACATAAAACATATTACAAGGGCATTTCAATGCATACACAATTCTTTCAGTATTACATGAAAATTGTCCCATAGGATAAAATTTCTTACCATTAATACATTCAAATGTCTTACATACATACTTGCAAGAGATACATTTTCCACATGGATATGTGCCCCTTAACTTTGCATCAACATTAACATTTAAATATAGATCTGGAGTGGAGAAACCTGCATGAACTAACATATCTTTTAAATTTCTTCCTCTCTTATATGATAAAGTTATGTTCTTAGGAAAAATTGATGTTAGATCTTTATATTTAAATAATGAATTCCAATAATATTTCATCATATGACTAATTTCTAATGAAAGTAAATCATAAGTCATAACCATATAAATTTTTCTTGGTTCATCCCTCAAGGAATATGTGTATGTTTTCTTATTATATTCCTTCTGTGTCTTATTCATATCTTGATTAATTCCTTTTATACTATTTAATGATAACATTACCTCTTGAGCATCATAACCTCTTTTTATATATAAACGTGCGGTTTTCTCTAATCCATCATTAATTTCATCACTATGGTTATATAACCTATTAATTCTCATAAATTCGCCATATGGCAATGATTTTATAAGATGTGGTGGATGGCAACTTCTCCCATCTAGTAAATGTAATTCATTTTCGAATTTTCGAAATATCTTTGTCACAATATTGCCATTCAAACTACCTTCTAAAGTTATGTCCAAAAAATTAACTTTATTACCAACTTGAAAACCATCAAATTTCAAACCAAATTCATTTATTTGTAAATCATTTTTAAATTTATATATTTCTTGTTCTCCACCCCTACAAATAAAAATTAAATTGTCTATGTAACGATAGTAACTAACATTATTTATAAAAAATTCTGTCCTATATAAGAATTCAACCTCAAAAAGATTCATCATAACATTTGCATACATGGGGGCAAAAGCTGCCCCCATTGCTGTGCCCCTAAGTTGATGGAATAACTGTCCATCGAAACTAAAATAATTATTCTTCAAACAAAATCCTATAAGATCTGTGATATATGATGACAAAGGACTGTCTCCTAATAGCTTCTCAATAGCTCTCAGACCATGTCTATGTTCTATACTTGTGTACAAACTTTTAACATCTGCTGTAAACCAATACATATCCATGGGTCCATGTTATTGATGATATTTTTGTTAAAAAATCAAAACTGTCTTTAATATATGAAGACTGCTTCATCACAAAAGGGTATAGAAAACTATGTAAAAATAAACCCATATTGTGTGTAAAATAATTACATGCTGACACAATCGGGTGACCTGGTGGACAATATAGATTTTTATGTACTTTTGGTAGACAATAAAATTTTGCTACCTCACATCCTTTTGTTGAAAATTTCTTAAGTTATATCATCATTTGAAAAGTACCCTAATCTATATCCCTTGTAACATAGATCTTCAAACTTTTTAACTGCTTGTTCATATTGTTTCATCTCACAGTTCTTATATGTTTTCCTATCATTTAAATGTTCCCAACACATCTTAGCATATTGGGTATGATGCATCAGTACAATTTTGTTACCCTTGTCAGCTGGTTTAACTATTATTTCCTTATTAACCGCCAGCCCTTTAATAGCTTGCCATTCATTCTTAGTTAAATTATACTTAATATTACTTCGTTTAGTGTTAAATTCACTATAGATAGTTTCAGCTGCAAAATCAACCATAGCTGAAAAATTCTTAATTCCTTCATGTTGGAAAGACGGTATAAAAGTACTTTTAACCTTAACCCCACTTGTATCTAATCGACAATATGCATTATTACCTATGCAACATTATCTGACGTGCAGGAATAAAAACTATCTTCTGAATCTTCACCAATACTTGAATCTTCTTCATTCAACTTATTTAATATTGAAAAATCATTCTCACTGTTTTTAAAGAGACACGTTAAATTTAATTTACGTATAAAGCAATAAATATCACGTTTTAAAACATATAGCCTAGGTAATACCGTAGGTACATACTTTAAACCATGATTAAGTGCAGAAATTGTAGCCTCATTAATTGAAAGACCACTCAAATTAATAATATAACTGTTAACATTATTTTCACAGTCTACCAAGTCACATACTAAGGAATTAATTCCTTCTAAAGCGTTTGTACCTTTAAGCATTCAAGGGCTTTCCCAAGGTAATGTTCTCTGAAAGCATTCAGGCATTTCCCAACTGGGAGAGCTATAAAGATAAGACAAAACTAATCAGCACTTAGTAGAAGCACAAGCTGTACCATGTGTCTTAGCAAGGATATCCCATCTTTTAGGTTAACACAAGTCTATGAGTGTGCCTGTCAGTTTGGGACTTTTATTCCTATTAAGAATGTAAAACTTCAATATTTGAAGGTGTGCATAGTTTTGTGAATTACTATTAAGTTAATAGGTTTTAATGGGGTACTGGGGTGTGTTTTTTTTTGTTTGAGGGCTTTCAAAAAAACAAAAAGTTTTATAAGATGCGACAGACTCACATGGACATGACAAGAAACAACTGTATAAAAAGTTCAACCTGCCAGTGTATGCATGTAAAACAAAGCTGGAGCTTGACATTTAACAAAAAAGGTGTTATACACAAAAGGCGGGAATAATAACGTTTTAATACAATGATGCTTTCTGTAATGTCTTTAAATGTAAATGGTCTCGCAGATAAATACAAACAAGAAAGAGTACTGAACTATATTAAAAAAATGTAGAATGCAAATAGCTATGTTACAAGAGACTCAGAAAGAACTAAACATGTGAATTTGATAAGGAAAGGTTTTTCAGGATGGTTATTTACCTGAATACCGGGGGAAAAAAGAAAAAGGAGTACTTGTATTAATTGCAAGAGGAGCTCCAACAGTGAAATAAGATGATCAAAAAGATAATAAAAACAGATTTCTGGTACTAAGGGGTTACTGGCAAGGGAGAAGGATTACATTGACAAGTATTTGCATTCCACCTAAAACTGCTATCATGGAACTTAAGAAAAATCTGGGAGAAATAACCACTTTTCAGTAAGGAATATTACTGGAATTTGATTTTCAGCAGTGAAGATGTGTCTGGGCAGCTCAGAAGGGAAAATATAACAAAAGACAGCAGATTTTTGAAGAAATTTATGAAAATATTTGGCATGGAAGATGTGAATTCAGTAACAGGAGTTTGTAGTGAATTTACATATTATTCCCCAAGATATAAAAACTAGGCTACGCTAGACAGAATTTACATTTCACAGGAACATGGGCATTTAATTGACGGTCTTGATACTCATTGAATAACTATTTTAGATCATGCATCAATGACAGTTAAAATAAAAGCACAGGGTAATGAAATTAAAAACAGTGGCGCTTTCCCACCTATCTGTTGGAAAGAGAGGACTTTAAGGAATGGGTAAGCGGAGATTATTCAAGATTTCAAAGTGGAAAGGGATGATGATGAAACAGGAGGGAAGCTCAAGAAATGAGGAGAGACTGGGATTTTGGATGCAGGCCTTTAAGGAGAATAACAATAATCTTACAGAATATTATATCCATAAAGTAGGAGAAACTATTCTAAGAAGTAAGCCAACATGGAACTGGAGGAAGGAAGATTCTGCCGATAGGGATGGTTGCTATTAGGGATATAAAAAACAGGCAAGAAGAGGGGCTGGAATTTATTGGAGAAAACTGACAAAGGAACCAAGGTATTGGGAGCAAATAACTAGGAAAGATAATAGAATGGGAAGATGCCAAGAATTTATTTGGATTGCAGGTTAGAGATTGCCTTCCCTATCAGGGATTGATATCATAGTATAGGCAAAGAGAAAGAAATAGGGGGGTCCTAAACAAATGACCACCACTGGTAGAGTTTTTAGCAGAATACAGAACAGAAACTACCATTAAAAATGGAACACTTACAAGAGCATATAAAATATTCCATGACAACTACAAGACTCAATCAGAGCAGGTTAAAAAGGATTGGGAAGAAAAACTGGATAAGCAATTCACAAAAACAATGGGAAGATATATGTATGTCTCCCAAATATGCAACAAAATCTAGAAAAGTTAGGATTTTTGCCTGGAAATATTTGCTTAGATATTTCTATACCCCAACCAGACTCCAGAGAATTTTTCCTTAGGCAGACAGCAAATGTTGGAGGTGTGACAGGGAAGAGAGGTAATTAGGAACATATTTTCTAGGAGTGGGGTAAACTGGTGGACTTAAAGGATTCCCTGCGGGATGCACTGTCAGAGATGCTGGGTGGGCAGACAGGTCTGATGAGGGAGATGATTTTTCTGAACTATGATACAGAACTGGAATTGCCTACACTTGGTAAGGACTTGCTGTGTCTAATAATGGTGTCTGCCAAAAAAGCAATCACTAGAAAATGGAAATCAGAATCTAAACTAACTATACCAAAAGTAGTGACTATTCCAAAAGAAATAAAACAACTAGAATTGAAATCTTTAGAAAAGGGTAATAGCAAACTACATAAGAAAAAATAGGAATTGTGGGAACAATACATACAAGGGAGGAATGAGGTTTAAAAGGCATCATGACTTAAATGAGCTACATAATATTGGACTAAAAACAGATTAGGTAGATTATAAGTGATGTATAATGTTTGCAATAGGGAGTGTGTCATTACTGGTTTGTGATGTAAAATGCTTGCAACTAGGATTGTGTTGGTGAGGTTTTGTTTCATTTATATAAATGTATGATTGCCTGTGTAGTTAAGTGATGGTTTAATAAAGATTTTTCTTGTTAAAAAAAAGGGCAGGAATTGAATAATTTATGCAACGTTGCTTAGCTTACAAGACATATAGCAATGTATGTTAAGTATTAAGTTATAGAGTGATGATTTTTATATGAATGTAAATTTGCCTATGTCACAAGTGATAATAAAGGTGTTTGGAAAAAAAATATTTACTGAAGACTGACACACTTAAGAAACTAATATATATGTGTTATATTACACTCTGCTTGACCATATGCTGTACTGTGCTTGATCAACAGAATGTACATATACATTTTTTCTATGTAACTAGTCTGAACTATTATGTTAGTACTTACATTTCTGTTTGTGAAATGTTTTGTATTTCACACAGACTGAGCCTGAAAATGGTCAATATTGATCAGTGTACTAACCCAGTAAACAAATATAAAAACAAATTAAATGTTCTAATGTCCTCTACTGGCTATTGGGCTGTGGTAAGATGTCCCAAGGGGTTCAACTACTTCGAGACCCCTTACATTTTTTAAACCCTTTATTAAATTATTGCTTAAGACAGAGACAAACGTACATTAACAGAAAATAAAACAATTTAATATTTTCCATTTAAATGCAATATACATCACACGTATCTTCTTTGCTACTATAATTAGCCCATTTAAAAAAATGGTAAATTCCTGCCTTTCTATGGACCTCATTCCTCCTCCTGATTATTATGCATGTATTATTCCCACAGTCTCCATTTGCCTCTAAGTAATTTGTACCATCCATTTTCTAAAGATCCCTCCTTCCAGTTCTTTTATCTTTTAATATTTAATACCTCAAATACAATTGGTGTAAACTTTGATCTCCATTTTCTAGTAATTGTTTTTTTGACAGACAACAGAATTAAACTTCATGAGGCCTTACTATGTATAGGCACTTCAGATCCTGAATCCCAGCTCAAAAGAATAGTTTCCTTCCTTACAGCCATTTGTTCACCCAATATTTGAGAGAGTATTCTGCAGTGATTTTTTTAAAACCTGCAAACTCTCTCCATTCCCAAAATCTATGTTCCCAGTTACTTCATTCTTCTCCATCACACTTCTATCATTTGCTACGTACATGAGGAAAAATTCTTTGAAGTTTGCTTGGGGTATAAAAATACCTATAAAAACACTTCCAAGCAAAGATCCTAAACCTTCTAGACTTGGTTATATACTTAAAAGATATGCACGTCTTCCTATTGTTTTCTTGTAAACTGCTTTTCCAGTCTCTCTTCCCAATCTTTTCTGATGACCTCGGATTGATGCTTGCAGTCATCATGCAATATTTTATATGTCCTACTTATCATCCCTTTTTAACTGCTGCTTCTGTTAGAGATTCAACAAAAAATTCTACCTGAGCAGGTATTTCACTTAAAATTCTCTTACCCCATTTTCTTTGCTGGTACTCTAGGAGATCAAGCCCTGGTAGAGAAGGCACCTGCAATCCACATGTTTTCCTGGCCTCATCCCACTCTATTAGCTCTCCTCTGAGATATTTGCTTCCAACATCTTGGTTCCTTTTGTTAGGTTTCTCCCAGTAAATTCCAGCCCCCTCTTGCCTATTTTCTGTACCCCTACTTGCAAGCATCCCTATTGGCAAAATCTCTCTTTTTCATTCATTCACTCTCATACTGGCTTAGTTCTTAGAATACTTTCTATTACTTTATGAATATAATATTGCCGCTCCCTTTTTTAATTTCTTCAAATCTTTTGGGCTTCTAATACCATGATGGGAATGGACCCCATTCCTAAGTCAAAGCTTGATTAAAGTTCATGAAATTAGTATTGTTTCAATCTTTGATGTCAGCCAGAAGTGCTCTTCACAGCACTCGCAATGTGCCCAGTAATGACTCCTGCAATTCATATGGAGTTACATGTATTGGTAACGCATCTAAATAAAATTGTGTATTCTTTTTTATAAGAACAGTTACTCCTACTACTATTGGAACTGTCTGGGTATCTTTCTTCCACACACTCGTTTCTGTCTGCAAATCAAGATATTTTATGACTGTCTCTGTCTGCACGCAAGACATTGTAGTCACTGGGTGTAGCAATTTCATTGATCAATGCTACTTTTGTCTTCTTTTCGTGGACCACTATATCTGGTTTTCTTGCATCTATCTTTTGAACTGTTGGTAATGGGTGATCCCATGTGATATAAACTTCATCATTTTCTATGATGGTTTGTGGATCATGTTTCCAGTATTTTTCAGCTACTTCAATATTATAATATCTGCACAATCCCCAGAGCAACAGTCTTGCCACATTCTTATGCCTTTCAGTATATAGTCCTGCCATTAGTATATCACAACCAGCAACAAGGTGTGTGACTGTTTCTAATTCCGTTTTATAAAACCAACATTTATTTGTCTGTTTCTCCCACATGTTCAATGGAGTTTGTAAACCAACATGTACATAGCCCACTATCTTGGGCAGCCAATATTAAACTTTCATTTTTTGGTTTGGATTGACCTCTCCTTAACCATTCCTGCATTCAATCCTGATCAACATGAAGTTCTTCCAGGAGTTTTCTATACTTGCAATTATATTTATAAATTTTCCACATTTCTTGCCTTCTCATCTGATTCTTCACCTTATATTCTTTGTTTTGTTTTTTGGCACATTCAGTTGCTGCCTGACTTATCTACTACTGGTTTGATTTCCATTACCACTTGATGCCGATATACTTCTGCTAGACTAAGATGGAAAGTAATCTTAGATTTATTCTTCTCATGTTTCAATACTTTCACTACAGTTGGATCATGTGAAATCAGCAGATGTGTGTGCAGTCCCACAATTGCAGATTTAAACATGTAATCAGTTTCAAGGAGGCCCATCCCTCCTTCTGAATGGGGAATATATAATCTTTGTATGCATTGATTTTTATAAATCATTTGGTGAGCATGAAGCATCCTTCTGGTTTTACTATCTAATCTGTCCAACACATCTTGGGGCCAGTCAATCACTCCAAAACTAAGTTAGGACAGGAAGAGCAAGTTGGTTTATAGCTTGGAGTTTATTCCTAGATGTCAGTGCTGTTTTCAGGATTAATTTAAGTCTTCTAAAAGATTCCTTACTAAGTTTTATTCACATTTGTTCATGTTTTATTGTTGATCCTTCATCAATTTCCAAATATTTATAGACTCCCTCTTGCTCAAGTTCTTTTATATCACATTCATATCCCAAACTGTTTTCCTGGTGCTGCAGTTTTCCTGCTTTAAAGGTTGTTTTTGCACATTTATCAAAACCATATGACATTCTTATATCATCTGAAAAATTTTTGACAACTTACAGTTGTGCTTTCAGTTCATCTGATGAGCTATACAGTTTTAAATTATCAACAGAGAAGAGAAGTCTTTATACTCTGTTGTTTTCAAGGAGCCAAATTACAGCCATGACCCAAGCTAAGCAAACAGCTTAATGGGTTAAGGGCAAGGCAGAATAGCAACGGTGACAGAGTGTAACCCTGGAATATCCCCCTTTTAATTTTTATCCCTGGGATAATAATCCGTCCTTTATCATGGCCTAATTGCAAAGTGGTCTGTCACTGTTCCATGGTCACTGTAATGTGGTCAATCAGTGTAGGGTGTATCTTATACATTTTTAATCACTCTTTTTTCAATGAATTTGGGATACTATCAAATGCTTTTTTGTAGCCAATCCATGCCATACTTAGATTATTCCCCTTTTTACAGTTCGTCACTATAACTTTATTTAATAAATGATCCTTTGTTCCATATGACTTTCTTTTATTGCCCTTTTGTTCTACTGCCGTAATTGTGTTTTCTTCTAATTGACTAGAAACTCTGTCAGCATCAATTCCCATGTATAGTTTATACATCAGCGGAAGGCAAGTTATTGGTCTATAATTTTTAGGGTAGTTTGCAGGTGCTCTCTTAAGTAGGAGCATTGTTTTACCTGTTGTTAGCCAGGTTGGTGTCTGTTCGGGGTGCGCATATAAATAATTCTTACTCATGGCTAAATCTTCATGCAAATGATGTTAATACTTCTAACTAAAAGTTAGGTACTGCATCTGAACATGGGGTTTTCCAATTAGAAACTGTTCTTAACTTTGCTTTAATCTCTCTGGCGGTTACTTCATCCATTTCATATCCTGTACCTTTAAACGTCTTATTCTTTCTTTTACTTCTTTTATCCATTTAGCATCTTTATGTTCCACAGGATCTTCATAAATACTTCTCCAAAATGCATCTATTTCTACTTTTTTTGGTGGTCTTTCAAATTCATTTTACCTTGCTTCCCAATTCTCTATAAAACCTTTTTTGGTAATCAATAAATTGCTTATTTTGTACTTTTCCTTTATATTTGTGTATCTTCTTCCATCTGTGCTGAATTTTTTAGTTTATTTGTGATATTATTGCATGATAGATCCTAGTCTGTTCTAATACTGCACGTTGCTTTTACCACATCTATCTTTCTTAGTATTTTTGTTGATCTATTCCCTCTTCTATAGTCTTCTACCAGTGACACTTCTTGTCTTAATTGCTTTATAGTTTTCTCTATTCGACACTTCCATGACAGTATTCGATTCCTCCACTTCCTTTCCCTCACTACCCTGTGCTTTTGTGGTAGAACTTTATCAGCTATTAATTTAGCTGCACAGTAATTTATCCTGTTTACTTCTGTTATATCACATGGATCTCTATGGACAGTCCTAATTATTGTGTTCATTTGTTATCAGACTTCTGACTTTTTGGGTTTTATTGACCTTCTGCAGTCTGTTTCTTTCATTGATCTTAATCTATCTACCTATGTCTACTAAAATCAGGCAACTCTTCTCTTAGCTCATTTTCTTAGTGCACATCCCTTGTTTTCCATTTCCTGCGGGCATTCCACAGAAAGTTCTATAGCATCCTCCTGTGGCACATTCTCTTCAGTTTCATTCTGTACCATCCATTGCTCTGTCATATGGGAACTCACTGGCCTATCACTACTCAACATTGACTGCAGAGTTTCCTGTTCCACTGGTTTCTCCTTAATTTGGATATCTATTGATCTATCCTGTTGTGGTGCTTTCTGCATTATATTTTCTAAACTGAATCCTTTAATTTGCAGGTGCTCCAAAATCTCTATTTCCATTTCTTTAACTTCTCCATTACTAATCTCCATTTCTACTTTTCCTCTCTGTCTTATTTTTTTGTATTGTAAAGTTTTCCATATCTGGATTCCTTTGCCTGTATTTCTCTTCAAATATCTTTGGTGCTGTTCTTTTTGTATCGGTTAGTTTTGCTTTCTCCTTTGCATAAATATTACAACATATTAAATCTATTTTCCTTTCCCATGTCCATATTTTTTCTTCAGATGTCTCCTAATCTTCCTGCTTCTCCTTACTTTGGGGACTCACTCCATCATGCTGTGATGTAATCTGTGTTAGACCTTCTACATCTAATCCTTCAGTTTGGAGGCACTCCATAACTTCAACTTATATTTTTTTAACTTCTGCTTCACTAATCATCTTTTCTACGTTCCATCTTTGTGATATTTTTTTTTAGTGTGAAATTTTCCATATCTGGATGCCTTTGTTTGTATTTATCTTCAAATATCTTTGGGGCTGACTTCTTTATAGTGATTAATTTGGCTTTCTCCTTTGCATAAATATTGCAGTATATCAAATCTTTCTTTCCCATGTCCATATTTTTTTTTATACTTTTCAAAAATATCTAGATTTTGTTCTTTACATTTTCGCACTTCCTCAGATGCTTCTTTTTCCAAAAAAGAAATCTAAGTTTCTTGAGCTATATACCTTTTTTTTCAAAAATCTGTTATATTAATGAACACAAATTTTCATTTGAAGCTTCTGATAGTTTTTCCTGTTGAAGCATTTTTCTTTCCTCTAATTTATCTCTCTCTTTTTGTATATCTTGTGTCTGGAAATGCTGGGCTTTTTGCATAATAGTAACAATACATAATTTCTCACTTATACTCAATAGTCCACTCTATCATCTTTATGGCTCTTCTTTGCCTGCCAGTTTTTGTGGACTGTTCCTTCATTCTACAACAGGGGGGACATCCTCCCCCTGGGCCTGACCTAGCCCAAATGCAGGAATGTTTCCTATTTTTGAGGATTCTGCACTATCATTTTTTCCAGTCCTTGTACCAGTGCGCCTACCAGGGTTGGGCACTTTTATCTGGGTCTCATGCACCAAGCTATCAGTGTCACCTTGGTGAGATTTTGTGAAAACAGGGTCCATCTCGTAAAGGTACTCACCAAGACTTGAGGATGAATTCAATTTCAGCACTACTACTCTCCTTTGCTTGCTGACTTTTCACCTCTCCATTCAGACCCCTACAAAACAAAATCCAAGCTATATACCAATTTGCTCTTCCCATTCTGTATGATTATCCTTAAGGATTTGCATCCAAAATCCCTCTCTCTCAATTTCTTCAACGTCCTCCTTGCTTATCACTATCCCTTTCCTCTTTGAATTATAACGTTCTGCTTGTGTTATATACATGAGCCTTAACTCTTTAGCTCCAAAATATCCCTTCAAATCAGGTAAACTACAACCATCGTGTTCTATGGGAAGGCTCAACTTATCACACTTAACTCTTGCCTTCCTTCCGTAAAATTTTTCTTTATTAAATACTGTCCACAACTTCTCTGTGAGTTGATAAAAGTATGACTGACCTATATACAAGACTAAAGATAATCAAAACATTTTCATTTCTTGTGTCTTAATATCCAAATCCATAAGAGTTTACAGTTTCTCAGTTTTTATATTATTTTTTTAGTCTCTTCCCACGTATTAGCTGCCATAACAGAAGCCTTTTTAAGCAATACTCAAATACTTCATCTTACCACTTCCCTATAAATATGGGTATTGCTGAAAAATTCATGTGCTGGTATCTAATTTCAGCTATAGCCTTTGTTTTATCATCAATTTTATATCCTGAAAAGACTTGAAGCTCTCTCAAAATGTTCCAAAAGATGATTTCCTATTCTGGAGTTATCAGGTACAAAATAATATCTGCAAATAAAGCCAACTTTTCTAGATTACCATAACAATTATATCCTTGCATCTCTGAGTCCCTTATTTTCTTTGCCAATGATTCTAAATATATAGCAAATAACAAAAGGGAAAGTTGACACCCCTGCCTAGTCCCTCTGTTCAAACAGGGCTTATCTGAGAGGAATCCTCTGACTAATTTTTACCTCTGATCCATCATATATCCTTCTAATTAACCTTAGCATCTTATCAGGGAATGCAAATGCTTCCAGTGCCCTACTCATAAATTCCCACCTTACTCTGCATCAAGATACATCACTACCAGAAGTATTTTCTTACATTCTACTTCCTTCCGGATCATCACTGTTCTATTAATGTTGTCACTTATTTGACTACCCTCCAGAAAACCACACTGATCCATAGCTATTGATTTTGGCAACACCTTTCCTGTTCTTTTAGCTAGTACATAAACACTTTATATTTGTGGTTTAAAAGTGAAATGGGTCTTCACAAAGCTGGGTCTGAGGCTTTTTGCCACTTTAGGTAACACAGCCACTACAGCTTTCTTCCAAGGTGTTGGTGCTTCTCCTCCTTTTAAAATACTGTTAAACTTCCATACGAATACCATCTGTTCCTGGAGACTTTCCTGAAGATTATTTATACATCACTGTTTTCATCCCCTCATCTCCTTTCTTAACCGTTTGTTGTTGAGCCTCGTCTATGAAGTCTTCTATAAATATTTCCACTTGTACTCTTTCTTGATTTCCACATTTTTTTTCTTTATATAAATCAACATAGCATTTCAGGAACAACTCTAAGACCTCTACAAGATCTCTAGCTGTTTTTCTTGTTACAGGTCCTCTCTGTTTGGTGATAACCATTTCAACATTCTGATGCCCAAGTCATTGTGCTAATTTTTTTTTTTTTGCTTTGGAGTTACAAAAAAATAGTTGCTTAACTGCAATTTTTTTCTAAACACATGCATATTATCCAGATACTCAGAGGTTTCTCACAAAGAAAATTCAGAACCTACAACACATGACCTACATGGCAAACTGAAGTCCCTATAACTGTACCCTGTCCCGTATAGACTGCTTAGAGGTGACTTGTGATTGGCCTACAGAGAAGTCTCAAAGCCTGCCTTAATGGAAATGCTGCACATCCACAAATCAAATGGGACAAGAGTCACTCACTATAGGGACCAAAACCTAGCCTGTGACATTAACAGGATATGCTGGAGACGCGCACACGTCTCCCAGAGGTTGCCACTCCTCTGGAGCAAACTACCAATTCACGCAAAACAGGGCTCCTCAATGACCTTATTTAAGTGTAACTTGGACAATTAAATGGTAAACCATAAATTTACTCTGGGGTTTTCACCTGTGTCCCTCTTGGACAGGGGCAGCCAGTGTTGATCTTAGATTCACATTGCAAATATAGAGTATATATCTTGGTCTGTAAGAGAACAAGGGTGTAACATGACTAGGCTTGTAAAGGCCCTAGTAACCTCCTATGATTCTATGATCCTATGGAAATTACTCAGCAATGAGTCTTTGTAAATTTAACTCAGAAAAGAATGTACAGCTTGCAGATATCTCCACTCCACTATACATTTGCCACTGGAGAACAAACAAGCTAATATCTTCACAGTTGTAAGAAGCTTAGCATTTTCATGGATTTTATCACTTACTTGTTTATAAAACACCCCAAACGTACTAATCTAGACATTTAGACTTGTAACATAGAGAAAATATTCTAGTTCTACATATAGTCTAATATAATCAGTGCACTTTTACACACCACCCTCAGTCCACCACCTGCCAAAGATCGCAGCTCAACATTAAACTTGCTTTTGTCCAACCTTTTTACTCATTATGCTGAAAAACCTATATTTCTTGCAACTAAAAAGTATTTGCTTACTTTACTATCTTTAACACATACAACAGTCACTGCAGATTCCCCCACACTTAAAATACCCCTAACTACACAAAATTGTTTTACTGTATATAGCTTGCAGTTTATATCATGAAATGTTTTATGCAAACACCAATATGAGCAAAAACTGTTTTACTTACAGTTAGTTCCACCCTTTTAGTGCTCTTCTAAACAATGACATAAAGTAGGGTATACGCTTTATAGTCCACCCACAAGTTCAACAAAGTCAACAACAGTCCAGAGTTTTTCAGCCACTTTTTCTTGCAAAGCCACATTTCACAAATAAGACTGATGCTTTATCATCTTCCATTTATTCTCTAATTTCTGTTTCCTGTTCATCTCCATCTCCCAACACCAGACTGGTTCAAGTCCAAGGTACTGCTGACTCTTCCAGTCAACTCCAGTGCTTTTCTCTCTCAAGCTTTTTCCTTTAGAATATTGGAAAATATTTCATTGGCAAAGTCTCTCTATGAACCACACCATCAGAAGAATGAGAAACAGGGTCCCCCTTCTGTTTGCTGACTCACCTTTTTTTGGGGGGAGGGGGTGTTTCTATTTCCTCCTTAGTATGTTCTGTGCCAAAAATGATTTTGATCTTCAAATAAAAAACACTTTGTGAAGATAGCTGGATACAGTAGCTTAAATCTCACACCTGCCTCTGACATTTGTTGATTGCTGGGATAAATTTGCTTCTCTTCCGAGTGTTGTACAGTGAATAATAATTTTGTTAAAAACACACTGCTGACTACAGTTTTTAATACCTTGCCCTTCTCCCATAATTTTGACAGGATCAAGTATTTCTTCTGATATGATCGCATCTTTACTAATATATAGGTTTTGGCTGCTTTCTCATGGTCAGGTTCAGAGCATATACTCAATATGCCTTTTCAATTAACAGATTCTGTTGTGGAAAATGAGTCCAGTTGCTTATTTGTGCTTTCATAAAATTAATGCAGTTTGTGACTTCCAGTTTCTCTAGGGCAGCAGAAAATCACAGTTTTCTCTGTGCATGCTATTGTCCAACTGTATTGTTTAAACAGCTCTTTTGAGAAACCTCATATTCAGCCCACTTTTTCTTAATGTCAGCCTCTGATTTTTGCAGTCTTATCAGTTCATCTGAATGGCTAGCTAAAGTTTCTTCTATTTTTCCTATCTTCTGTTGTTTGAACTGATATATTCTTTCAATGTTTCATTTATTTTAATCACCTCAGAGTACATTTGACCTATTTTTCCCTCTCAGTTAATGGAAACCATCTAATGAACCAAAGCTGAAGCCTGAACAGCTTTTTGCCAAACAGCTGCTGAATCCCTCCCAGACACTTTTTTTCTTCACCTTTTCTGGTTTATTTTTCTTTCAGTTTTTCCAAATTTTGTCTTTGTTGGCACCGAGGCAGTGTATTTACTAGCCAGTAACTGAATTTTACCAAAACATTTCAATGGCACGCCTTTTTTCAGTTTCTGGTTTCACACTGGGAGAACTGAAGTAATGCTGTTGATAAGTGTGCAGCCATCTTGGAATTCTATCTTACAATTTTTAATGTGTTTAACATATTAAACCCAAGAGACTTTTCTGTGTTCTTAGCAATCTGACCACTTGCTTAAGTTTCTCTTCATAAATTTTAAAATGCAATTAGAATTTAATGCAATACTATCTCATTCAATTTAATACCTTTAATGAATTATCACTAAAGACATGTTCACAGTTACATTATACATCACATATATTCTTTTATACAATTATCAATCCAACATTACATAATATGCTCAATTCCTGCCTTCCCTTAAACCTCACATATAAAACATTATTCTGCATGTATTTCCCAAAATTCCCATTTTTTTCTATATAATTTGCTCCTACCTTTTCTAACAATCTCACTTCCAGTTATTTTGTCTGTTACAAAATTCACTACTTTAAATACAGTTGGCTTATACTTAAATTGCCATTTTCTAGTAACTGTTTTTTGGCAGGCACCAGAATTAAACTCAATAGGGCCTTAATATGTCTGAGCAATTCATAGGTTCATAGGTAGGTACTAGGCTATTGGCCCTAGGGCCTATATAAGCCTAGCCAAAAAGGTACCCTTTCCTGTGCCCCTGTCGAGCAGAGCCACATAAGTGATCCCCGGGGTGAATTTCCTATCTCCCATCCAATCATCAAGATTTTTCTTGAAGAGTGCTAATGAGGAGCTTTGTTTGATATAGATAGGTAGTTTGTTCCAGCGTATGGGAAGTCTCTGGGACAGGAATCTATTCCTCCAGCATGGTCTGTTTATTGTTTATTATTTTAATATCCAAATTCTGGATCCCAGCTCAAAATGTAATTTCCCAAGAAACATCCATTTGCTCCCACAATATTTCTGACAGAGTACTCTGTAGGGAATTTCTAAACTATGCCAACTCATTACTCTCTCAAACATATGTTCCTAAGTTACCTCTTTCTTCCCCATCACACTTTCAACATTTGCAATCTACCTGAGGAAAAATTCTATGGAGTATGCTTGGGGTTTAATAATACCTATAAAACACTTCTAAGTAAAAATCTTACATTTTCTAGACTTACTTGCATATCTGGGAGCCATGCATATGTCTTCCCATTGTTTCCCTGTGTATTGTCTATCCAGTGTCTCTACCCAATCTTTTCTAACCTCCTCTGATTCCTAATATTTTATATGCCCTTCTAATTATCCCTTTTTAAACAGCAGCTTCTCTTCTAGCTTCAATTAAAAACTCTACCAGAGCAGCTCTTTCACTTAGAATCCCTCTATCCCTTTCTTTTGTCTATACTCTAATACCAATCCCTGATAGAGAAAGCAGTCTCTAGCCTGCAGTCCAAATGTCCTCCTGGCCTCTTCCCACTCTATTACCTTTCCTTCTCTTTTTATTTGTTCCCAATACCTTGGTTCCTTTGTAAATTTTCTCCAGGAAATCCCAGGCCCCCCTTGCCTTTTCTCTGGACCCTTAATTGCAGTCATCCATATCAGAAGAATCTCCTTTCCCATGTTGGATTACTTCTTAGAAAAAAAATTCTGTTTCTATTTTACAATAATATTCATTGTTCCTCTTTTTTTTAATTTCTCTAAGTCTTTTGAGTTTCCAATACCATAATGGGAAAGGACCCCATTCCTAAGTCAAAGTATGATTAAAGTTCATGTAATTAGTATCATTTCATTCTTTGATTCTTAGCCAGAAGTGCTCTTTGCAGCACCCGCAATGTGCCCAGTAATGAGTCCTCCTGCAAGTCATATGGAGTTATATGCATCGGTAACATACCCAAGTACAACTGCAATTCTTTTTTTACATGACCTGTTACACCTACTACTATTAGAACTGTCTGGGTATTCTTCTTCCACATTGCCCTCGTTACTATCAGCAAATCCTGGTATTTTATGACTTTGGGTCTCTCTGTACTTAAGATACTATAGTCATTGGGTGTAGCAATTTCAGTGATGAATGCTATTTTTTTTTATGGACTACTATATCTCGTTTCTCGTATCTAGCTTTTGAACTGTTGGTAAAGGATTATCCCATGTGATATAAACATAATTTTCTATAATGCCTTGTGGCTTATGTTTCCAGCTACTTCAATATTATAATGTTTGCACAATCCCCAATGCAATAGTCTTGCCACATTTTTATGCCTTTCGGTATGCATTCCTTCTGCCATTAGTATATCACAGCCAACAACAAGATGTGCGAGTTTCCAATTCTGTTTTACAAAACCTACATCTGTCTGTTTCCCCCACATGTTCAATAGACTTTGCTAACCAATGTGTATGTAGTCCACTATCTTGGCCTGCCAATATTAACCTTTCATCTTTTGGTGTAAATTTACCTATCCTTAACCATTCTTGCATTCGATCCTGATCAACATTAAGGTTATTCCAAGAGTTTTTTATACTTGCAACTATATTTATGCATTTTCTCAATTTCTTGCCTTCTCATCTGCTCTTTTACCTTGTATTCTTTCTTTTGTTTTGTGGCACATTCAGTTGCTGCCTGATTTTTCTGTTTTGATTTCCATTCCCACTTGATACAGTCATCTCAGACATTCTCCATCTTTCAAAACTTTCATTATGTTTGGTTCTTATGAGGTCAGCAGATGTGTATGCACTTCCACGATTGCAGATCTATACATGTAATCAATTCTGAGGAGGCCCATACCTCCTCCAGCATGGGGAATATATAGACTTACAATGATTTTTATAAATCTGATGAGCATGAACCATTATTATTTTCCTGTCCAACCTATCCAACACTTTTTGGGGCCAGTCAATCACTCCAAAATTGTAAGTTAGGTCAGAAAGAGCAAATTGGTTTATAGCTTAGACTTAGCTCCTAGATGTCAACGCTGTTTTGGTATTAATTTTAATCTTTTAAATAATCCTAAATTTTATTCCATTTATTCATATTTTATTATTGATCCTTCAGCAATTCCCAAATATTAATACACTCCCTCTTGCTCAAGTTCTTTTATATCACATTCCTGTCCGAAACTGATGTTTTCTTGGTGCTGCAGCTTTCCTGCTTTAAAGGTTGTTTTGCATATTTATCAAGACCAAATGACATTCTTATATCATCGGAAAAAGTTTTGACCATCTTGTGCTTTCAGTTCTTCATCTGATGAACTATACAGTTTTAAATCATCTACAAAAACAAGATGAGAAATCTTTACACTTGGTTGTTTTCTAGCAGCCAAACTATAACCATGACCAAAACTCTTAAGTAGGCAGCTTAAAGGGTTAAGGCAAGATAAAACAGTGATGACAAAGGGTCAGCCTGGAATATCCTCCCTTTGAATTTTTATCCCAGGAATAATAATTTGTCCTTTATCATGGCTTAACTGCAAAGTGGTTTGCCACTGGTTTCATGGTCGCTGTAATGTAACAGAGCAGTGAAGGGTGCGTCTTATACATTTTAAGCACTCTCTTATCCATTAATGTGAGATGCTGTCAAATGCTTTTTTGTAGTCTATCCATGTCATACTTAGATTCTTCCCCTTTATACACTTCTCTTATGACTTTAACAAAAAATCATCCTTTGTTCCAAATGACTTTCTTTGGTTGCCCTTTTTTTTCTATTGCTATGATTGAGTTTTCTTCTAAGTGACTATAAACTCTATCGGCATCATTTCCAGTGTATAATTTATATGTCATTGGAAGGCAAGTTTTGGTCTATAATTTTTAGGACAGCTTGCAGGTTCGATCTTAAGTAGGAGTATGGTTGGTGTCTGTTTGGGGTTTGCATATAAATAGTTCTTACTCTTGGCTAAATCATCATCTAAATATGTTATTACTTTTAGCCAGAAGTTAGGTTCTGCATCTGGACCTAGGTTTTTCCAATTAGGAACTTTTCTTAACTTTGTTTCTGTCTCTCTCCGTCTGTTACTTCACTCCATTTCATATCATGTACCTTTAAACTTCTTAATCTTTCTTTTACTCCTTCTGTCCATTTAGTATCTTTGTTATGTTCCACAAGATCTTAACAGATATTTCTCCAAAATGCATCTATTTCATCTTTTTTTGGTGGTGTTTCAATTCCTTTTGCCTTGTTTCACAATTCTTTAGAAAACGTTTTTAGAACATCATTGTATTGCTTATTTTGTACTTTTCCTTTATATTTATCTGTGTAGCTTCTAAGTTTTTCTGCCTGTGCTGATGTTTTTAGTTTATTTGTGAAAGTGCATGATACATTTTGATCTTTTCTGATACTGTGCATTGCTTTTAATCACAACTGAGTATTTTTGTTGACATCTTCCGTCTGCTATACTCTTCTAACTGTGACACCTCTTGTCTTAACTGCTTTATAGTTGTCTCGATTCAGTACTTCCATGATGGCATTCAATTTCTCCATTTCCTTGCCCTTACTACCCTATGGTTTTGTGGTAAGACTATCTATTAGTAATTTAGCTGTGCATTAATAGGTCTTATTTACTTCTGTTACATCATATGACTCTCTATGGACAGTCCAAATTAATGTGTTCATTTCTTTTATCAAACTTCTAACTTTTTGGGTTTTATTGACTTTCTGTAGTCTATTTCTTTCAATGATCCTAATATGTCTGTCCATCTTTATTAAATCAAGCAACTCTTCTCTTAGATCTTAAGACACACACTCATATAGGACAACACAAGTAATCAAACCAAATATAAAAAACGATTGCACTTTATTCACCATTTAATGTCAAGGAAAAGTAACAGAGTTAAGTGCTTTCGTCACTTAGGCTTCATCAGAACTATCAACCATAATTCCTTTTCCTTATATACTGGTTTTAAAACCCAATTTACCTATTAACACGTAAAATAGTTCCCACTACCTTCCAGTTTAAAGTTTCAATTCAAGACAAGCAATAAATACAATATGTAAACATATATATATATATATATATATATATATATATATGTACACACATGTAAAAACTATTATGCATATGTAAAAACTCTTCTCTTAGATCATTTTCTTCTAAACTGAGGGCACATTCTGTGTTCTCAGTTTCCTATGGGCATTATACAGAAAGTTCCAGAGTATCTTCCAGTACCGCATTCTCTTCAGTTTCGTCCAGTGGCAATCCATTGCTCTTTCACATGGAATTTCGCTGACTTATCAATCTACAACACTGGTTGCCACAGTTTCCTGTTCCTTCCCTTGCTGTGAAACTTCAAATGAATGTTTGTACTGGTTTTCTATGGAAGGCTCCAAATTACCTTCAGGTGTTTCCCACTCCATTGCTTTCTCCCTAATTTGGGGATCCACTGCTCTATCCTGCTGTGTTGCTTGAGTTACATTATTTACACTAAATCCTTCACCTCACAGGTAATCCACAACCTCAGTTTCTATTTCTTTAACTTATCCATTACTAATCCTCTTTTCTACTTTTCCTCTTTTCTTATTCTTTTGTACTGTAAAACTTTTCATGTCCAGATTCCTTTGCCTATATTTTCTCTTAAAATATCTTTGCTGCTGCCCTTTTTGTACTGATTAGTTCTGCTTTCTGCTTTGCATAAATATAGAGCAACATTAAATCTCTTCTTTCTCATGCCCATATTTCTTCTTCAGATGTCTCCTGCTCCTCCTGTTTCTTCTTACTTTGGGGACTCATTGTTCCATCGTGCTGTGATAGAACCTGTGTTTGACTTTTTACACTAAATCCTTCACTTTGCAATTATTCCATAAAGTCAACTTCTTTTTTTAACTTCCTATTTACTAATCTTCTGTTCTATGTTCCCTCTTTGTGATATTTATTGTGAAAGTTTTCATATATGGATGCCTTTGCCTGTTTTCTCTTTGAATATCTTTTGGACTGCCATTTTTGTGTTGATTAATTTGGCTTTCTCCTCTGCATAAATATTGTACTACATCAGATCTCTCTCTCTCTTTCCCTTGTCCATTTTTATTTTTTATGCCTTTCAAACATCTGTATGGCTGTTGTTATTCTCCTTAAGGATTTGCATGCAAAATCCCACTCTCTCCTTATTTGTTGAATTCCCCTGTTTCATCATCTTCCCTTTCCACTTTGAATTATAGTTTTCTGGTTATCATATGTATATCAGCCTTAACTGCTCCCTTCAAAACAGGTAATCCTAAACTACCTTTTTTATACTGGAAATATCAACTTAGCTCATGTGACCCTTGCCCTCTTCACCTCTCAGATAAAATCCTTTAACTCTTTATTAATTACTGCCTGTAACTTCTCCTCTGGTTGATAATGTCTGACCTGTATATAAAACTGGAGAGACCAAAAACATTTTCATTGCTTGAATCTTACTATCCATATCCATAAACAAAAGCTTCCAGTTTCTCAGTTTTTTACATTATCTTTTGCTTAGCCTCCTCCCACATATCATTAGCTGCCATAACAGAATCCTTTTAAACCCATACTGCTAAGTACTTCATTTTATCATGTCCTCAAATATGGGTGTTGCCGAATCAATGTGTGGGTACACAGTTTACAGCTATAGCCTTTGTTTTGTCTTCATTAATTTTATATCCAGAAAAAACTTGAAACTGTCTCAGAATATTGCACAACACTGAAATCATCCAGATAATTCCCTTATTTTCTTTTTTGTACTCCGCTTTTGTCTCTCTTCTAGGTTCATAGGAGATTACTAGGCTAACTGTTTAAGAGCCTTTACAAGCCTAACTAGTATAACCTGATGTTATCCAATATGTGGCCCCTAGGGCACTGGCATAGGTTTTTGCATATGCCTTGAGTATTTTATAGACTATCCCTGTCCAGAAGGGACATAGGCACTATATCCCAGGTGTGAATTTGTGATTTCCCTATCCACTGATCCCAATTGTGTTTGAAGAGGGCTAGGGAGGGGCTCTGTTTAACGTGAATAGGAAGCCTGTTCCAAAGAAAGAGTAATCTCTATGACACATACCTGTCTCTCTAGCATGTCTTGTTTGAGTCACTGACGAGGTTTAGATCCCTAGATGAGGTCTTGCGGATGTGTAGCAGCTCCGTCAGGGTTGGATTTGTGATGACTTGAAGAAAAGACATAGGTCACCCCTTAACAGTCAATAGGAGACATAGTAAAGGGATAGGACTTTTAGTCTGTCTGCATAGGACATGTTGTTAACATATTTAGCATATATGTACAAGACGTATTTTCTTAGTGAGGAACCTCTGGGATCACTCCTGGTGTATTACGTGCCTGGTCAAGTACATGCCAAATGGCGCAAAGTACTCGATTACTGGTTTACTGAGAGTTGAACAGAGTTGGACTATCTTCCATGGATCTGGATGCCATACCTTTACTTATAAGTGGTGTCACAAAGAATGACTTCCTCACCACTGTGGACATATGGTGGTCAAAATTCAGGCTGTGTAACTAGACCTCTCACTTCTGAATCTGCTCTTAGGGGTGTGCTATTAATGTTTTAATTTGCAGGGATCTTTGGCTTCCCAAATGGTATGATAATGCATTTTTCACAATTAGTTTTAGGCCACGGCTCTGGCACCAATTATTTGTTTGATTTAGACTCTCCTGAAGGATATCTACCTCATTGGTGGATTTGACGACTGCCCCCTGACTTCAGTTGTCAGCAAACTTTGTTATCCAGGGACCTTCCACAGTAACCTTAACTTCAGAAAAGTATATTCTGAATAGAGGTGGTCCCAGCACTGAGCCCTGGGCTACACCACTAGTAACTGGCCTCTTTGGATATAAGTTCACCCACTTAAACCATGTGTCCTGTCTGTAAGCCAATAGACTATCCATCTGGTGACATAGGGATTTGTGCCCCGTTTTGTCAGTTTATTTACAATACCAGAGTGTGGGATTGTGTCAAATGCCATGACCAGGTCAAGGTAGGTGGAATACAATGTTTTACCCTCCTCCATGGCCATAATGACTTTTTCAAAAATGTCCACCAAATTTAGTAGGCATGAACTCCCCTTGACAAGGTAGTTCCAAGATGGTCGCCGGCTAGACTGCTCTCTGTTCACTGTGCTCCTCACTGCTCTACATTTACCGTTTTTTTAATCATCTTTCTAGAGAACTTTTTCCACAGTTTTTTTCTTAGAAAGTTTGTAGAGCTTATTTACTTTAGTTTGATTTCATTTATTTTTGGTATTTCTACAAATTATTGACTAATTTACCACAACTATTTTTGGTCTCAACATTATCCTGTCACATGCATCCAAGAAGTCTCCTCCTGTGACAAGTATCCTGATTTCACACCTTTTTCCTGGCATGGCTGGCTACTCTGACTCCAAGGAAACACAGTCTACAAAGGCCAAATTTTCTTCTATGCTTTCTCCTGAAAAGGAAACTGGCTCCAAAAGACTAAGAACCACCAAACAAACTAATGAAAGCATCAAAGTAAGTACCAAAGATAAAAATGACTCTAACTTTCATCTTGAAGACTTAAAAACTGCTTTACAACCTATTCAAAGTGCTATTCAAAGTTTTTCTGAACAATTCATTGAGTTTGGCAAATCACTCAAGCATATTAATGATAGAATGGATTCACTAGAAAGCAATAATATAGCCATAGAACTAAAAATAGATTCAGTAGAAAAAAATCTAAAATCTAAAGATTCACTTATTGCTGAGCTACAAACCAAAGTTCTGGATTTAGAGGCAAGAAGTCGCAGAAATAATGTAATAATTAGAGGGCTACCTGAATGTTATGATAATCAAAATTTACTATCTGTTACTAAACAAATATTTGGAGCGCTTCTTGATTGTGAACTAAAGACAGATACCCTTATTATAGAAAGGTTGCACAGAGCCCTGAGAGCCTGACAAGATGCTGCTTTACCAAGGCTTATTTATACAAGATTACTAAACTTTCAGGACACTCATAATATCCTAGAGGCTGCTAAAAGCAAAAAGCACCTCATTTGGAACAAACATAAACTTACATTTTCACAGGATTTACCCCTGCAAATAAAGCAAAATAGACAGAAACTGTCACCATATAGTTCGGAGCTGATTAAGCGCGAAATTAGGTTTCGTATGAGATACCCAAATACATTATCCTTTAACTACAATGACAGAAGATACACTGCATCTAATCCACAAGAGGCTAAAGATATTTTCCTGAACTTATTTAAAACTCTCCCAGTGTCAGACACACAAAAATTATGCAGCCATATCAAGATACAGTCAGTCATAGATGTCGGACTTATACCACTCAACAAATAAACCAAATATAATTAAACCCATATTAAATTACGTCAAAAGGAAAGATCTCTAAACACAGTGTAACACAGAAGAAGTTATTTATTCTTTATTTCCAATTTTTTAACCCCAGGTTTGCCTCAGAAATGGTCTTTTTATCCATCAAAGTCCATTTACAAATACAAGAATACGTGTGGAACTATTTTCTCAAGTGTTTTACAAGAACTATGCCAGGTTGAGAAATCATCTTCTGAATGCAAATACTATGTATTATAACAACATCCCTGGTTAGCGACTGTACTTAAAAATAGAGTTTAATATGTACTAACTTCATGAAGTTTTAGTTCTTCGTGTTGTCATTAATCCTGGTGGGTTAATGGCATGCTTGGTTTGATAGAATTTTGTGCAGTTCGGAATGTCAGAGTTAAAACTTCCGTTTGCAGCGATGGCATTGTTTACACTACGGCTTCGTTTTGTGCTCCCTCAGATTCCCGCCATCCAGTTACTAAGTTATCCTGTGAAAGTATGGCTTCTCTTCAGGATTCATAGGTTCATAGGTTCATACTAGGCTATCTGCCCTAGGGCATTTATAAGCCTAGCCAGAGTGTGTGTGGCTTTCACCACCCCTTAGGATGAGAATACTATACCCATTAGTTTGCTGTGCCTCTGTCCAGCAGTGACACAGAGATGATTCCCGGGGTAAACCTACGATCTCCCATCCACTCGTCAAGATTTCTCTTGAACAGAGTCAGTGAGGGGCTCTGCCTCACATGGACTGGGATTCTGTTCCATAGTGTAGGGAGTCTCTGGGTGATGAATCTGTCCCTCCAGCACGTCCTATTTATATCCGTGTTGAGGTTTAAGTCTCTTGCTCTCGTGGCTCTGGTGGATTTGGATTTTTGAGGAGGAGCATGTCCATTAATTCCGGGTTGGACATGGCCTTGTATGTCAGGCACAGATCACCTCTGAGCAGACGGTATGCGACTGAATAGAGCTGGAGTTTCTTCAGTCGGGCAGCGTATGACATATGTTTGAGCCCCTTTATCCTTTTGGTGAGGAACTTTTGGGGTCTTTCCAACTGCTGCAGGTGTCGGGTAAGGTACATTCCGAATGGGGCATTGTACTCAATCATTGGTCTGATAAGTGAAGAGTACAGGGGTACAATGACCTCTCCTGATCTGGATGTAAATCCCTTCATGATCAGGTGGGCAATGTAGAAGGTCTTCCTAACCACTTTGGCAATGTGAGTGTCAAAAGAGAGGTTACTGTCAACTTGGGTCCCCAAGGTCCCTGATAACTTCTTCCGTGTTTAATGGATTACCACCTATGTGGTAATTAGGGGTTACCTTGTTTTTCCCAAAGGGTATGACTATACATTTTTTGGCATTTAGCTTAAGGCCATGGCTCTGGCACCAGTTATCCATTTCTATGAGACCTCTCTGGAGGATGTTGAGGTTGAAACACAGCGATGTGTTCTTATTCTTGATGGAGCGGAAAGTCGGGGATGTGATATACAGCCACATGCCGTGATGTGAACGGAGGTATGGTTCTCTCTCCCTGATTCCTCGGTGGTTTGGGTTCCTGATATATGGCTTTCCTGGGGCCATATAGATTCATCTTGAGACTGAAGATTTTTCTCTGCGATGGAGTCCTCGTTGTTATCAAGGTATTGGTGCTTACTTGGCTGTTTCTTGGCTTTTAAACTGAAATTCAATTTGAGAGTGCTGCGCAATGCGTTACAGACGGAGGCTTGATAAACATTCACTCGTAGATAAGGAAATCCGTGTATCTGATGCACGTCGGTTGTTCTTTTATTTTAGTGAACTTTTCACAGTTAAATACTGTTGTACAGAAATGTCCTATGAATATACAGAATGTATTCTTTTCTTTTCATGAAATGTTATACACAATCATATGCACACATGTTTATGACTTAGATTATTATATTTAAAATGTATGGAATATTTATGTTCCTACTAAACAAAATACACTGAATAACTTAGTGGTTTGAAGATATTCAACTGAGCAAGGTGTGGACCCTTAGCATTTATTTTAAACAAAGCTGCATGGTCAGGTAGGGCTCACTAAAATGTTATAATGTGTAGGTTTTCTTTATATTAGCATACACCATTACTAATCAATATCACAATATCTACAAATGTTTAGGATAATTCCTGCTTAGTATTGATATAATATACATCTATACATGTGTTAATTTAAGTCATACATTATATTATTTTATAATTTTACCCCAATTTCTTAATAATTAGTGGGGCTGGTTTAATTCTATGGCTACTGTAACATATTAAACTGTATCAACTAAAGTTTTTTTTAGGATTGTCTAAATGTTACTCCTTTACTTTATAAAGGGTATTATGATATTCTACCAGGAAGGACGGCCATACACTTATGTGAGCATATTATTAACTACACATTATTAAATGATATTTTGTAAGCTGGCATAGATTAAGCATTTTTATCATGCCATATCCTTCCGGGCTCAACACAAAAACTGATTTTTTAAAGATGAGAAGCAATATTTTACATCGGAGTTGTAATACTTGGTATATATTTATATGTCAGTTATAGATCCTTATATTTCATGGCCAATACTATAACAGGTTAGAAAATTGTCAATTTTGTTAATAGATGCTTATATACCTGAGTTATACAAATCTTTTTGACAAGGATATGGATGTACGGAATACAGTAGACAGTTTGATTATATAAATATTGTAAGACAATTGAATCTTAAATATACTTGTAATTAGGTTAATTTACATAGTTATCCTAGGTGAGTTAACTAGACATATATTTTAAAAATGAAGACATACACACTTTTGTAATACAAGTTTTTATAGTATGTTTGTTTGTACAGTGGCATTTAAATTTGTTATGTCATTCATTATACACAAAGGAGCGGTGGGGACTGAAGTGAATGGGGATTAAGTATGTCGGTCATCTTGTTTTTCGATAGTTTTGTATATATGTTTAGATTTGTGAAATATGTTTTAGTCCTTTTTAGGACTTCACTTAAGATATTTTTACTTTTGTTGGATATATTGGTAACCAAGATTTTACATAGTTCATGCTATGACCTTTTGATTCCTTCTTTAGTTAAGGTAGGGTGAGTAGGCACTGGGGTTGGAAGGAAGGAATATCACGATAATACACGCAAATTTATCTTGAATGTTAGTGTTACACAAAACTACATTTTTTATAGGGCCAAACTCTTTATTCCCATTTATATATCTATAATTAAAGAACATAGCCCATTCTTCTGATTTTTTTTGAAGACTAATGACAAATGTTTTAAATATTGACTCATGCAATGTAAGGGGAATCCAGAACAAAGCCAAAAAATCTTTATTATTTCATTTAATTTTTAAATCTCAAGCAGAGATCTGCTTTTTACAGGAGACTCATATTTCCAGAGATGATTGGCACAAAGAATTTAACAAAAAAATGGATAAAAGAAATAATAGCATCTGGTGACACCTCTAACTCGAGAGGGGCTGCAATCATAATCAAACAAAAATTTCAGGGGACCATAATTGAAGAAAAATATGACACTAATGGCAGATGGTGCTACTTTACCACCATTTTACATAACATTGACAAACCTCTTCTTATATTTAACCTATATGCACCCTGCAATCATCAACATATCTTTATTTTCCAAATATATAATATTCTTTCTTCCTTCAAAGATCATTATATCATTATCGGAGGAGACTGGAATGCCATTATTAACCCTGAGGTTGATCGTTCCAGGAACGCATCTTCTTATAATTATCAAGCATCCATAGCTTTAGAAGAGTTTATATTAGATCATAATCTTATAGACCCTATACAACTTACTAAATATACCAATAAAAAAGATAGATTTACTTATTATTCAAAATGTTACAACTCATGGTCTAGATTAGACTTTTTTCTTATATCTGCCCCTCTTTCATATAGGGTATTAGACTTTACTATTGAACCCAGGTTTCTTTCTGATCATTCTAGAATTTTTCTAAAAATAGATCTGAACTTAAACTCTGGATATTCATATAAACAGAATACGTGGACAATGAATAATAACTTACTTAATCATAAGGAAATTACTAATTTAACTGGGGAAATAATACAGGAAATGGAGGGAGACCTGGACTCAACAGATATTCCATATGATATACAATGGGCTGCATGCAAGGCAAGACTGAGGGGTATGCTCATCAATAAAGCTTCCTATCTTAAAAAAATATATAAGAATAAGGAATGCCTTTTAAAACTAAAGATTCAGACTCCTGAAGATAGATATAGATTAACTTCAGATCCTTCAACCTATAAGCAAATTTTGGAATCCCAAAAAGAACTTCTTTTCTTACATCAAAATAATCTCTCCATACTCGAACAAAGGCTGCTAGCTACTTATTCTGAATGGGCTCAAGTGCCCTCAAAAATTTTAGCAAGAATTATTAAACAAAATTTCCCCAGGCCTAAAATATCACCCATACAATATAAAAAACAGATTTATAACACTGATAATGATGTAATGCAACTATTTACCTTATTATATATGGATCTTTATTCTAAAACCTCAAATTCTATGACCAATTCATATATAAACAGATTTCTAAACCCTTTAATATTCCCTACTCTAAGTGATCAACAACAAAACATTCTTCAGCTCCATTAAGCATTCAAGAAATTTCTGACTCTATTGATAGACTCAAGCCTAGTAAATCTCCTGGGCCAGATGGATTCACACCGGAATTTTTTAAATCCTTTAAAACAATACTTGCTCCCTTTCTTCTTAAAGTTTATAATTACATTAAAATAAATGGTATAACCGATCTTTACTGGAACACCTCAAAAACTATATTTATTTTAAAAAATATCACAAACAAATCAGATCCCTATAACTATAGACCCATCTCGCTAATCAACATAGATATTAAAATTTTATCGTCTATTCTTGCCAATAGACTTAAGAAGGTTTTACCATCAATAATTTCTCCAGACCAAGCAGGGTTTATGTCTGATAGGCATGTTTGGGACAACACTGACTTTAGAATCCATTATACACCTCTCCAAAAATGATAATAATCCATTATATGCACTAATCTTGGATGCATCAAAAGCATTTGATCGTGTGAATTGGGATTTCCTTTTTCGAACCATGGTTTGTTTTAATATTCCTGATACATTTATAGATTTAATTAAAACTTTATATTAAGACTCCTATACCAAATTGTATATTAACGGTTTTACGTCGCTTCCTATAAAGATTACTTATGGCACAAGACAGGGATGTCCTTTATCTCCATTTCTTTTCAACTTGTATATAGAACCACTACTTCTATATATTGCACAAAACACCTTACATAGAATTCCCAGGGTCTTGAACACTAATTTGCTTCTGTCAGCATTTGCAGATGATCTGGTTTTATTCTTTCAAACACCGAATACAGATCTTAGAAAATTGGTCAATTCTATAGAGAAATTCTCACTTGCCTCAGACTATCATATTAACACCCAAAAAACATACATTTTTCCTTTAAATCATTTGGCTCACAAACCACATCTATTCCCTGACTCTTCCTTTCGTATTACTTATGAGGTTAAATATTTGGGCATCAGTGCTGAACATAACAGTCTCTCCCCATTTCAAAATAATCTAAACAGGGTTTGGGCATCAATATGGCTAGATATGCGTAGATGGGAATTACTCAATTTATCACTTTTATCTAAAGCAGCAATAATTAAAATGAACATTTTACCCAAATTTCTTTTCCAGTTCAACTCCTCAGATCAAATTGTTTCAAAATCCTTCTTTAGAGTTAATAAAAAATTAGCCAAATTTTTGTGGTTTCCTAAATCTGTTAGGATTTCATATTCCAACTTATCAACCCCTAAAGATAAGGGTGGACTGGGCCTGCCAAATTTTTATCTTTGCTACTTAATAACCAAGGCCAATAAATTATCTAACTCTAAATTGAATAATTCCAATTATAATAAATATCCTACTTGGATCAGGTTTTGGCATCAACATATTGTAACCAAAAACATTAATCCCATTGCCATTCCATTTCTTTCCCTGTATATCATAAATACTCTTAAACTATCAAATTCCCTAAAGCAAAAGGTTCAATAATTTCATGAGATATTACATTTGGTCAATCTAGAAAATATTTCCTATCTATTACAGCCTCTTCATTTAAATCCCAACATTAAGTTGAATGATATACAATTTAATCTTACAAATTATCCTCTAATTAAAAATTTGAATGTATGGGATTTATTGAAATATAAAGATGATTCCTGGGCTGATCTTCGAAACATTTTAAAAGTCAACAGCAAGTATACCACAATCTTACGTCAATTAAGGGAAATAATTAATGCCAAATTCGCGCATATTAAGCCAACAAAACAAGATATAAATAACTTAGACACGATATTGAAAACCTTGCTACTCCCAGAGAAAATGTTATCAAAAGCATATAACCTACTAAAATTAATACAAGACTCAAAGTGTCTTTTTTCCAACTTTTGGGATAAACACAATGCTCAATTAACTATGAATCAAAAACTGGCTGCTATCAAGATTACTCTAGAGCATTCCCCCTTCAAGAAATTATTTTATACCCAATTAATGATAAATAATAATGCTTATTGCACACCTTCGAAACTTAATAAATTCAATGCTAACAAATCTCCCTCTTGCTCGTGTTGCTCCTGTCCTAATGCTAACCTTTTACATATTTTTTGGTACTGTAATCACTCACACAAACTCTGGACTTCCTTGAAAATACGTTTGCAAAAAATGGGTTACCACAAATCCACCCTATCCTGGGAAACAGCAACCTTACACATACCTAAGATACATCTTTCTAAAATAGACATGAGGGTGATTACATATATTTGTTCTCTTATTAAATTCTACATTTCCAAAAATTGGCTAGATCACACTAAAATGAATTGGAATGGGTTTAGGTCTCTGGCATATAAGTATATCTCTGCACAAAAAACTTTGCTGAAAAGTCCTAAAAAAATGGCTTTCAATAATAAAGCTTTAGAGAAGGTCCTTTACATTATTAACAATGATTAATACTTGTCTTATTTTTGTCTTGTAAGAATATATGATGTATTTATTGAAATTTATAACGATTATATGTTTACATCTGATTAAGCTAACTGCTCCTTGGTTACCTTTTGTATATAGTGTATATAGTGTTGCATATTCTCATTTTCATGAGTAATGTTTTATGTTTCTTTTACAACCTGTGTAATTTACCTAATTCCTATATCTAGATGTTCAAAGGTCAATGTTACTATTGATATGTCATATTCTTTAAATTTAATATTCAATAAAGAGATTTTTGAGAAAAAAATGAACTCCCCTTGACAAAGCCGAATGGGTTGCGTCCAGTGTTTGGAAGTTTCCTAGGTCATTACTTATCAGGTCCGTGATTATTCTTTCCATGGCCATACATATAAGACTAGTCAAACTTGAGGACAACTACCTTAATGATTAAGGGCCTAGTTAGAACTGTACTGTACTGAGCTGCTTACTGATTGGATTACTGTTGGTTCCTTAAAGCTACAACTCACTGTCCCTGTCCTGTGAGATTCCCTTTATTCTGCAATACTTTAACCTTTGTCATCCCCTCGAAATAATTCTTGCCAACTCTTAACCATATCTCATTTTATTTCTACTCTATTTGTAAACTCTATTTTCATTTTATCCCACTATGTATAACTTCTGAAGAAATTTCTATCATCCCTAATAACACCAGAATAATTTCCACTACCCATTCCTTAAATTCCTTTCTTTTTAACAGGTAGGTTGGGAAGCATCAGTGTCACATTTGTACTTCATTATCTTACATTTGTATCGTAGTAATTTCCACATGATCTAAAATAGTTGTTGCATGTGTGTCTAAGCTTTCAATTAAATGCACGTTACTGTAAAATACAATTGTCAACTATAGACCAGTTGTTGTACACTGAGGAATAATGTTTAAATTCTGTCAAAGTTCCTACTAATGAAATTCATATCTTCCATACCACACATTTTCATAAATTTCTTCAAAAGCCTACCCTTTTTTGTTATATTTTCCCTTCTAGGTCCCCCATATATACCCTCATTGCTGTTAATCAAGTTCCAGTCCCTACCTATAAATAATATTCTTTGTTGAAAGCTGATTTCTCCAAATATTTTCTTAGCTGCCATAATAGCAGTTTTATGTGAAATATGAATACATGCCAGAGAAATCCACCTCCCTTGACAGTAGCTCTTTACTGCCATAAATCTACCATTATCTTTTTTTTTCCTTTTCTACCACTACTGAGGCTCCTCTAGCAATTAGTTTAAGTACTCCCCTTTTCCTTTGTCCCGGATACTCTGCTGAGTATCCCCCTCCTGTATTCCAAGTCAATTTCTGGGTAAAATCAACAACAGCTTAAGTATATAAGTGTGGTATGCCATGCCACAAGTTTAATATACATTCCTTATAATGCTTCAAGATGATGGGAGAACTTGTTCAGCATAATAATAAATTAAGAGATTCAAACTTATGATTATGTTTAGGAGACATTATGTCATAACTCATGTGCAATAATCCAAGTCAGTCTCAAAACATTATACATCACTTATAACCTAACCAATTGTCAGTCAAACATTACATATCTCATTCAAATCCTGCCTTCATTTAAACCTTATTCCTCCCCTGTATGTACTATTCCCATATCCCTATGCAATTTACACCTACCCTTTTTTAAAGATCCAAATTTCACTTGTTTACTATATTCACTACTTCTAGTACAGTTGGCTTAGACTTAGATTTCCATTTTCTACCAATTGCTTTTTTGGCAGCCACGAAAATTAGACTCAGCAAGGTCTTACTATGTCTAGGCAATTCCAATTCTGTATCATAGCTCAGAAAAATAATTTCCCTAGTTAGACCAATTTGCTCACCCAGTATCTCTGATAAGAATAGTCTGCAAGGAATCTTTAAAGTCTGCCAACTCATTACACTCTAAGAAAAGATATCCCTAATTACCACTTTCTTCCCCATAACAACTCCAACATTTGCTGTGTACCCGAGAAAAAATTCCATGGAATCTGTTTGGGGTATAAAAATATCCATGTAAACATTTCCAAGCAAAAATTTTCTAGAATTTGTTGCATATTTGGGAGATAAACATATATCCCTCATTGTTTCTTTGTGATTTGCTTACCCAATCTTTCTTCCCAATCCTTTCTAACCTCCTCTGATTCATTCTTACAGTTACCATGCAATATTTTACATGCTCTGTGACTAATGGAGATACTGCCAGCCCAGCTAGCTGGACTTTTGTAAATTGTTGTGTGCCATTTGTGAATATCAACATGACTCATATAAGATACTCATGTTACAAACGTATTAGAACTGCATTGTCAGGTGTACATCAAACTGCTGGTACAAAAGTGTGCATTGAAAAGGTTTCTGCAAAGTGTTTAAAATGTAACCACAACATGACCTACTGGAATAGAACAGAAATGTACCTGCACTACTGTAAGTGTTTGGATGTATATACTTTAACAGTGGAAACTGAAATACAGAAGGTTAACTTCAGAAAAATAGCCAAAAGTAAATTACTTTATGGCCATGCAATAAAAAGATGTCATCTTTCACTTTCAGTGCAGTAACAGACACACTGTCTAAAACTAAGGAACTTTCTGTGTTGTCCTGAACTGTTTTATTGTTTTATAACTTCCACCAAGTACCAAGATCTAAGGAAAAGCCTTTGGCTATGTATTTTCACAGGCAGATGCTAAATGCTAACAACTGCATCAATGGTTGCTTTTTACCTGGGATATAGTCAGATGACAAGAAATTATGTCATTCTGCAAGCTATCCCAGCAGTAATATATAAGATATTAATTTAGGAAGCCTGTTAGTGAGAGGTATTTTGTCTTTGACTTCACAACATCAAGATCCACTCACCACATCTGGTTTACTGCTCTAAGTTATTAGGGTATAGTAATTCTCTTAGATAAAGTCAGGAATATAGCAGAGCTTAATTTAGTTGTTTTTCTTTGTTTATTTGAAACTGTCCTGCAATGCTGTTTTACATATTTCCTGTGATTTTAAACTCTGTTACTGTAAATATATACTGAGTATTTTATTGTTCTTTTATTATTAAATTAATTTAAATTGTTCATTGTGGCTGACATTTGCGAGATGCATTTAAGTTCTGAGAGTACTTGCATATTTATTTGGTGACACTGTGGGCCACTCCTAATAGCCTTGCACTTGGTCAAACTACCATTTGTATTAACAGTAACATTGCACAGTAAGGTTGGACACCCTTTGTTAAGAGCCTTAAATTAGCTGATGAGTGACTGGTGGCAGGGGAAACTACCTTATATTCTGGGCAGAAGAAGGCATAGCTAGCAAACCTGTGCCAACCTTTTCCAGGTGTGTGTGTATAAATCAAACCTCAAAGAGTGTATGTATCACCAACTTAGGCAGGGACATGAAGCACTGGTTGGACAGAGAGGGTGCCGGAGGTCTTGGCTTGGTCACTCAGCTTGAGATCTCAACTCTATAGCTGTGCCGGTGGTGAAACTTACTGGAGATCTGGAGAAAGAGTGAGAAACCAGCCCCAGATTGTGGTTTCTGTGTCCTCTTAAGGGAAACTGCACTTGATACAGAGAGCTACATCTGGAAATACCGTGTGTGTAACTCATCATCCTCCCAATGTATGTCATGGTGCCAGTGGTGAGGATTGAGGCTACTTGATTACAGGTCCAATGATGGGGCATCACATGCTCTACTCATTTTTCCTTTTTAACAGCAGCTTCTGTTCTAGAGTTTACTACAACTCTACCAGTGCTGGTCCATCATTTATGATCCCCCTTACTTCTTTCTCTTAGATTATACTCAGATATCAATCCCTGATAGAGAAGATATTCTCTGAACTGCAGTCCATCAAATTCTTGGCATCTTCCCATTCTGTTGTATTTTTCTCTCTAATTATTTGCTCCCAGTACCTTGGTTCATTTGCCAGTTTCTTTCAATAATTACCAACACCCTCTTGTCTATTATCTGCATCCCTAATTGCAGTCATCCCTATCGGCCGAATCTCCTTTCTCCATTCCCGTGCTGGGTTCATTCTTAGAATACTTTCTGCTACTTTATGAATATAAACGGTTATTCTCCTTAAAGGTTTACATCATAAATCCAAGTGTCTCCTTGTTTCTTAAGCTCCCCATCTGATTCATCATCATCCCTTTCCACTTTGAATTCTAGACTTTTGCTTGGGTATGTATAGGAGCCTTAAATATATAGCTCCAAAATACCCACTCAGATTGGGAAATCCCAGTCTCCCTTGTTCTATTTGAAGAATCGGCTTATCCCACTTCTCTTGCAGTCTTCTCCTACCAGATAAAGTCCTTCATCGAACAGATCTCTCAGTTTTCCCATGTAAAAGGCCTCACAGACATCACAAGTAACTACATACACTAACCCCTGAGAGTTACAATTAGAATATACTTTGCCCTTGAGATGTTTATCTCTAGCCAAAATAAATATTTCTTCACTTTGGCTGATGTGTGCACACTGGGAACAAGCCCCACACCTAGATGTACCCCTTTTCCTCTGTGTAAAGGGGGTGGCATTGTTGGTATTTTCCAGTATGTTTTTTAATATTTTGCCCCTTTCTAAAAAGGACCTTAAGGGGTTTCCCCTTCAAGTTCTCAAGGTCGGTAAATTGTGAGAATTTATTCCATTCTTTTTCCAGAATGTTCTTAATAAAATAAGCATCACCACTGAAGGTAGTCACAAAGGCCCTATTATACCCATGTTTATTGTTTTTTCTATGAGAAAAAAAACTTGAAACCAAATAACCTCTCACCTAAAACTGAGGGGGTACTATGTCACACCTACCTTGACTAACCTCCTCCCACACTTGATGGATTAAATCTCGTGGGTACCCTCTTTCTAGGAACATCTTTTCTAGAGTGATGCATTCTTGATTAAAATCGCCATACAACGAGGTCATATGGCTTGCCCATACAAACTGTCCCTTGACAATGCCCCTCTTCTGAAACAATGGATGTGCACTAGCAAAACTAATGTAAGAAATGCAGTAAGTATCTTTCCTGTGAATAGTAGACTTAAAACCTCCCTCAGTTGTGTGTATAGGCACATCCAAGTAGTCCATTCTTTCATGGGCTCCCTTATATGTAAATCTCAGAAATGGGGTAGTTTCTGTGATACATTGGATACATTCCTCCAGTCGTTCAAGAGTATCCCCCCCCAAAAAACAAACAGATGTCATCTACATATCTGATACAATTTCCAATATGTGGAAAAGTGACAATGGTTGACAAATTTATGTTCCCATACTGCCAGAATTATATTAGCATAAGTGGGGGCACAACTGACCCCCATAAATACCCCCTGTTCCTGGCAGAAAAATTCCCCTTCAAAAAACAGGAAGTTGTTTTTGAGAATAAGTTCAGCTAGTTCCAAACATAAAAAATATCGTTTTCAGATACTGCTGGCTTCATTCTCAAGGTCTCCTCCAACTACTGTAAACCTATGTCTTGGGGGATAACTGAAAAAAGATAGACAACATCTATGGTAACAAATATTAAATCATTGGAAAAAAGTTCTTTTTTTAACTTTAGAAAGAAATTCCCAAGAATCCTTAAGAATGTTAGGCTGGTTCCCCCAAAATGATTTCAGTTTCCAATCCAAATATTTAGCTAAAGGTGCAATTTCTGATGCTTCAGGGGAAACTATTGGTCTAAGTGGGGGGAGTCACGAGGGTTCTTATGAACATTTGGAATTCCGAATATTGACGGAACCCTAGATCCATTCTTTTCCAAGTATGAGTAGGTCTTAAAATCAATAAACCCTTGGTCAAACAGAACTTTCAATGCAAAATCAATCTTTTTGTAAGCGATGTTAATCTCATTAAGAGATACTGGACTATACCTAACATCATCCTGCAAAATGGTCACCGTCTTAGCTTCATAAAGAATCTTGTCCATTACCACAATGCCCCCTCCTTTGTCAGGTTCCATAACCCTGACATTCGGGTTGGCACGTAGTTCATTCAACAGTTTGCACTCATTGGGGTTTAAATTATATCAAATTCTCTTCTCACAATAGGTGTTCCTAATTTCCCTCTCTAAGACCAACTCCAAGTTTCTCAATTGGGGGTGCAAGGGTGGGTTAAATGTGCTAGTTTTTTTTTGGACTGCAAACACCATCCACAAAAGTAGACCGCCCCCCAAATAAATTTTGCAAGTTAAGCTTTCAGATAAACATTTTGACATCCAGTATGACCTGGAGAAAGTTGCTCTTCCTTCTCGGGATGTACTTGAAACCCTTGGTAAATAAATCAAAGTAATCATGAGAAATTTCCAAATTACTATAATTAAAAATGTGAAAACCATGTAAACTGATAATATTGTGGTCATACTGGATGGAGTAGACGCATTAGCGTCTATTTCGCATACCCTCTGGTCCCCCCCACCCTTCTGGTAATAAGTTTCCCTGTAAAAATGGTTGCCTTTGTTTTTATACCTTAATCTTTCAGACTTGCGTTGTGGTGTAAAATGACCCCGTTCGTTACTATCCACTGTCCCCTGCTCATTATCAAACTCTCCTTGAGCACTGGACTCTAAGATGTAAGAATCATGCACATTTAATTGTACAACCTCCCCCAAGGTTGAAATTAATTGTAATGTGGTTTTGGGGGTGGGTATTGTTTCTCTTCCTGATATTCTCTCATATTCCTGTCTATTTTCTTATACTTACAGTTCAAAATCTCATTACATTTCACATCAACACAACATTGCAGATATTTCACTCTCAATACTAATCATCAAATCAGAAGTTAAACTTTTATTCAAATTGTCAATATAATCCTGCAGACTGGTCATTTCTCGTTTGTTGTTCTTAATGATAGCCTTTAAAATCTCTGTTTCACATTTATCAAAAATAGCAATCAAGTCTTTGTGAAAACCACAGCCAGTCCGAACATTATTAGGATATTTGTGTACTCTTAGGCCCTTGGGTACAATTCCTAAGTTTATGCACTCTTTAAGGTACATATTATCAATATCAAAAGACATTTACCTTAGTAATGTGTCCTGCAGTTTCTTCCAACTATTGTTATATGTGTAGGAGTGTGACTGGTTGATGGATGGTTTCTAGACCACAAAGTTATTTAACCAAGCGTTAAGGTCTACATATTCCTGTACTTGTTTGCGACAATTATTTGCACTGCTCATCACAAAATCCACTTCTCGTTGCAAATGAAAGACCAAAGGAGTAGAATTCCTCATTTCCTTGTTATTGTGTGGTATAGAAATGTTTGTATGCATCTCAGTACCTTGTGGGTGATTAGAAGCTGATGTAGCTGGACCCTGAAAGCCCGTACGCAAAAGCGCTTCCTGATTGCAAGGAATAGAGGCAGAGGAAAAATGCAGTAAGCAGATCCACAAGTTGGTTCAACTGGCCCGCTATCTTCTGAAATTCGCCGACCTCAGATCCTCTGATTTCATCTGGTTGTGTCACAGGCGAATTATGCCCTTCAGGAACCTCCATCAGTAACTAGATCAAAGTAAAGAGAGTCTTTGACACTGAACCAGAATATAAGGAAATAGTAGGGAAAAGCCCACTCATCACACACAAAAAAGATATCTGTATAAAAAATAGGCTACAGAGAGTGATTAGCTGTGAGCAAGTGGGGGTGATGAAAAAATGTGGATGTATACCGGAAGGTACTGAAGTAAAATTAGACCATTACATAGGTTCATAGGTTCACAGGTTCATACTAGGCTATCTGCCCTATGGCATTTATAAGCCTAGCCAGAGTGTGTTTGGCTTTCGCCACCCATTTTAAATTAATTTTGCTATGCCTTTTTTTGAGGTTAGTATACTGTGCCTCTGTCTAACAGTGACACAGAAGTGATAGCCGGGGTAAACCTACGATCTCCCATCCACTCATCAAGATTCCTCTTGAAGAGAGTCAATGTGGGACTCTGCCTAACCTGGACTGGGATTTTATTCCAGAGTGAAAGGAGCCTCTGGGTTATGAATCTGTCCCTCTAGCATGTCCTATTTATTTCAGTGCTGAGGTTCAAGTCTCTCGAGCGTGTAGCTCGATGGGATTTGGATTTTCTGAGGTGCAGTATGTCCATTAATTCCGGGTTGGACATGGCTTTATACGTCAGGCACAGATCGCCTCTGAGCAGGCGGTATGCCACTGAGTAGAGCTGGAGTTTCTTTAACCGGGCAGCATATGGCATCTGTTTGAGCCCTTTGATCCTCTTGGTGAGGTACTTTTGGGGTCTTTCCAGTTGCTGCAGGTGTCTGGTAAGGTACATCCCAAAAGGGGCATTGTACTCAATTATGGGCCTGATGAGGGATGAGTAAAGAGGTACGATGACCTCCCCTGATCTAAATGTGAATCCCTTCATGATTAGGTGGGCTATATAAAATGTTTTTCTAACCACTTTGGCCACGTGGTTGTCAAATGAGAGATTGCTATCAACTTGGGTCCCCAGGTCCCTAATGACTTCTTCTTTACTTAATGGATTACCACCTATGTGGTAATTTGTGGGCACTTTGTTTTTGCCAAAGGGGATGACTATACACTTTTTGGCGTTTAGCTTGAGGCCATGGCTCTGGCACCAGTTGTCTGTTTCTATGAGGCCCTTTTGGAGGATGCTTGTGTCGGCTGGAGAGTTGATTATGGCGCCCAGTTTGCAGTCATCTGCGAACCTGGTCAGCCACAGTCCTTCCGTGTTGGCCTGTACCGCCGAGAAATATATACCGAACAAGGGAGGTCCCAGGACTGAGCCTTGTGGGACGCCACTTGTAACTGGTTTGGAGTCTGACATGGCTCCAGCAATTCTAACCATGTGGGTTCTGTCCTTGAGCCAGTTTGCAACCCATCTAGTGACATAGGGGTTTATATTTAAGCTGGTGAGCTTATCTATAATGCCCGAGTGGGGTATTGTATCGAAGGCTTTTGCGAGGTCCAGGTAGGCTGTGTGGACCACCTTCCCCTCGTCAATGACCTTGGTGACTGTTTCAAAGAAATCGACCAGGTTTAAGAGGCAGGATCTGCCCTTAACAAAGCCAAACTGGGTAGGATCCAGTGTCGGTAGGTCCCCAATATCTTTATTTATGAGGTCCATGATGATCCTTTCCATAGCTTTGCAGACCAAGCTAGTCAGGCTTATGGGGTGATAGTTTCCAGGATTACAGTACTATCAAACTTCAAAAAAAGTTCAACTGTAATAGTAGAAGCATTGTTTACCTAGCAGCATTTCAGAAATGCATCCGTTTCTATATTGGAAAAACAAAAAATTGTCTAAAAAGCAGAATTTATTAACAATTATGACACTGTGAATAAAGAAATGAACAATACACTATCACTGCAAATTCAGAAGTTTACTGACCATGTTTTCAAATTTATTATTATTGACCAGGTGGATGGGGGGGGCAGAGAGGTGAACCAAATATGACTACCTCGAATACAAGGAGCTTCAGTGGCAAATGCGAACATATGCCACTATCTACCCTGGATTAAATGAGAATATATCAATCAGTCCTGTCCTATGACTAAAAACAGCCTTAGCAGTTTTATAAGTATTTTATGTTTTTAACAATTTGGCACAGTGAAATGAATGTTTGTATATATGTGGAAGTTTGGGACATAGCCCTTCAAGATGTTCATTTTTTGTTTAATTAACTTCAACAGCATGCTGGGTATAAAAGTTGGAGCTATGGGTGTTTTCAGTACTCTGATAAAGTTATTTTACTAAGGGCGAAGGCTCTAAATAAACAGATTTTCTACAAAGTGGTCAGCTGCCTCCTTTCATCATGGTGGTATTCTTTACTGTTTAAAAGCAGTAGTTCCCTTGCCATTATCTGCCACGTGGAATAAAAGGATCAATGTCAGAAAATACTCGTGCTAAAACCACAAAGACACATGCAAAAGAAGAGGGAAAGGAGAGAGAGAGAAGGGCTACCAACGATGATGTACCAAAAACTAGCAGCGGTAGAAGAAAGGAATAGCACTACCAGCAATGGTTGGACAGATACCGCATGGTAAGAAAGAGAAAGGGATGGAATACTTACTCAAGAGACGATAACAGAGAGAGAAACTACTGGAAGGGGTACAAGGAAAGCTAACTGGGTAGGACTTTAGAAAAATCTGAAATAACACAACAATAATACATTTTTTACTTAGCTCAAGGAGAGTTTGGCTGACTCGTCTTTATAGAAGAGCGGCAAATGAGATCCAAAGTAATTTAAAGAAAGGCATTTTAGGTAGGAGTTTGGCTCAGGTGTTTTTGGTGCACACGAGCTGTTGTAGCAGCCAAGCTGGTTCTGAGATTCAGAACAGAGTACCACAGGTCAAGGATAAATGAAGATTGACAACAGATCAATTAATTTTCCTTACTTCTTTCACTACATACAACCTGTTCAAATGAAAACTCATTTCATGTTGTACACATTAGCAAAATTACTTCTTTTTTCCACAGCTGCTGCGTACTTCATCATGTCTTTCTATCATGCTCATGGGCACTCTTCATGCAGACTTTGTCAATGACATTTCTCATGCTTTCATGTTTTCCATAGCTCCCATAATTCTTCGTTTTTTTACACTAATATATGTATGAGGACTCTGACAGAAGCTAAATTCTCCAACTTTTCAAAAGTTTAAATACAGACAGAAAGGTGGACACACACACACACACACACACACACACACACACACACACACACACACACACACACACTGCTCTGATTATGAGGAAACTGCTCTGGAGAACCCTTCCCCTTCAGCCAGATACCTACAATTACAACATGTCAAGGAGAAAAAAAGGCTAACCCCAAGAAGCAACCTACAGGCTGGGGGAAAATGAAGTAGATGCAGACTGCTTCCAAGGGCACTGTATTTACTTATTTATTCATTATTTTGTTTGCTAGGTAAATGAACTGATCCTATGATCCTTTTCAGACTCATCCCAGGTGCCTATGCACAATTTTTTACAGTATGTCCCAAGTTACATTGCAGGATAATTACATCACTGTCACTGAGCTTTTGTTACGGTTATACAGATAAAACTAAGCACATACTTCTTCAATATGACATATTCCAGGATTACATCAATGTGGGAGAGTTTGGTTTCTAAGCTCGGACAGAATTATACAGTGATAACTGAAATGATACACAGAAAAAATAACTCCAAACTGATAACATTTCATTTTCCCCCTGGAAAGACATTTTCAATGACAGATCATTTACATATACATATATGTATATATGACAGCTGATCCAGTTTTGAGAAACTTGAAATTCATATCACTGAGAAGATATGATCGAATTTCTGAAAACTCAAACATCAAAAAAAAAAAATCTACCTTTTTTTTACTTTTTTTCAGGGGGTTAAGCCTCCTCCTTGCACCTCCCCCCCACATCCCCTGCAATTTATATATACCAACTCCAAGATCGCACTACATTGAGGAAAATGGTAAACTCCCTATCCTCACTGTATCGTGATCTCCATTCAATAAGTTTTTGGAAATTTGAAAAAATGAATTTTGAATTTCTAAAAACTCGATCAACTGAAAGGGATATATACATATATATATATATATATATATATATATATATATATGGTTTACTATCAAAATGTCGAAACGTACTCCATCGACTGTACTATCGTCGAACACGGAAGTTCGAAAACGGTAATATCGATGTCAAAAAAACAATCTAGGAACAGGTTTTAACATGGGTTGAGGTAGGGGAGATGATTGTAGTTCGGAATAATACTGAACACCTACCTCGAAC